>NC_138764.1:108010938-108030938 GCF_965113315.1 Podarcis vaucheri | reverse complement strand
AACCCTAGCCCTAACCCTAACCCTAACCCTAATCCTAACCCTAACCCTAACCCTAACCCTGACCCTGACCCTGACCCTGACCCTGACCCTAACCCTAACCCCTAAGCCTAAACCTAATCCTAATCCTAAACCTAAGCCTAAGCCTAAGCCTAAGCCTAAGCCTAAGCCCAAGCCTAACCCTAAGCCTAGCCCTAGCCCTAACCCTAACCCTAACCCTAACCCTAACCCTAACCCTAACCCTAACCCTAACCCTAACCCTAACCCTAACCCTAACCCTAACCCTAACCCTAACCCTAACCCTAACCCTAACTCTTACTGTCACGGCTGCATCAGGTCCCAGCTCACAAAGGACCAACGCCAGTTTCTCTTCATATACAAGGGTCTTTATTGAAGTCCATTAGTTGTTCTACAGTAGCGGCGCGCAGCCGTACGTCTGTTAGCTTAGACCGTAGAAGTCCCTTCTGAGTCGGTGTCCCCCCTACACCAGCTTAAGATGCTGGCTTTGCTCCACCTCCTCCTGTCTTTCCTTTTCCGCAGTGTATTTCTGCCCGCTGGAGTTCTGCCCCTCCTGGATTCCTCTGACGCTGAATCTCCCAACGGCTCTCCCTCCCTCCTGCGGGCTTTGGGACCTGGCTCCTCCCCCGGGCTCTCCGTTTCCCCACGCGCTGGCACATTTGAACTTGGCGTGCGCGCCCAGTTTCCATCCCTTCTCCTGATGGTAACGTCACTCCTCTCACTGCTCCCCTCCCCTTCCGGGAAAGTGGCTTGTTCTGACCTCTCCTCCCTTCCAGCCAACGGAGCTGCTTCTCCTGACACACTGGAACCTCCCCCCCCTCGCTGCTGTCAGGGGTTCAGGAGCAGAGGCAAGGGCAAGGGAGGAAACAGAGAGCGAGGGGGAGGAGGCAGAAGAAAAGATGAGTGATGACGACGACCCGAGATCTCCGAGTCTTTCCAGTGAATCAGAAGATTCACAGAAAGGAGCACCAGTGGCCAGGGCAAGGGGGGAGCCTAGGGGGACACCCCAGGAAGATAGAGCCAGAGGGGACTCAGAGGGGAGCAGTTGGAAATCGGGACCAGCGTCACCGCCAGAGAGCAGGGAAGAGGAAGAGAGCCAGAGATCAAGCGCTGGCAGCTCACAACAGGGGGGAGGGCATGAGTCAGGAGTGGCCACACCTCCATCGGGGAGCGAAGAAACGGTCAGACGGAAGGTGGAAGGTTGGGCGCGCGCGCCAAGTTCAAATGCACAGGAAAGTGACGCAGTAGGCAGCCCGGAGAGGGAGCCAGGTCCTTAAGCGCGGCGCAAGGAGACAGGAGGGTCCAGGGGGTCGGCGTCAGAGGAATCCCGGAGGGAAGAGACCCCGGGGGGCAGAGGGACCCAGAGGAGAACAGTCGGGCGGAAAAGGTGGAGCAGGGCTAGGATATTAAGTTGGTGCACAAGGGGCGGAGACTCAGACGGAGGTTCGCCGATCTAACCATAAGACGTAGAGTTGCACGCAGCAGCTTGAGAATGGGAACTGTAACTCAATAAAGACTTTTACTTAATGATCGCTGGCTAGCGTGATCCTCTGTGAGCTAGGATCGGGGAGCAACTCTGACAGTAAGCTCCGTCCCATCTGTTGTGGGCATCTACGGCCTCACGGAGAGGAGAGAAAGCGGGTGCCTACTAGCGAGCTCACGAACGGCAGACAACATGATGGCTGAACAGCAGATAGCGGAACTCAGAGAAGCAGTGTCACGACTGAATGCCGAGGCTCTTGCATCCAGGAAGAGAGAGGACGACGCAGCTGCCGCCTACAGGGATCTCCAGGTCAGGTTGGAAGTGCTTACGAAGCAAGGGCAACTGACACCCAAACCGGAGGGGATTGGATTGGGGAGACGCACAGGCGGTCTGGTCTCTCACTTCGATGGGAATCTGCAACAGTACCCCAACTTTAGAGCAGATGTAATGTGTGCACTGCAACTGCTGAATAAAGACTTTAGAGATGAGCAAGAGAAAGTGGGATTCATCATGTCCCATTTGCATGGAGATGCTAAAGCATGGCTGCGCAATTTGTGGAGGGATAATGATCCGGCGCTCCAAAATGCGGATGCCTTTATTAAAGCGATGGATGGGTGCTTTTTATCAAGCATTGACGTGGATCTTGCTCGGCAGCAGATACATGGACTGAAGCAAGGGAGGGCCAGCGTAAGGCAGTACCATGCCCGCTTTTTCGCTTTGGTCAGTGCCCTGGAATGGGACAGAGATTCGGCTCCTGTAAGAGACCTGTTTTGGGAGGGATTGCACGGCTCGGTTAAAGATGAAATTGCGAGGGGGGAGAGACCCCGGACCACGCAGGAGATCGTTCAGAGAGCGCTGGCGGTGGGGGTGCGGCTGGAAGAACGTCCGTGGAGCAGGGACGAAGGGCGTGGAGGGCGCGAACCAGCCAGGGGCTCCTCCTTCCTTCCCAGAGAAGCAGCGCGTGCGCAATCCACGCCTCCGCCAGGAGGAGGGGCGGAACCTATGGAGGTTGGAAGTGCAAGGGCTCAGTCAGCAGCCAGAGCCCTAGCACCGGCAACAGTGAAAGCGAAGCCTCCTAGAGGGAACAGGAAGTGTTACATCTGCGAGGATCCAGGGCATATGGCAAAAGAGTGTCCCCGGAGGCTCCACAAGCACACTGCAGCCTCAGCAATGGTAACTGCAGCAACGCAGCAAGGAGAACCACAGCAGGGAAACAACGGAGTCTGGCTGGAGGAAGAGGCACTGGGGCCCAGCCAGACGTGTCAGTGAAGCAGTCCCCAGAGATTTTACAGCCCATGGACCCTCTCCCGCCCAAACCAGTAGTGAGGCTCACCGCATCGCTCCAGCTGCCCAATGGAATCACCATGGACGTGCCAATCACCATTGACTCAGGAAGCAATGCGGACTTTATAGGGCAGGACTTTGTCGACCGGCACGCTATACAGTTGCTGCCGGCCACGCTGCCCCTGCAGGTTGTCACGGTGGATGGCAGGGAGCTGCTAGGGGGGCAAGTGGTGAAGCAGACGCCACCAATGGTGATGCGACTTGGGAATCACAGGGAAATCATCAGCTTCAACGTCACTCAACTGTCGGACACGCCTATTGTATTGGGCATGAGTTGGCTGGACAAGCACAGCCCGACGCTGGCTTGGTACCAGAGGCAGCTGACCTTCGGCTCTTCCTTTTGTGCTGAACACTGCATCGTGCCCCGGCAGGAAGGAGAGGAAGAGGAGTCACAGCTGCAGCTAGGCACGCTGCAAGCGGTTCCCCACAAGTACGCAGAATTTTTGGAGGTTTTCTGCGAGAAGGAGGCAGACAGGCTACCCCCCCACAGACCATATGACTGCAAAATTGACCTGCTGCCGGGGGCGGCGCTGCCCAAAGGGAAGCTGTATTCCATGTCTGAGGACGAACTGCAGGAACTCAAAGAGTTCATAGATCATAATTTGGAGCGCGGTTTCATCCGGGAGTCCAAGGCAGCGGGAGGCAGTCCTGTATTCTTTGTGAAGAAGCGAGACACGCCCCAAAAAAGACTCGTAGTGGACTACCGCATTTTGAACAGTGTGACCAAGCCATCGGACTTCCCCATGCCCCGAATCGACGACCTCCTCGCAAAGGTACGGAAGGGCAGCGTGTTCACCAAGTTCGACCTGCGAGGGGCGTACAACCTCATTCGCATGCGGGAGGGAGATGAGTGGAAGACAGCCATGTTCACGCCACTGGGCACCTACGAATATAGAGTTATGCCTTTTGGATTGCAAAATGGCTCCCACGTTTTTCAAGCGTTCATGCATCACGTGTTGGCGGGGCTCCTCTACAAGACGTGCGTCTGTTTCTTGGATGACATCCTGATCTTTTCGGAATCGCAGCAGGATCACGACAGACACGTCAAGGAAGTGCTGAGCAGGCTACAGCAGCATAGGCTTTACGCCAAGCTGGAGAAGTGCCAATTCGACGTGACGGAGGTGGATTTTCTGGGCTACAAGTTGTCTGACAAGGGGCTCGCCATGGACAGCGCCAAGGTTCGAGCGGTGTTGGATTGGAAAAGCCCACGCAACCGGAAGGAGGTCCAACGGTTTGTCGGCTTCGCGAACTTCTATCGCAAGTTTATCAAAGGCTTCGCTATGCAGACAGCGGCCATCACGGACACGCTCAGCTCCAAGAAAAAGAAGTTCATCTGGACAGAGCAGGCGGAGCAGTCCTTTCAGGCACTCAAGCGTCTCTTCGCGTCAGAAGAGCAGCTGCTGCATGTCGACCCCAGCAGGCCGATGAGGGTGGAGACAGACGCTTCGGACAGAGCCGTGGGAGCAGTCCTGCTGCAGAAAGACCCGCAGGGGGTTTGGCGGCCGGGAGCGTTTTACTCCAGGAAGCTCAGCAAGTCCGAACAGAACTACACCATCTGGGACAGGGAGTTGCTGGCCATTCATGCAGCGTTCAAAGCGTGGAGGCACTTCCTGATCGGCGCCAAGCACACGGTGCAGGTCTGCACGGACCACAAGAATCTGGAGCACTGGCGCACGGCACAGTTCCTGAACCAGAGGCAGATACGTTGGGCTGAGTTCTTTGCGAACTTCGACTTCCGAATAGAGTATGTCCCGGGGGACACCAACATCATGGCGGATGCTCTCTCCCGTAAGCCACAGTATCTGGAGGAAGCAACGCCAGCGGCCGCCATGCACATCTTCGCACCAACAGTGTGGGCGTGCGCTGCGGCAACAGTTGACCTGGAGGCGGTGCGACGAGCGTTGCAGGATGACTCCTTCGCGCAAGCAAAGATGGCAGAGGTGCAAAGGGGCACGGCAGCGACCAACGGGTTCCAGCTGCAAGATGGATTGCTCATCCGTAAAGGGGCCATCTACGTGCCGGGAGACGAACTTCGCGCCAAGGTACTGCAGCAGCTGCACGACGCGCCCACTGCCGGGCACTTTGGCAAGGAGAAGACGGTGGAATTAGTCGCCAGAGACTTCTGGTGGCCCGGAATGAGAGGGGAAGTCGCGGACTACGTGGCGAGGTGTGACACCTGCCAGAGGGCCAAACCAGTGCACAGACCGCCGGCCGGACTGTTGGAACCGCTGCAAACTCCGGTCAAACCATGGGAGAGAGTGGCCCTGGACTTTGTCACGGATCTGCCCAGCTCGAGGGGCAAGACGGCCGTGCTGGTGGTGGTGGACTTGTTCTCCAAGATGGCACATTTCATTCCGTGTGCGAAGGTGGCCACGGCGGAACAAACCGCCAAACTGTTCATAGACCACGTGTTCAAGGTTCACGGTCTGCCGCGGTCTATTCTGTCCGACCGAGGGCGACAGTTCATCTCGAATTTCTGGCAGAAGCTGATGGGCTTCCTGAACGTTAAGATCAACCTGGCGTCGGCTGGACACCCGCAGACCAACGGGCAAGCGGAGCGGGTCAATGCCATCATGCAGCAGTACCTGAGATGTTATGCGAATCAACAGCCTGCGACGTGGGTGGATTACCTGCCTCTCGCCGAGTTCGCCTACAACAACACGAAGCACGTGTCCACGGGGGTCACGCCGTTCTTCGCCAACAACGGGAGGCACCCCAGAACCTTCCCGGGACTGGAAAGAATGGGGGAGGGGGAGCCGCAGACAGCGGATGCGTTCGCGTCAGAGTTGCAGGAGGTCCACGATCAGCTGCGGCGGCACCTGGAGCTGGCCAAACACGCATACAAGGTACAAGCGGACAAACACAGAAGGGTTGGCGAAGAGATCCATGTGGGAGACTGGGTCTGGTTAGCAGCCCACGCAGTGCCGGCCAGGTCGTTGGCGAAGAAGAAACTAGGGCATAAGCAACTGGGGCCCTACCAAGTCGAAGAGCAGGTCAACCCGGTGGCTTTCAGGCTGGCGCTTCCGGAGGGTTCCAGGATGCATCCGTTGTTCCACAGATCGGTGCTCACTCCCTACAAGGCACCTCACAGGTTTCAGGAACCAGGAACGGCACCGAGTCCGTTCAGAGAGAGAACCGGGCAAGAGGGAGTGGCACAGGAGGAGCGCATCAACGAAGTCACGGAGATTTTGGACTCCAGATGGGGGGAAGAGGGGGTAGAATACCTTCTCGCCAAGGAGGGCACCCCGGCCAGTGCCAACAGCTGGGTGCTGGGCTACGCTTTAGACGAACCTCTGCTCAAAGAAGAGTTTCATGCCCTCTTCCCACATAGGCCAATGCCAGCAGACTTTTTCGACGACTGGCTTTTCACGCCCACGCTTTCAGCCAGCACGTTCCAGGGGTTCGACTCGGACGAGGAACCGACACGAGACGCCCGTTCCCTGGAGGGGTCACCCTCGGGATCTGCTTCAGAACCCTCGTATTGGTGGGATGATCGACCAGAGGAGCAGTTCCGCAGAAAGTGGCTGGAGGGTCCAGGACGAGCAACGTCTCCAGAAGGAAGCGAGGGAGAGACGGACATGGACGTTTTCGGGGACGACCCGGGTTTCGAGCACGGCGGCACAGAGATGGAAGCAGAGGTGACCGTCGTCGACGAGAGCAGGGAGGAAGAACCAGAAGACTTCAGATGGAGGCCCGCCACGGGAAGCGAACTGTATCCGACATTCGTCCCCCTGACACAGCAGCACCCAGCTCCCGCATCGGAAGGAGGGGAGGGGGGAAGAGGGGGCTTCGAGGGGGGGATGGATGTCAGGGGTTCAGGAGCAGAGGCAAGGGCAAGGGAGGAAACAGAGAGCGAGGGGGAGGAGGCAGAAGAAAAGATGAGTGATGACGACGACCCGAGATCTCCGAGTCTTTCCAGTGAATCAGAAGATTCATAGAAAGGAGCACCAGTGGCCAGGGCAAGGGGGGAGCCTAGGGGGACACCCCAGGAAGATAGAGCCAGAGGGGACTCAGAGGGGAGCAGTTGGAAATCGGGACCAGCGTCACCGCCAGAGAGCAGGGAAGAGGAAGGGCGCCAGGGATCAAGCGCTGGCAGCTCACAACAGGAGGTAGGGCACGAGTCAAGAGTGGCCACACCTCCATCGGGGAGCGAAGAAACGGTCAGACGGAAGGTGGAAGGTTGGGCGCGCGCGCCAAGTTCAAATGCACAGGAAAGTGACGCAGTAGGCAGCCTGGAGAGGGAGCCAGGTCCTAAAGCCCGGCGCAAGGAGACAGGAGGGTCCGGGGGGTCGGCGTCAGAGGAATCCCGGAGGGAAGAGACCCCGGGGGGCAGAGGGACCCAGAGGAGAACAGTCAGGCGGAAAAGGTGGAACAGGGCTAGGATATTAAGTTGGTGCACAAGGGGCGGAGACTCAGACGGAGCTTCGCCGATCTAACCATAAGACGTAGAGTTGCACGCAGCAGCTTGAGAATGGAAACTGTAACTCAATAAAGACTTTTACTTAATGATCGCTGGCTAGCGTGATCCTCTGTGAGCTAGGATCGGGGAGCAACTCTGACAGCTGCGCTCTGGAGGGGAAGCCTGCCCTGATTTCCAGCTGCTGTTTCGGGATTCCCTGTTGGCTCTTTCTCCCTGATGAGTCCCCCCTGGGGCTCCTCTCCCCCTGGCTACAGGCGCCCCCTCCTGGGAATCCCCTGATTCGCTGGAAAAGCTCATGGAGTCCCTTGGGCCACAGTCCTCCTCCTCGCTGTCCTCAGACTCTGCCCAATGGTCCTCCCTCTCCTGCCTCCCATGTGCCTCTGCCCCTGAACCCCTGACATCCATCCCCCCCTCGAAGCCCCTCCTTCCCCCCTCCCGCTGCTGGGGTGCAGGTTCCGGGTGCTCCATTGTTGCGGGGGTAGATGCTGGAAACAGTTCGTTCCCCCCGGTGCGCCGCAGTTCATCTGGATCCGGCCAGTCCGTAACAAGCTCGTCGACGTCGTTCTCCTCAGCTTCCAGTTCATTGTATGCGTGTTCGAACCCGTCCTCCTCCCCCAATACGTCCATGTCCGCCTCTCCCCCAGTTACCTCGGGCGATGCTGTCTGCCAAGGCCCCCTTAGCCACCTCCTGCTCCACCCCACTTATGGCTGATCGTCCCACCAGTAAGAGCGGTCCGTGTCCACCCCCGAGCACGATCCCCTTGGAGGGCTCGATTCCGGTGTCGTCTCCTCTGCTGAGGAGAACCCCTGGAACGTGCTGGCGGAAAGTGTGAGCGTAAAAAGCCAGTCGTCGAAATAATCCGCTGGCATGGGTCTGTGTGGGAAGAGTGCATGGAACTCGTCTTTGAGAAGCGGTTCCTCCAGAGCATAATCCGGCACGAAACTATTGGCACTGGCCGGGGTACCCTCTCTGGCGAGGAGGTATTCTACTCCCTCCTCCCCCCATCTCGTGTCCAGAATTTCCGTGACCTCGTTGAGTGTCGCGGCCCTCGGTGACTTCCCCCCCTCTGGTGACTTTCTGCGTGGGTCTAGTGCTGCCCCTGGCTCCTGAAACCTGTGCGGGGCCCTGTAGGGTGTGAGCACTGACCTATGAAAGACCGGGTGCATTCTGGAACCTTCTGGGAGGGCCAACCGAAAAGCTACAGGATTGATCTTGGCCTCAACCTGGTATGGCCCTAGTTGTTTGTGTCCTAGCTTCTTCTTAGCTAACGACTTGGCTGGCACCGCCTGGGCCGCCAACCATACCCAGTCCCCCACCTGGATGTCCTCCCCTGCCCTCCTGTGCCTGTCTGCCTGCACTTTGTATGCGTGTTTAGCTAGCTCCAAGTGCCGTCGGAGCTCCTCGTGGACTTCCTGCAATTCTGCTGCAAAGTGCTCAGCTCCATGGGGCTCCCCCTCCGCCATCATCGTTAACCCCGGGAAGGTTCTGGGATGCCGCCCATTGTTGGCGAAGAACAGTGTCACCCCCGTTGACGCGTGCTTCGTGTTGTTGTAGGCAAACTCGGCCATCGGTAGGTAGTCCACCCAAGTCGCAGGCTTCTGATTGGCGTAGCAGCGCAGGTACTGCTGCATGATGGCGTTGACCCTCTCCGCTTGGCCGTTGGTCTGCGGATGCCTTGCCGACGCTAAGTTGATCTTGACGTTCAAGATACCCAGGAGCTTCTGCCAGAAACTGGAAATGAATTGGCGGCCCCGGTCGGACAGGATGGACCGTGGTAAGCAGTGCACCCTGAACACGTGGTCTATGAACAGCTTGGCGGTCTGTTCCGCTGTAGCCACCTTCGCGCAAGGAATGAAATGCGCCATCTTGGTGAACAGGTCTACAACCACAAGTACCACCGTCTTGCCTCGGGAACTGGGTAGATCAGTAACAAAGTCCAGCGCCACCCTCTCCCACGGCTGTAGTGGCGGCTCCAGCAGCCCCGCTGGCTTCTTGTGCACTGGCTTGGATCTCTGGCAAGTGTCACACCTGGCGACGTAATCCGCGACCTCTCCCCGCATCTGGGGCCACCAAAAGTCCCTGGCTACTAAGTCCGCCGTCTTCTCCTTGCCGAAGTGACCCGTGCTGGGTGCGTCGTGCAACTGCTGTAGAACCTTCACGCGGAGATCGTCCCCCGGCACATAGAGAGCACCTTTTTGGGTCAGCAGGCCGTCGCGTATCGGGAAAACGTTGTCCTGCGCTGTGACCCTCCGCAGTTCTTCCATCTTGGATTGTGCGAACGGATCCGTCTGCAGCGCGCGACGCACCGCGTCCAGGTCCACGGCAGCTGAAGCGCAGGCCCATGCCTGCAGTGCGAAAATGTGCCTTGCCGCCACTGGTGCCGCTTCCTCGAGATATTGCGGCTTCCTGGAGAGCGCATCTGCTATGACATTGTTGTCTCCCGGAATGTACTTGTCAGAGTTGCTTCCCGATCCTAGCTCACAGAGGATCACGCTAGCCAGCGATCATTTAGTAAAAGTCTTTATTGAGTTACAGTTCCCATTCTCAAGCTGCTGCGTGCAACTCTACGTCTTATGGTTAGATCGGCGAAGCTCTATCTGGGTCCCCGCCTCCTGTACACCAACTTAATATCCTAGCCTTACTCCACCTTTTCCGCCTGACTGTTCTTCTCTGGGTCCCTCTGCCCCCCGGGGTCTCTTCCTTCTGGGACTCTTCTGACGCTGACCCCCCGGACCCTTCTGTCTCCTTGCGCCGGGCTTTAGGACCTGGCTCCCTTTCCGGGCTGCTTACTGCGCCACCTTCCTGTGCATTTGAACTTGGCGCGCGCGCCCAACCTTCCACTTTCCGTCTGACCGTTTCTTCGCTCCCCGATGGAGGTGTGGCCACTCCTGACTCGTGCCCTCCCTCCTGTTGTGAGCTGCCAGCGCTTGATACCTGACTCCCTTCCTCTCCCCTGCTCTCTGTTGGTGACGCTGGTCCCGATTTCCAACTGCTCCCCTCTGAGCTCCCTCTGGCCCTTTCCTCCTGGGGTGTCCCCCTAGGCTCCCCCCTTGCCCTGGCCACTGGTGCTCCTTTCTGTGAATCTTCTGATTCACTGGAAAGACTCGGAGATCTCGGGTCGTCGTCATCACTCATCCTTTCTTCTGCCTCCTCCCCCTCGCTCTCTGTTTCCTCCCTTGCCCTTGCCTCTGCTCCTGAACCCCTGACAGTACTCAATCCTGAAGTCGAAATCCGCAAAGAACTCCGCCCAGCGTATGTGCCTCTGGCTCTGGAGCTTCGCCGTGCGCCAGTACTCCGGGTTCTTGTGGTCCGTGCGGACCTGCACGGTGTGCTTGGCTCCGATGAGGAAGTGCCTCCACGCCTTGAAAGCTGCGTGGATGGCCAACAACTCCCTGTCCCAGATGGTGTAGTTCTGCTCCGACTTGCTGAGCTTCTGGGAGTAGAAAGCGCAGGGCCTCCCGTTCCCCTGCGGATCTTCCTGCAAGAGGACGGCCCCCATCACTCTGTCAGACGCGTCAGTCTCAACCCGCATGGGCCTGCCGGGATTCACGTGTAGCAGCTGTCCTTCGGACGCGAAGAGGCTCTTAAGTCGCCTGAAGGACTGCTCCGCCTGGTCCGTCCAGGTGAACTTCTTCTTCTTGGAACTGAGAGTGTCCGTGATAGCTGCCGTCTCTTTCGCGAAACCCCTGATGAACTTGCGGTAAAAGTTGGCGAAGCTGACGAACCTCTGGACCTCCTTCCGATTTCGCGGGCTCTTCCAGTCCAACACCGCGCGGACCTTGGCGCTGTCCATGGCTAGTCCCTTGTCGGACAGCCTGTAGCCCAGGAAATCCACCTCCGTCACGTCGAATTGGCACTTCTCCAGCTTGGCGTAGAGTCTGTGTTCCCGTAGCCTCTGCAGGACCTCCTTTACGTCGCTCTCGTGAGTCTCCTGCGATTCTGAGAAGATCAGGATGTCGTCGAGGAAGCATACGCACTTCTTGTAGAGGAGTCCCGCTAGCACGTGGTGCATGAATGCTTGAAAACAGTGGGAGCCATTTTGGAGACCAAACGGCATAACTCTGTACTCATAGGTGCCCAACGGCGTGAACATGGCCGTCTTCCACTCATCACCCTCTCGCATGCGTATGAGATTGTATGCTCCGCGCAGATCCAACTTGGTGAAGATCCTCCCCTTCCTCACCGTCGCGAGCAAATCGTCAATCTTGGGCATGGGAAAGGCCTTGGGCTTTGTCATCGAGTTGATGAACCTATAGTCCACAATGAGCCTTTTTTGGGGCGTGTCCTTCTTCTTCACGAAAAAAACAGGACTGCCCCCCCACTGCCTTGGATTCTCGGATGAAACCCCGCTTCAAATTGTGCTCTATGAACTCCCTGAGTTCCTGCATCTCATCCTCAGACATGGAATACAACTTTGCAGTCGGCAGCGTCGCCCCTGGTAAGAGGTCAATTGCGCAGTCGTAGGGTCAGTGGGGTGGCAACTGGTCAGCTTCCTTCTCGCAGAAGACCTCCAAAAACCCCTTGTACTTGTGGGGGACCGTCTGCACCATGCCTAGATGCAACTGCTGCCCTTCCTCCTGGTCCTCTGCCTCCTGGCCTGTCTGGATGCAATGTTGTGTGCAGTAGGATGAGCCAAAGGTGAGTTGTCGCTGGTACCACGCCAATGATGGACTGTGTCTGTCCTGCCAACTCATGCCCAACACTATAGGCGTGTCTGACAAGCGGGTGATGTTGAAACTGATGACCTCTCGGTGATTTCCAATCTGCATCACCATGGGTGGCGTTTGTTGTACCACCTGCCCACCCAGCAGCTTCCTGCTATCGACTGTGACGACTTTTAAGGGCAGCGTGGCTGGTAGAAGCTCTATGTGATGCTGCTTGATGAACTGCACCCCCACGAAGTCTGCATTGCTGCCAGAGTCAATTGTGATGGGGACTTCCAGGGTGAGTCCATTAGGTAGCTGGAGAGTTGCAGTGAGCTGCACCACTGGCTTGGGTGGTAGTGGGTCTGTAGGCTGCAAAAGCGCTGGGGACTGCTTCACTGACTCGCCTGGCTGCGCCCCAGCATTTCTGCTTCCAGCCAGGCATTGTCGTTTCCCTGAAACTGCTCTTCATGGCTTGCTGCTGCAGTTACTGTTGCTAAGGCTGCAGTGTGCTTTTGGAGCCTCTGGGGACACTCCTTGGCCATGTGCATCGCACTGTCACAGATGTAACACTTCCTGCTCCCTCTAGGAGGCTTCGCCTTGACTGCTCCTGATGCTGGGGCTCCGGCAGCTGACTGAGCCTTAGCACCACCAAGTTCCATCGGCTCCTCCCCTGCCCCCAGCTGAGGCGAGGGATGCACACGTCCCAGATCCCTGGGAAGAAAAGGAGGTGTTCTAGCTGGTGCACGGACCTGGCGACCCTCCTCACTGTGCCAAGGACATTCTTCGTGCCGTACTCCTATTGTGAGGGCCCTCTGCACGACGTCCGCAAGGGTTTGAGGTCTGTCCCCCCTTGCCAATTAATCTTTCACTGAGCCAGAAAGGCCCTCCCAGAACAAATCTCTTAAGCACCGATCTGTGGAACACCGGATGCATCCTGGATCCCTCCGGAACTGTCAGTCGGAAGGCCACCGGGTTGACCTGTGCCTCGACTTGGTAGGGCCCTAGCTGCTTATGACCTAGCTTCTTCTTTGCTAACGATCTGGCCGGCACTGCGTGGGCTGCTAACCAGACCCAGTCTCCCACTTGGATCTCTTCGCCAACCCTCCTGTGTTTGTCCGCTTGCACCTTGTATGCGTGCTTAGCGAGCTCCAGGTGCCGCCGGAGCTGGTCGTGGACCTCCTGCAACTCCGACGCGAATGCTTCCGCTGTCTGCGGCTCCCCCTCCCCCATTCTTTCCTGTCCCGGGAAGGTTCTGGGGTGCCGTCCATTGTTGGCGAAGAACGGCGTCACCCCTGTGGACACGTGCTTCGTGTTGTTGTAGGCGAACTCGGCGAGGGGCAGGTACTCCACCCACGTTGCAGGTTGTTGATTTGCATAACATCTCAGGTACTGCTGCATGATGGCATTGACCCGCTCCGCTTGTCCGTTGGTCTGCGGGTGTCTCGCTGACGCTAGGTTGACTTTGACGTTCAGGAAGCCCATCAGCTTCTGCCAGAATTTCGAGATGAACTGTCGCCCCCGGTCGGACAGTATAGACCGCGGCAGACCGTGAACCTTGAACACGTGATCTATGAACAGTTTGGCGGTTTGTTCCGCCGTGGCCACCTTCGCACACGGAATGAAATGTGCCATCTTGGTGAACAAGTCCACCACCACTAGCACTGCTGTCTTGCCTCTCGAGCTGGGTAGATCCGTGACAAAGTCCAGGGCCACTCTCTCCCACGGTTCGCACGGGGTTTGCAGCGGTTCCAGCAGTCCCGCCGGCAGTCTGTGCACTGGTTTGGCCCTCTGGCAGGTGTCGCACCTCGCCACGTAGTACGCGACTTCCCCTCGCATTCTGGGCCACCAGAAGTCTCTAGCTACTAATTCCATCGTCTTCTCCGTGCCGAAGTGCCCGGCAGTGGGCGCGTCGTGCAACTGCTGCAGTACCTTGGCGCGAAGTTCGTCTCCCGGCACGTAGATGGCCCCTTTACGGATGAGCAATCCATCGCGCACCTGGAACTCGTCGGTCGTCGCCGTGCCTCTGTGCACCTCTGCCATCTTTGCTCGCGCGAACGAGTCGTCCTGCAACGCTCGCCGTACCGCATTCAGTTGTGTCACTGCGTCTTGCAGATCCGCTATCCGCTGTTCGGCAGTCATCTCGTCTGCCGTTCGTGAGCTCGCGAGTAGGCACCAGTCTTCACCCCTCACTGCGAGGCTTTAGGTGCCAAAACTTTGGGGACGGAGCTTACTGTCAGGGCTGCTTCCAGATCCCAGCTCACAGAGGATCACGCTAGCCAGCGTTCACTTTATAAAAGTCTTTATTGAGTTACAGTTTCCATTTCCAAGCTGCAGCGTGCAGCCCTACGTCTTAGAAGCTAGACCGGCGAAGCTCCATCTGAGTCCCCGCCTCCTGTACACCAACTTAATACCCTCGCCTTACTCCACCTTTTCCGCCTGACCGTTCTTCTCTGGGTCCCTCTGCCCCCGGGGTCTCTTCCTTCCTGGACTCTTCCGACGCTGACCCCCCGGACCCTTCTGTCTCCTTGCGGCGGGCTTTAGGACCTGGCTCCCTTTCCGGGCTGCTTACTGCGCCGCCTTCCTGTGCATTTGAACTTGGCGCGCGCGCCCAACCTTCCACCTTCCGTCTGACCGTTTCTTCGCTCCCCGATGGAGGTGTGGCCACTCCTGACTCGTGCCCTCCCTCCTGTTGTTAGCTGCCAGCGCTTGATCCCTGGCGCCCTTCCTCTTCCCTGCTCTCTGGCGGTGACGCTGGTCCCGATTTCCAACTGCTCCCCTCTGAGTCCCCTCTGGCTCTATCTTCCTGGGGTGTCCCCCTAGGCTCCCCCCTTGCCCTGGCCACTGGTGCTCCTTTCTGTGAATCTTCTGATTCACTGGAAAGACTCGGAGATCTCGGGTCGTTGTCATCACTCATCCTTTCTTCGGACTCCTCCCCCTCACTTTCTGTTTCCTCCCTTGCCCTCGCCTCTGCTCCTGAACCCCTGACAAGTACAATCCTAAGTGGGGGGGAAATGTGGGAATTTTCCAGAGTTACTCAGAGGAGGATGAAGGTGATGTCAAGCAAGCAGCTAAAGCTGAGGAAGCTGCTGAGGATGATGATGATGATGATGATGATGATGATCAGAGTTCGGATTCCAGTTCAGTGGGCGGCGCTGCTGCTGGTGTCAGTGACAGTGATGACACAGCAGACTACCAGAGCGCAAAGGCCTCAGTCAGACCATCCGATGCGTCTGACAATGAACTGGAAGAACCACTGTTCACCATTGGTCGCTTTTCTCCTAAGAAAGAGGAGATGAGTCAAGAAGACTTGCGTCTAGTACGCAGATCGGAGAGAGCCACGAAGGGCAAACCTCCAAAGAGGTATGCTGATGAGTTTGCTAAGACAGCAACTGCTGTTCTTAGTAGCTCAGAGAAGGTGTGGGAACCTTCAAGCTTCAAAGAGGTTCAGGAGTTAACCTCTACAGATGCTGAGCCTTGGCTTAATGCCATGAAGGCTGAAGTTGATTCCTTGAACAGGAACCAAACTTAGGAACTGGTACCGGTAGTCCCAGGAATGAGACTGGTTGGCAGCAAATGGGTCTTCAAGGCCAAGACAGACCAGAATGGCAAGGTAGTCAGACACAAAGCCAGATTGGTTGCCAGAGGTTTTTCACAGGTACCAGGACAGGATTACCACGAGACCTACTCACCCACAGTCAAATATGAGAGCATTCGGCTGATGCTCAAGATTGCTGTGGAGGAGAAACTGCATGTTTCCCATCATGACATTAATACAGCTTTTTTGTACAGGATTTTGAATGAAGAGCTGTTCATGCTTCCACCTGATGGGATGGAGATACAGAAGGGAATGGTCTGTAAACTGCAGAAATCCTTATATGGTCTCAAGCAGAGTGCCAGGTGTTGGAACACAAAACTCACTGAGACATTGCTTTCTCTAGGTTTTCACCAGGGCAAAGCTGATCCATGTGTGTTTGTCAAGGAGGAGGGGCAAAACAAACTGTATTGTTTATGTTTTGTTGATGATCTTCTGATGTTTTGGAAGAATCAGGCTTTCTACCAAAGCACCCTAGCTCAGCTGAAGGAGCACTTTGACATGAAGGATCTTGGTGAGGTATCCAACTATCTTTCTCTGCAGGTGGAGAGGGACCAAGCAGGTAATTTTCTGGTACACCAAACACAGAAAATTGCTGATGTGTTAACCAGGTTGAATTTGGTTGATGCAAACCCAGCAGACACACTGATGGTGACAGGTTACCAGGTAGACAGTACTGCTGAAGCGTTTTCTGACACAACGCTATACAGATGCATTCTAGGCAAGCTGAATTTCATTGCCAGATGTTCAAGACCTGACATAGCTGTAAGCTGTAATCTGCTTAGCAGACATGCCAACAATCCTACGGTTCAGGATTGGAAAGCTCTGAAGCGCATAGCCCGCTATTTGAAAGGGACTATGCACTACAGGCTGAGGTTCACCAGTCAGAAGACTGGAGGTCTTGAAATCTTTGCTGATGCAAGTTTTGGAAGTGACACCACGGATGGTACAAGCACTTCTGGAGTATGCTACATGTACAACCACTGCCTGTTTGACTGGTTGTGCAAGAAGCAAACAACAGTGAGCCTAAGTTCCTGTGAAGCAGAACTCAATGCTCTGTCATTTTCACTCATGGATTGTGAATGGTTGATGCAACTGTTTAAGGACATCAGAGTGTCTGTGAAATGTCCTGTACAAGTGTATCAAGACAACAGATCGTGTTTGGCTTTGCTGAACTCAGAGAGTTGCAAGCAAAGAACCAAGTACTTGCAGATTAAGCTACATCGTGCAAGGGAGTGTATTCAGAAAGGACTTATTCAGGTGTCCTACATGCCAGGAAATGAAATTCCTGCTGATCTGTTGTCGAAGGTTGTTAACAGAGAACAACTTAAGGTTTATGTACAAAGGTTGCAATTGGGTTGAACCACAGGTACTACAGGTTACACGGAAAGGGGGAGGATGTTAGGATATTTCCGTTCCACCTTAAAAGGGAGCAGGCTTTGTGAGTCACAGAGTCTGCGCATGTCCTGTTCACAGGATGTTTATGTTCTGCTGTTCCTTTCGATTTTCAGTCGGTCAGAGACGCTGACTTAGAACGGTCATGTTTTCCTTTGTTCTGTTCAACGCTAAATAAAGTCTGTAAAATGCTCTTCTGCGGTGCAGCTTTTCTGGCTGTGTTTTCTGCTGATAAAGGGTGTGCACAAGCCCTGGAATGTGGCTTCGTGTCGCTAATTGCTGGATCTGCGTGACTACGGGAGATCGATGGACGTCCGGCAGCCGGCTTGGGGCCATGATGGACTATATCTCCCTGGCAGTTTCCCAACATAGGGGTGGGGTTGGGGTTAGGGTTAGGGTTAAGGGTTAGGGTTAGGGTTAGGGTTAGGGCTAGGGCTAGGGCTAGGGCTAGGGCTAGGGCTAAGGCTAGGGCTAGGGCTAGGGCTAGGGCTAGGGCTAGGGCTAGGGTTAGGGTTAGGGTTAGGGTAGGGTTAGGGTTAGGGTTAGGTTTGGGGTTAGGGTTAGGGTTAGGGTTACAGTTAAGGTTAGTGTCAGCGCTGCCTCAGGTCCTAGCTCACAGAGGACCAACGCCAGTTGCTCTTTATAAACAAAAGTCTTTATTGTGGTTCATTGTTGGTTTGACATCCGTGGCGCTCAGCGCTACGTCTGAGTCCTTAGACCGGCGAAGCTCCGTCTGACTCCTCCCCGCTCATACACCAGTTCAAGAGCCGAGCTTTGCTCCACCTTTCCCTCTCCTCCTTTTGCTCCTTTCTCCTCCGGGTCCTCCTGTCCTCTGGGGTTACCTCCTTCCTACTTTCTTCGGAGGCGGATTCTTCTGACTCCTCCCCACCCTTCCGGCGGGCTTTAGGACCTGGCTCCCAATCCGGGTTTTCTGCTGGCCCGCGCGCCTCCACATTTGAACTTGGCGCGCGCGCCCAGCTGCCTACTTTCCTCCTAACGGCTACACTGCTCCCCCCACTGCTTTCTCCTTCAGGGAGGCTGGCCGGACCTGCTCTTCCCTCCGCCCCTCCACTCTCTGACGGAGGCGTGGTCAGTCCAGCCTCTCTCTTTCCTCCTGCAGGAGGCTCTTGTTTTAACCCTTGGGATTCTTCCCCCCCGCTACGCTCTGGTGGGGAAGCTACCCCTGATTTCCAGCTGCCGCTTGGAGACTCCCCACTGGCCCCCCTTGCCCTGCCTTTGGGGGCCCCTTTCTGGGAATCCTCTGATTCACTGGAGAGACTCATGGAATCTCTCTGATCACTGGCATACCCTCCTGAACTCCCCTCAGATTGTTCCCCTTCACTCTCCATCTCCTCCTTCCCCTGTGGCTCAGTCCCTGAGCCCATGACAGTTAGGGTTAGGGTTAGGGTTAGGAGTAGGGGTAGGGGTAGGGTTAGGTGTTAGGGTTAGGGTTAGAGTTAGGGTTAGGGCTAGGGTTAGAGTTAGGGTTAGGGTTAGGGTAGGGTTAGGGTTAGGGTTAGGGTTAGGGTTAGGGTTAGGGTTAGGCTTAGGCTTAGGCTTAGGCTTAGGCTTAGGGTTTTTTTAAAAATTATATTTTTATTAGTTTTACAAAAAAATTTAAGACAATACTAACATATAAAAAGACATACAAACATGTATAATTTCATAAACAAATTTTCATGAACTTCGTTTCTCAGACTTCCCCATACCTCCCTTTTCTGCATCCCAATGCCCAAAGTTTTTCAGCAACTTCTAACAGTTCTGTCAAAGGTATGTCTTACTAGCATTTCCTTCAATCTAATATTATCTCGCTGTAACCCTTTCATTCTAGAAGCCTTGACATTTTAACCTTCATCAAGTTTATAATAGTCCTTCAAATAAATTTTAAATTTCTTCCAGTCTTCTTCCGTCGTCTCCTTCCGCTGATCCCAGATTCTGCCAGTCATCTCCGCCAGTGTCATATAGTCCATCACTTTCATCTGCCATTCTTCCAAAGTGGGTAGATCTTGTGTCTTCCAATACTTTGCGATGAGTATTCTTGCTGTTGTCGTAGCATACATAAAGAAACTTCTATCCTTCTTTGCCAGCAATTGGCCGACAATGCCCAAGAGAAAGGCCTCTGGTTTTTTAGAGAAAGTACATTTAAGTACCTTTTTCATTTCATTATATATCATCTCCCAGAAGGCCTTAATATTAGGGTTAGGGTTAGGGTTAGGGTTAAGGTTAGGGTCAGGCTTAGGGTTAGGGTTAGGGTTAGGGTAAGAGTTAGGGTTAGGGTTAGGGTTAGGGTTAGGGTAGGGTTAGGGTTAGGGTTAGGGCTAGGGCTAGGGTTAGGGCTAGGGCTAGGGCTAGGGTAAGGGTTACGGTTAAGGTTAGGGTTAGGAGTAGGGGTAGGGGTAGGGTTAGTTGTTAGGGTTAGGGTTAGAGTTAGGGTTAGGGCCAGGGTAGGGTTAGGGTTAGGGTTAGGGTTAGGGTTAGGGTTAGGCTTAGGCTTAGGCTTAGGGCTAGGGCTAGGGCTAGGGCTAGGGCTCTGGCTAGGGCTAGGGTTAGGGTTAGGGTTAGGGTTAGGGTCAGGCTTAGGGTTAGGGTTAGGGTTAGGGTAAGAGTTAGGGTTAGGGTTAGGGTTAGGGTTAGGATTAGGGCTAGGGCTAGGGCTAGGGCTAGGGCTAGGGTTAGGTTTAAGGTTAGGGTTACGGTTAAGGTTAGGGTTAGGGTTAGGGTTAGTAGTAGGGGTAGGTGTTAGAGGTTAGTGTTAGGGTTAGGGGTTAGGGGTAGGGGTAGGTGTTTGGCGTTTGTGTTAGGGGTTAGGGGTAGGGGTAGAAGTAGGGGTACGGTGGGGTTAGGGCTAGGGTTAGGGTTAGGGTTAGGGTTAGGGTTAGTGTTAAGGTTAGTGTTAGTGTTAGTGTTAGGGATAAAGGTAGTGGTAGGGTTAGGCGTATGGCTAGGGTTAGGGGTTGGGGTAGGGGTAGGTGTTAGAGGTTAGTGTTAGGATTAGTGTTAAGGTTAACGTTAGTGTTTGTGTTGGGGGTAAAGGTTAGGGTTAGGGTTAGGGTTAGGGTTAGGCTTAGGGTTAGGGCTAGGGCTAGGGCTAGGGCTAGGGTTAG
>NC_138764.1:107625938-108005938 GCF_965113315.1 Podarcis vaucheri | reverse complement strand
CGGTCTCACGGGCCGGGCGGCGGCGGCAGCACGGGCAGTCTCACAGGCTGAGCTGTCTCACGGGCAGGGCGGCGGCAGGGCGGCCGGTTTCACGGGCAGGGTGGCGGCTGGGCAGGCGGTCTCAAGGGCTGAGCGGCGGCGGCAGTGCGGGTGGTCTCACGGGCCGAGCGGCGGTGGCAGCACGGGCGGTCTCACAGGCCGAGCGGTCTCACGGGCCGAGCGGCGGCAGGGCGGGCGGTCTCAAGGGCATGGCGGCGGCGGCAGGGCGGGCAGTTTCACGGGCCGAGCGGCGGCAGCAGCAGCACGGGCGGTCTCACGGGCCGGGCAGTGGCAGGGCAGGCGGTCTCACGGGCCGAGCGGCGGCGGCAGCACGGGCGGTCTCACAGGCCGACCGGTCTCACGGGCAGGGCGGCGGCAGGGCGGGCGATCTCAAGGGCAGGGCGGCGGCGGCAGGGCGGCCGGTCTCACAGGCCGAGCGGCGGCGGCAGGGCGGCCGGTCTCACGGGCCGAGAGGCGGCAGCGGCAGCACGGGCGGTCTCACAGGCCGGGCGGCGGCAGGGCAGGCGGTCTCACGGGCCGAGCGGCGGCGGCAGGGGGGCGGGCGGTCTCATGGGCCGAGCGGTCACACGGGCAGGGCAGTGGCGGCAGGGCGGTCGGTCTCACGGGCCGAGCTGCGGCGGCGGCAGCACGAGCGTTCTCACAGGCTGAGCGGTCTCACGGGGAGGGCGGTGGCGGCAGGGCGGGCGGTCTCACGGGCCGGGCAGCGGCGGCGGCAGCACGGGCGGTCTCACAGGCCGAGCGGTCTCACGGGCAGGGCGGCGGTGGCGGCAGGGCGGACGGTCTCAAGGGCAGGGCGGTGGCAGGGCAGGCGGTCTCACGGGCCAAGCGGCGGTGGCGGCAGGGCGGGCGGTCTCACGGGCTGAGCGGCGGCGGTGGCTGCTCAGACGGTCTCACGGTCCGAGTGGTGGCGGCGGCAGCACGGGCGGTCTCACGGGCCGAGCGGTCTCATGGGCAGGGCGTCGGTGGCGGCAGGGCGGCCGGTCTCAAGGGCAGGGCGGTGGCAGGGCAGGCGGTCTCACGGGCTGAGCGGCGGTGGCGGCAGGGCGGGCGGTCTCACGGGCCAAGCGGCGGCGGCGGCAGGGCAGGCGGTCTCATGGGCCGAGCGGCGGCGGCAGCTCGGACGGTCTCACTGTCCGAGCGGTGGCGGCGGCAGCACGGGCGGTCTCACGGGCCGAGCGGCGGCAGCGGCTGCTCGGGCGGTCTCACAGGCCGACCGGTCTCATGGGCAGGGCGGCGGCAGGGTGGCCGGTCTCAAGGGCAGGGCGGCGGCAGGGCGGCCGGTTTCACGGGCAGGGTGGCGGCTGGGCAGGCGGTCTCAAGGGCCGAGCGGCGGCGGCAGGGCGGGTTTTCTCACGGGCCGAGCGGCGGCGGCAGCACGGGCGGTCTCACAGGCCGAGCGGTCTCACGGGCCGAGCGGCGGCAGGGCGGGCGGTCTCAAGGGCATGGCGGCGGCATGGCGGGCGGTTTCACGGGCCGAGCGGCGGCGGCAGCAGCATGGGCGGTCTCACGGGCCGGGCGGTGGCAGGGCAGGTTTTCTCACGGGCCGAGCGGCGGTGGCAGCACGGGCGGTCTCACAGGCCGAGCGGTCTCACGGGCAGGGCGGCGGCAGGGCGGGCGATCTCAAGGGCAGGGCGGCGGCTGCAGGGCGGCCGGTCTCACAGGCCGAGCGGCGGCGGCAGGGCGGCCGGTCTCACGGGCCGAGAGGTGGCGGCGGAAGCACGAGCGTTCTCACGGGCCGAGCGGTCTCACGGGCACGCGGTGGCAGCAGGGCGGGCGGTCTCACGGTCCGAGCTGCGGCAGCGGCAGCACGGGCGCTCTCACAGGCCGAGCGGTCTCACGGGCCGAGCGGCGGCAGAGCGGGCGGTCTCAAGGGCATGGCGGCGGCGGCAGGGCGGGCGGTCTCAAGGGCAGGGCGGCAGCAGTGCAGGCGGTCTCACAGGCCGAGCGGCGGCGGCGGCAGGGCGGCCGGTCTCACGGGCCGAGCGGCGGCGGCAGCAGGGCGGGCAGTCTCACGGGCCGAGCGGCGGTGGCGGCAGCACGGGCGGTCTCACAGGCCAAGCAGTCTCACGGGCAGGGCGGTGGCGACAGGGCGGGTGGTCTCACGGGCCGGGCGGCCGCGGCGGCAGCGTGGGCAGTCTCACGGGCCGGGCGGCGGCAGGGCAGGCGGTCTCACGGGCTGAGCGGTCTCACGGGCACGGCGGTGGCGGCAGGGCGGGCGGTCTCACGGTCCGAGCTGCGGCAGCACGGGCGTTCTCACAGGCCAAGCGGTCTCACGGGCAGGGCGGTGGCGGCAGGGTGGGCGGTCTCACGGGCTGGGCGGCGGCAGCGGCAGGGCGGCCGGTCTCAAGGGCAGGGCGGCGGCAGGGCAGGTGGTCTCACAGGCCGAGCGGCGGCGGCGGCAGGGCGGCCGGTCTCACGGGCCGAGCGGCGGCGGCGGCAGGGCGGGCGGTCTCACGGGCCGAGCGGCGGGGGCGGCAGGGCGGGCGGTCTCACGGGCCGGGCGGCGGCGGCAGCACGGGCAGTCTCACAGGCTGAGCTGTCTCACGGGCAGGGCGGCGGCAGGGCGGCCGGTTTCACGAGCAGGGTGGCGGCTGGGCAGGCGGTCTCAAGGGCCGAGCGGCGGCGGCAGTGCGGGTGGTCTCACGGGCCGAGCGGCGGTGGCAGCACGGGCGGTCTCACAGGCCGAGCGGTCTCACGGGCCGAGCGGCGGCAGGGCGGGCGGTCTCAAGGGCATGGTGGCGGCGGCGGCAGTGCGGGCGGTTTCACGGGCCGAGCGGCGGCAGCAGCAGCACGGGCGGTCTCACGGGCCGGGCGGTGGCAGGGCAGGCGGTCTCACGGGCCGAGTGGCGGCGGCGGCAGCACGGGCGGTCTCACAGGCCGACCGGTCTCACGGGCAGGGCGGCGGCAGGGCGGGCGATCTCAACCGCAGGGCGGCGGCGGCAGGGCGGGCGGTTTCACGGGCCGAGCGGCGGCAGCAGCAGCACGGGCGGTCTCACGGGCCGGGCGGTGGCAGGGCAGGCGGTCTCACGGGCCGAGCGGCGGCGGCGGCAGCACGGGCGGTCTCACAGGCCGACCGGTCTCACGGGCAGGGCGGCGGCAGGGCGGGCGATCTCAAGGGCAGGGCGGCGGCGGCAGGGCGGCCGGTCTCACAGGCCGAGCGGCGGCGGCAGGGCGGCCGGTCTCACGGGCCGAGAGGCGGCGGCGGCAGCGCGGGCGGTCTCACGGGCCGGGCGGCGGCAGGGCAGGCGGTCTCACGGGCCGAGCGGCGGCGGCGGCCGGGCAGGCGGGCGGTCTCACGGGCCGAGCGGTCACACGGGCAGGGCAGTGGCGGCAGGGCAGTCGGTCTCACGGGCCGAGCTGCGGCGGCGGCAGCACGAGCGTTCTCACAGGCCGAGCGGTCTCACGGGGAGGGCGGTGGCGGCAGGGCGGGCGGTCTCACGGGCCGGGCAGCGGCGGCGGCAGCACGGGCGGTCTCACAGGCCGAGCGGTCTCACGGGCAGGGCGGCGGTGGCGGCAGGGCGGCCGGTCTCAAGGGCAGGGCGGTGGCAGGGCAGGCGGTCTCACGGGCTGAGCGGCGGTGGCGGCAGGGCGGGCGGTCTCACGGGCCGAGCGGCGGCGGCGGCAGGGCAGGCGGTCTCATGGGCCAAGCGGCGGCAGCAGCTCGGACGGTCTCACTGTCTGAGCGGCGGCGGTGGCAGCACGGGCGGTCTCACGGGCCGAGCGGCGGCAGCGGCAGCTCGGGCGGTCTCACGGGCCGAGCGGCGGCGGCGGCAGCTCGGGTGGTCTCACGGGCCGAGCGGCGGTGGCAGCACGGGCGGTCTCACAGGCCGAGCGGTCTCACGGGCCGAGCGGCGGCAGGGCGGGCTGTCTCAAGGGCATGGTGGCGGCGGCGGCAGGGCGGCCGGTCTCACAGGCCGAGAGGCGGCGGCGGCAGCGCGGGCGGTCTCACGGGCCGGGCGGCGGCAGGGCAGGCGGTCTCACGGGCCGAGCGGCAGCGGCGGCCGGGCGGGCGGGCGGTCTCACGGGCCGAGCGGTCACACGGGCAGGGCAGTGGCGGCAGGGCGGTCGGTCTCACGGGCCGAGCTGCGGCGGCGGCAGCACGAGCGTTCTCACAGGCCGAGCGGTCTCACGGGGAGGGCGGTGGCGGCAGGGCGGGCGGTCTCACGGGCCGGGCAGCGGCAGGGCAGGCGGTCTCACGGGCCGAGCGGCAGCGGCGGCCGGGCGGGCGGGCGGTCTCACGGGCCGAGCGGTCACACGGGCAGGGCAGTGGCGGCAGGGCGGTCGGTCTCACGGGCCGAGCTGCGGCGGCGGCAGCACGAGCGTTCTCACAGGCCGAGCGGTCTCACGGGGAAGGCGGTGGCAGCAGGGCGGGCGGTCTCACGGGCCGGGCAGCGGCGGCGGCAGCACGGGCGGTCTCACAGGCCGAGCGGTCTCACGGGCAGGGCGGCGGTGGCGGCAGGGCGGCCGGTCTCAAGGGCAGGGCGGCGGCAGGGCAGGCGGTCTCACGGGCCAAGCGGCGGTGGCGGCAGGGCGGGCGGTCTCACGGGCTGAGCGGCGGCGGTGGCTGCTCGGACGGTCTCATGGTCCGAGTGGTGGCGGCGGCAGCACGGGCGGTCTCACGGGCCGAGCGGCGGCGGCAGCACGGGCGGTCTCACGGGCCGAGCGGTCTCACGGGCAGGGCGGCGGTGGCGGCAGGGCGGCCGGTCTCAAGGGCAGGGCGGTGGCAGGGCAGGCGGTCTCACGGGCTGAGCGGCGGTGGCGGCAGGGCGGGCGGTCTCACGGGCCGAGCGGCGGCGGCGGCAGGGCAGGCGGTCTCATGGGCCGAGCGGCGGCGGCAGCTCGGACGGTCTCACTGTCTGAGCGGCGGCGGCGGCAGCACGGGCGGTCTCACGGGCCGAGCGGCGGCAGCGGCAGCTCGGGCGGTCTCACGGGCCGAGCGGCGGCGGCGGCAGCTCGGGCGGTCTCATGGGCCGAGCGGCGGCGGCGGCAGCTCGGGCGGTCTCACGGGCCGAGCGGCGGCGGCGGCAGCACGGGCGGTCTCACGGGCCGAATGGCGGCGGCAGCATGGGCGGTCTAACAGGCAGAGCCTAAGTGACACCAGATAAAGTCGAGCAACATTTATGGACTCAAGCCTGATATTTACCTGAGAAGGTGGTGCCTTGTTTTGAACCCCAGGCTTTTTGTGACCCATGGAAGTTATAGAGCTGCCTCCCCCCCTTATCAGACAACAAATATCACGTATTTCATAAGCATATAATGTCATGGTTTTACAGTTAGGCTGTGAGCTCAGTTTCTAAAAAGCACCTCTTGAACGGGTTATTTTGGGATTGATTCAGGTTGGCCCCCAAAGCAGCTCACTTCAATTCAATGATCTCCATCAAGAAGCACCCAGCCACGCATGACCCATCCTGCCCCTTCTCATCCCAATCTGGCCACAGCAGAAGCTAGGCTGGTGCTTCCATTTGGAACTATGGAGTTCTCCGCTGGTTTCTGGTGGGCCTGGACTCCGCATTCCAACCTCTAGGGCTGGGCATGGCCCTCCCAATCTAATTCGCCTCTGCTCTCACAGTCAGGTACATTTTGGTGGGAAAGGGAAGGAAGGAGAATGAGCTGGTTGGAATCATGCTGAACCAAACACATCCTAAACTGGGTCTGAACTGCAGGAGGGTTTGGACTTGGCTCATGAAGAGCATGAGATGAGGCTTGAAACTGGAGAAATCTCTTCCGTTCAAAGACTTAGTGGCCTCAATAAATAAATGAAAACAGCTTATTTGGATGAGCAAAGGATTATTATTATTATTATTATTATTATTAGTCTCCCCACCCCGATACATAGCGGAACAAAGAGAAAAGAAGATATATAATAAACCAGCAGACACACAAAAATCAATCTTTAAAGCGGGCAAAAATAAATACATATGAACTTATACCAGCTTTAAGGTGTTTCCAATAGTACATATAAAAATGTAATTTTAAGAAAAATCTTAGCCTTCCAAAGGTGAAGACTTGTCCATCCATTAACAGAATACCTGTATGATTGCTGCCTGCAGTAACTTGCGCACTAGGTCATGGAAGTGTCCGTATCGGAGTCAGACATCCCCTAAGTTGGAGCAAAGCCACTGTAAGTGCATCTTTTATTATGTATGCATTCATCTTCTATCAAAAAACATTGTCCATATATATTAGACATGATAGCAGTGAATGCAGCTGAAGTTGTACAATTAAATAAAAAATGTGTAAATGCTAAAGAACATTTGACAGTTAAATTGCGAGGAATAAAGAAACCATAAGAAACATTAGAAATAATTGCTTTTTATATCGGTCCTCGAGGTTTTGCTGAACACGATTAGAAGGGACCAGCTGGTTAAAGGGGTACAGGTCGGAGTTAAACATTACAAACTGAGAGCATTCGCAGATGACTTGGTACTTACATTACAAGAGCCAGACACTAGTACTAAAAGAGTCTTAGAATTAATTCAAGAGTTTGGTCAAGTCGCAGGATTTAAACTGAATAAATTAAAGACTAAGGTATTAGAGAAAGATTTAACAGTTACTGAAAGGGAGAGGTTCCAGAATGAAACGGGTTTAACTGTGGTTAAGAAAGTGAAATACTTGGGGATTAACATGACAGCTAAAAATGTGAATTTATTTAAAGACAATTATGAGAAATGCTGGACGGAAGTAAAAAAGGATCTAGAAATATGGTCAAATTTGAAGCTTTCACTGTTGGGCCATATTGCTGTGATCAAAATGAATGTATTGCCTAGAATGTTGTTTTTGTTTCAAACATTGCAAATTGTGGACAAGATGGATTGTTTCAAGAAGTGGCAGAAAGATATCTCGAAATTTGTCTGGCAGGGAAAGAAACCCAGAATAAAACTTAAGATTTTAACTGATGCAAAAGAAAGAGGGGGATTTGCCCTGCCGGACTTTAAACTTTACTATGAATCAGCAGCTTTCTGCTGGTTGAAAGACTGGCTGCTTCTTGAGAACACAGACATTTTGGATTTAGAAGGTTTTAACAATATTTTTGGGTGGCATGCATATTTATGGTATGACAAGGTTAAAGCTCACAAAGCTTTTAAAAATCATATTGTCAGGAAAGCATTATATAATGTCTGGATTAGATATAAAGACCTGTTGGAAAATAAAACCCCAAGGTGGTTGTCGCCAATGGAAGCTAAGGCTGTGAAAAAACTCAATATGGATGCCAAAAGGCCCGAAATATTGGAAAATTTTGGAACAAGAGGGGGATAAATTTAAATTGCAGAGTTTTGAGAAATTAAAAGACAAAGTGAGAGACTGGCTCCATTATTACCAAATAATGGAGGTTTTTAAGTTGGACAGGAAAATTGGCTTCCAGGTGGAAAAATCAAGATTAGAAACAGAACTGATAGAACCCAATACTAAGAACTTGTCAGGAATGTATAACTTGCTGTTGAAATGGAATACACAAGATGAAACAGTGAAATCAGCTATGATAAAGTGGGCACAGGATATTGGTCATAACATTATGTTTGCTGACTGGGAATAGTTGTGGAACACCGGTATGAAATTTATGGCATGTAATGCCTTAAAGGAAAATATTATGAAAATGATTTATAGGTGGTACATGACCCCAGTCAAGCTTGCAAAAAATTACCACTTGCCTGATAATAAATGTTGGAAATGTAAAGAAACTAAAGGTACTTTTTTCACCTTTGGTGGACGTGCCCAAGGATTAAGGCTTTCTGGGAAATGATATATAATGAAATGAAAAAGGTATTTAAATATACCTTCCTTAAGAAACCAGAGGCCTTTCTCCTGGGCATTGTTGGTGTTAACGGAAAAATCTGAGGGCTCCCTTGGACAAAAACAAAGACACCAACCAGGATAACTTGGAGCAAAACAGCAGCCTGTAGGCTTGGCCTTTATTGAACTGTTGCAACAGGGTGTTTCCCTCACTAGCGAGAGAGAGGAAAGACCCCGAACAATGGGCTGCAAGACCTTATAAAAACTATTGAAATTCCCCTCGGTTCTCCTGCAGAGGTGAGGAGGGAGATAGAGGGGATCAGGCGCCACTGGGCAACCTTAGCCCAGAGATCCTTCTTCCTCTCCCTGCCTCCTCTTTGTGGGCGGTAATCAATCGTCACCAAAAGCTCAACCAGGGGAGCAAAGGCGAGGTCAAGCCGGCTAAAAAGAAAAGGATCCTGAGATCTGCGGGGGGACATCTTCGAACGTGAGTATGGTTTGAAGTAAATACATTGGGAGGGGGGTGGAAAAGTAACGTCCCCACGACAGCCAGACTTTCCTTCTTTCATTTCTGACGTTACCCTTCGGAGTCGGCCGGGTACGTTCTCTCTCTCTCCTTTTCTCCCCCGATTCTCCCCCTCGGAGGGTGGCCAGGGAAATCGCGGAACTTTTCTGTCTGACGTTATCTCTCGGGGTCGTCTAGGAACGTCAAAACCTTTCCCTTTCTCTCCCCACAAATTCTTACGCGGTGCTGGGCCGGGGAAATTGTGGTACCTTTTGCTGTTTTCCGACGTTCCCCCCGGGGTTGTCCAGGAACGTCTTAATCTCTCTATCTCTTTTCTCCCCCGTTTTCCGTCTTGGAATTGAGTCCGGGAAAGCGTGGCTCTTTTACTGTTTCTCTGACATCCCTCTCTCGGAGTCGTCCAGAGGAGTCTTTCAAGTATTCTCTTACTCTCCACCTACCCTAACTCTGCAAATGAAGCTGCCCCTCCTGCCTGGTGACCTTTGTTAGGGATGACCCGGGTATGTGAGAACGCAAGGTCGTTTGCTCCCCTTTCAAAACTTTGTTTTCTCGGACCCCCAATCTGGCACTGCACAGCGCAGGCGTCCAGTAGGGAGCCCAAACTTAGTCTCAAAGGCTAGGCAGGAGGCTGTTGTGGAGGGTAGAAGGGGCGGTTCACGAAGTGGGGCCCCACACTAGGATTAGTCTTGTGAAGCAGCGCTGAGGAAAAGGAATTTTAGTTTTGTGGCTGAAGGTTTCTCGGGCAAGGAGTCCCGTGGCTGAAGTTTTCTCGGGCAAGGAGTCCCGTGGCTGAAGTTTTCTCGGGCAAGGAGTCCCGTGGCTGGAGTTTTCTCGGGCAAGGAGTCCCGTGGCTGAAGTTTTCTCGGGCAAGGAGTCCCGTGGCTGGAGTTTGAGTTCATGTATAAGATTTCTTGAAATGAGTTTGTAGCTTGTAGATATGTAGGAATTGTGTTAGTCAAGGGTACTTTGAGTACTGAAAGGATATTTTTTTTCTGTCCCCCCTTTCTTTCCCATTGCCTTTCCTCCCTTGTGTGTGTGTTTCCACTCTTTCTGTCTTTAGTGTACTTCATTAACGGAAAAAAAAGCCCAATAATAACATATGAGAGAATGGGAGCTCACTAAACACCCTAGCTGGACTCCTCCTGGCAACAAAGCTTCCATGAAGCCTTTTTGCCCCAGAGAGGATTCTAATATGCCCCTCCAGCTTGTCATCTCCAATTGGGAAAGATAAAATAAAATAAAGGGGCAAAATGGTCTTTCCAAGTACAAAGTACGAGACCGCTGTAACTTTTAGTGGGTGGCTTAGGCCCACCACCTAGAACCCAGGGCACAGTGGCCACCTCAGGGATCCTTCAACAAAATCAGGGTGTGAACTCTTAGGGAGAGCTGAACACATCAAATTTGTGTTGTTAAACTATAACCTAAAGCTAGAACATGAAACTGTAAACTTAATGGTGCTCAGAGGCAAAAAAAAAAAAAATGAATAAGAGATGTACTCAAAGATTTAGAAATATTTCAAGGGTTTGTATTTACATTGGCCTCGGCATCCACAGACTGTTCTTAAATGCACATAGTTTTAAATTGCAAGCTTGCTTCAAAAATCTCAAATCTAAGGAAGCCATGTTGCGCCTTATCAATCTTAAAACAAAACAAAATGGAGAATGGAGTGTGCAAATGTTTGTTATTTGAGAGAGGCTCTAAAAGAGAGTTTCCCTCCCAAGTGGTGAAATCCTGTATACGTGCTACTTGTGTTCTGAAAGGGGGATTACCCCACTCCTTCCTCTAGTTTAAGTGAGGAGGGCGATTTTAAGTGTAATGGTAAATGATGTTGTGTTGTAACTTTTGAGTTTGCTCCAGTCTATTTTGGAAGGAGAATCATAGAATCATAGAATCATAGAGTTGGAAGAGACCACAAGGGCCATCGAGTCCAACCCCCTGCCAAGCAGGAAACACCATCAGAGCACTCCTGACATATGGTTGTCAAGCCTCTGCTTAAAGACCTCCAAAGTAGGAGACTCCACCACACTCCTTGGCAGCAAATTCCACTGTCGAACAGCTTTTACTGTCAGGAAGTTCTTCCTAATGTTTAGGTGGAATCTTCTTTCTTGTAAGTTAACCTAATGTTTCTGCTACAAAAGCCTAGTTGAGCACAACTGCTCTCTCAAGCTAAAATGCAGTGTATGTATTTCATTAAGCATATGCCTATAAAAGTATGGTGTTCATTCTAAGAAAAAACATTTGAGTCCAGTTTTAACTTTGATTTGGTTGGACAGAAGAGTTATTGTAAGGCTCCTGATATCAGTCTCTATAAGACTTCATGGCCTCTTTTGTTAGAAAATGCCCCCCCTCCCCCTTGTTTCACTCTGCCTCTTTCAGTTGTTTTCTCCCTTCTTACTTCTGTGCCAGGTAAATTTACTCCCGAGTAAGCTTCCTTTAAAGGAAACTGCAAAGAGGGGAGGGGGCAACACTTGTGTATTCCCTAAAAAAAATCAAATCTAGGGCTGCTTTAACTGTGCTTTATAAGAGATCCTCTCAGGAGTATAGATGTTTCCTTTCCCAGCTGTAAATCTGTACTTAAATGTGTATGCCTCTTTGGTAGTACAAATCTTGCTGCGAAATCTTGCTGTGAACCCTATATTTTGGAGGGTTGGACTAGATGACCCCAGGGTCCCTTTCAACTCTCCCAATTTGTGGCTGTGTGGAAGACCATGTGTCTGCAAGCATTGGAGGGTAATTCTTAAATTCTGGTGTGGTAATGGAGTTGAAATTCAGCCTAGCTTTGCTCTTTAGTTTTAAAAGGTGAGAGGTGAAGCCCAACTGGTAATATCAAGCATTTGAGTGATTACAGTGTTTATCATTTTGTCTACTATTTAAAAATCAGACTTAAAAGTCTACTCAAAGTTTAAGCACATACAAATGAATAATCAAGTAGAATTAGCCTTGACCATTCCTGTAAATAAAGGGCAGGAAATAATAATATTAATAATAATAATAATATTTTTTTGTCTGCAAATGGTAAGGCTGAAATGGCTGAGAATGTTAAAAAAAAAAAATCCTATGAATTCTAACTCTGGCCATTTTTACTCATAAATAAGAGAGCGGTTGATTGTTCCGCGAATGGCCAGAGGGATATTAGCCCTTTCCTGTACATAAAGGAAGCAGTCTCAGTTTGCTTGGGCTGAAATTGCTAGCTTTGGTGAATACTTAAATTGCTGAGTTTCTCTTTTTTGTTTAAAATCAAACCCTGTTTTCAAAATCTACTCCTTACCCTTCCCTTCCCTTATTCAAATGGTAATTTAGCCAAAGGATGCAACATTTTCAATAGTATAAAAGGTTTGCTGAGACATGAACTCTTCAACTGTAAGGGGGGAGAGGAGGTTTCTTCCAAATGTAAAAGAAAACTTGGAACCATTGAGGAACCATTGAGGGAAATCACCCTTAATCTGTCTTTGCTCCAGGGGCTACTTAAGACAAAAGGCTAAAAAAACAAAAACAAAAAAAACCACAAAAACAAAAAACAAAAACAAAAACTAGCCCATCAAAAGTCAAGAGCTTTCCAGGTTCCAAATCTTAACATGCCAAATTCTTTTCACAGGTAAATATCAGAGCATTCCCCCCCTCAATGGGAATTTTAGGAACAGCATTTCCTGACAGGCTTCTCACATGAAATAATTTTCCCTTTTAACAGGATATGTGAACCCCGATAACAAAGTGTTTGTCCCTTTTTCCTCCCACAGCAACTTTCTTTCTGTTCTGTGAAACAAGTCTGAATCCCTGCTACAGTTTGACTTCCATCTCTTTGTGGCTTTGACACTTTTTTTTTAAAGTTACAAATAATCTGTTTTTCATTTATTTAATCTGTCTCTCCATGATGTCTATGAAGTTAATCGAAGCACAACCAAACATTGTTTGTGGAATGGTATTTGTTTACCTTTTTGCCTGAGCATTTCTTATTAATTCTGTCATCTTGGCTAGTGCAAGGTACTTGCACAACTTTAAATTGCCATTCATTTTTTTCCTTGGTATTAAGTCATTTTCCAGTATTGTCCTATAGCCGATGTTGTCACTTCAAGAAACACTCTTTTATTTTCATTGTTACTTCAGATTTCTTAAAATTGTGTGTCTTAGCATTTATTTATTTTTCGTTCCTCATAAGTCATTGTGTGTGTTTCATTATTATTTTAACCTTGTATTTTTTACAGTTCTCTTTCTCTCCAAAGTGAAGGAAAGCAAACGAACTTGGCAGATAATAACAGTAGTTATAGGAAAATGTGATAATAATATTGGAATGAATGAAACGCTTAATGTGCTAAGATTTTTTATTATTTGCAGCTTCCCATGAAAACTGGAGGACATCCTTCTTGTCTAACTGTGTTTTTAAGTCGCCCCAAAACCCTGCCCCTTACAGGATATCACTTCTACAGATGTGCAATGATGAAAAGCAGCAACAACCCCTTCGCCATCACAAGACCTGCAACGCCAGAGTTTTCAAAGTGCCCACAGCTATCTCTTTCAAAGGATATAGACTGATGGGGAGTGGGGCTGACAAAGGGGGGAGGAGTTGAATTGCAAGGACATTTTCCCACTTTTGAACCTTAAGACTGTGCTCCAGGATTCAAAAGATACATACGTAAAAGATCACAATTGTGTCAAGATATGCAACTGATATTTAATTAGTCTGTTTTGTATTAAGTGTTATTATGTAGGAATGTTGAAATGTGTCTGACAGTGTTATTTGTGGGGGGGGGGGCTATTTTGCGTGTAATTGTTTTTATGTTTAATGTCTTATTCCTTACACCCCAGTGGAAGATTCTCATACATTTTATGCTTTTAATAGGTCAGGCTATTATGTAGTCCAATGTTTAGAATTAGATAAATTTATAACCACATTTCGTTGTTCCACCTGGCACTCTGCCAACTTCCCTACCCATTTTAAAATGTGCTAAAACTCGCTTTACCAAAGAGAAGCTGATAAGATACATGAAGGTGCATATGCTTTGGTTTAGCAGGAATGATCCCTTATAGAGTTAAATTGTCTTATTTGGACAAAGTGCCCTTTTAAGAACGGTTTTCCTTTAACAGACTGGTTTGAAAGGTTGAGAACCATGGGCACATAAATTCAAATTGGACTCAGTTTGAATTGGGCAAGTGTATCCAGGCTGCAATTAGCTTTTTGGTCCTTAAAGTGCAAGTGAGCAACTTCCATGGGTGCGAGACCACAGCCTATAATAAAATCCCATAGCTAAAGGCCAAGGAGAAGACCTCTCCCTCACGAGATGCCCAAACCTGTGCCAGCTATGGTGAATGCCAGGCAACATGGTTAATTGAAAGCCCTGAGGGGATTCAACAGACAGGATGTGTTGCTGTAGCACTGTCGGTGTGAGACCACAAAACAGCTAGCTTGACACCTGAGAACACAAAAATGGCGGGGGGGGGGGAAGCAAACTGCACTTTTCAGTCATTAGTGGACCTTCCTGCCTAAATGTAAAGCATAGATCACTATTGAGAAAATATTTCTTCCAAGGTGCTAGAATACCACAAGTAACTGAACAGTGCACTGTTACACCATTATATTTCCATGCAAATATCCTTAAAGTAGCATGATATCCAAGTCCCTTTCAGGTTCACATGGACACACACATCTGGGACGGAGAATACCAGGTTATTATTTACCACCTTAAATTGTGCGGAGAAAAGGATTGCAAAGTAGCCACCTTTGCAATCTTACCTCCGAAGGGGGGAACTGTAGCAGGAACCCCCCCACCCCAATCATTCTGTTTGCACAAACTTCACACACACACACACTCACACACTACATACGCCACATTTCTGTTATAAATTCATAGAAAATCAACCATACATCGGATTTGCACTGTTCCATTTTTTACTCCATGTGACAAGGACTATCAAAGGGGGGTGCTTGGTTTCTGGTCAGCAATAATCCCTTCACCATCCCAGCACATCCACAGGAGCCCTGCCCAGTTGCTATGTCAACCCTGATAATCCCAGACAGAAGACAATCAAAATCACAAAGAACAGTGGATTCACCACAGGCTGAAACAAAGGACAATGATCAGATCTTCCCTCTGGGGGCAGGAAACTGCAAACTCCTCTTTGTCACCTGGAAAGTACTCATGGGGAGGGGGAAAGGAGGAACCAGCTGGGTGACAGGACACTCAGGTTACCACCACAACTCCTCCCTCAACCCCTCCTTTCTGTAATGTATGCATGATGTCAACCCTTTCTGTAACGTATGCATGATGTCAACCCCTCCTTTCTGAAATGTATGCATGATGTTTCTGGGGGTGGGCTTGGGCTAGAGGAGGGGAATTTCAATAGTTTTTATAAGGTCTTGCAGCCCATTGTTCGGGGTCTTTCTCTCGCTAGTGAGGGAAACACCCTGTTGCAACAGTTCAATAAAGGCCAAGCCTACAGGCTGCTGTTTTGCTCCAAGTTATCCTGGTTGGTGTCTTTGTTTTTGTCCAAGGGAGCCCTCAGATTTTTCCGTTAACAGTGGCCAATTGGTGCCAAAGAAAGATAGAACATTCTTTATGTATGCTACAACAGCAGCAAGAATACTCATCGCAAAGTATTGGAAGACCCAAGATCTACCCACCTTGGAAGAATGGCAGATGAAGGTGATTGACTATATGGGACTAGCAGAAATGACTGGCAGAATCCGGGACCAGGGGAAAGAGACGGCGGAAGAAGATTGGAAGAAATTTAAGAACTATCTTAAGAAACATTGTAAAATTAATGAGTGCTAGAATGATGTGGTTTTAGAAATTAAATGGAGTACAGCTGTAAAGATTAAGTTAAAAGAAAAGAAAGGTCGACAATTAGATAAAATTAAGGGTGAGGATTTGCTGAACTAAATATTTGAAATAGGAATGCAGAAAGGGGAGGTATGAGGAGGTCGGTGAAGTAAGTTTTAAGAAAATAAGGTTTTGAAATTATACTTGTAGTAAAGTTATAACTGTTAGAAAAATCATTCCTTGGTCAAGTAAAAGACTGTGGCCTTGTGGGTACTTTATCAGCCGCAAGGACCCTGGGAAAAGGAGCTGTGTATCTTTAAACCCCAGACTTTTTGGCTCCTTGCCATGAGAGGTTTATGGGAGGAAAGGGGTCCTTGATTAATGGAAGATTTGACACCTGGGCTGGTGGTAAGAATCTCTTCCTCCTTCCCGGAGGTTGTTTGTTTTCAAATTGCTGAGAATTGGGGATCTGGTTAATTTCCACAGGTGGGAGGAAGATTCTTTGATTAAGGGTTCAAACCTAAACTGACCCAGCTGCAAAAGAATGAGCTGATCAAACTAAGACTCTTGATTGGCCAAAAGTTACGATGCAAAGTCAGAATTGTAGATAAAAGATCAAGGGATGTTTTGTTCGATGCTCTATGCCATTGCTCTGCAACTTGCAAAGATGCCCGGCTGTAACTTCCATCGTTAGCAGTCGTTACGTCCTTTTGAAATGGAAATCCTCAAACAGCTCCATTACGCAACAGCTTGAAAGGACTCTCTCTACTCTAAGTGTGTTCCTTTGTGAGTATGCAAAAGCTAGTTATAATGTACAGCGTTGTTATTTTGATGTTTGTAAGACTCCTAAGATGTGCCTGTTGTTTTTCAACATGTTTTCGGTTATTCTTTTAAAATAAACTTTTATAGTAGAGCCTGTTGGTATTTGTGCCTTTTCCGGGGGAATAGCTAAATTCAAGCCTTCTGCTTAGTCACGCTCTACCGAGTGAACTTCTGCCTGCAAGCCTGTGGATGCAGCTTGTAAGGGGAGGGAATTGCCAGGTTAATTGGACACACTCTTCTCCCTGGATTGTGTCTCTGAGTTCCCCTGAACTAAAGGGAGTGGTGGCAGCCTTACCGGTGTAATTTCGGCCTGTGTTTGTGAAAAGTAACTCCCTCGCCAACCTGCTCAAGAAACCTGGACTGGCCGGAGAGCAAAGTCGGGTGATGGAGGGGTAGCGTGGGCGAGTGGAACGTTACTACAATACTTGTTCTTTTTTTGTGTTTGTGTGTATTGTTTTGTTTGATATAATTTGTAAAATCTTAATAGATATTTATATATATATATATATATAAAAGAGACATTAGGACAGGCATTCCCTGTTTCCAGTTCCTACCTCAAAGTAAAAGGCCATGCCGATGGCCCTCTTTTTATCGTTTGGACAGCACATATATTCACGTGCCAAATGGGAAATCCTCTTGTATTCTTTGGGCGAGGAGGTGAATAAGGTCCTGAAACAGAAGAGTAAGAGCAAAGGATTCACAAGCCTGAAGCTGGCAGGAAGAACCGCTCAGTGTTCCTGCACAACAACCACCACCACCAGGTTACTTGAACGCTGAGCAGAGCCTCCCACCTGCATTCGCTCCATAAGACGCACACACATTTCCCCTTACTTTTTAGGAGGGGAAAATTGCGTCTTATAGAGTGAACAATATGGTACATTTTCTGAAATAAATAAGAAGTTTATCCCCATTTCCCCAGAAAGCAGGCCTTGTTCTTCATGCCTCACCTGCCAGTTCTTTTCACCTTCTTACCTTGCCAGAAGACGAATGCCTTTGAAAAAGCTTTCTGGACTTGACAGCATATCCCAGCAGCTTTGCAACCCCAAAGCCTCAGAATCATCAAGGTATTCAAGATGCCCAATCAGTTGTTTCAGGGCCTGCACAGCGATCCTGAGTCAAGTGAAGGAATTAAGAAGATTATAGTTTTAAAATTTGTATACTGCCCTTCACCTGTAGATCTCCGAGCAGTTCACAACATAAAAATGCAAGTTAAAAAGCACAAAATACAGAATAAAAACAAGAACCAAAGCAAACCAATAACTCCTCTCCCTCCAACAAACACAGTAGAAAGGGCATAGGAGGTTAATCAGCCAATGGCCTGATTGAAGAGGACCATTTTTGCCTGGCATCTAAAGGCACCAGGCAAGCCCCTCTGGGGAGAGCAACCCACTAATGGGGAGCCACCACAGAAAAGGCCCCTTGTGTGGAGGAGGCACACGTGAAGAGGGGCTTCCGATGATGAGCACAAGGTCTGGGTATGTTCATCTGGGGAGTTTTAGGTCCTTGACATCTTGCAGTCCAACCCCAACCATCACCCCCTGCAGCCTCCCCCATGTTTCCAGCACAAGCGGCAACCTTTTGGCTGTGATGGAGACTTAAGGTTTCATGACACGTGAGTCCCACCACACCCAAATCAGCCCATCGTGCGGGAGAGCCTCCAGCATCCTCTCCCATCCTAGTGTCCTTCAGATGTTTTGGGCTACAACTCCCATCTTCAGCCCAGTTATGCTGGCTGGGGCTGGTGGCAGTTGTGGTCCAAAGCGACTGAAGAGCACAGGGGTTGGGGAAGCCTGGGTCTCCTAGCTATCTAACCTAAGCAGAACCTCCATGTCCAAATGAAGCCTATCTCTTGGGGGAGGGCTGAGCCTATGGGTCAGAGAGAGAAGGGAGGGCCCCCCCAAATACATTAGCAGGTCCCTCACGTCAGCGGATCGAGATGCGAAGAGGGCTCCGGGATTAGACTTGTCGCCCTCGAACCTCTTCTTCTCGCCTCATGGACAAAACAGATGTGAGTGCTAAGTGCAAACAGCAGGTGGTGGAACTTGCTCTTCAGGATACCTGCAGCCTCAGGGAACGACAGGATATGACACAGAGCGTTGGTAGCCTGGAGGGACAAGGAGAGGAGAACGGCATTCAGCAGAGGTCATTGTCAGATCAAGATCTCAGACTCAGACGCGACTCAGAGCCTCGGTCCATCTCACTCAGTGTTGTCTACACTGACTAGCAGTGGCTGTCCAGGGTTTCAGGCGAGGGACTCCCCGACATGGAGATGCTGGGGCCCTTCTGCATACAAAGCAGGTGCTCACAGGATGGACCACTTATGAAGATGCACCCCCCTCCCAGCAAGAAGCTCCCAGCCCCATCCAGCTCCCATTCAAAACAATCCAGGAGAGAGAAACTGACCGCCATTGGCATTTGAGAAGTGCTGCGTCGCCTGGAAGTGACTTCCGCTTTGGGGTCTTCATCCTGCAGCCTTTTCAGTAGGGGTCTCAGCAGCTTGCTGCTCGTATACAGATTGGCAACCAACGCCTTCCAGATCTCTGCGGCACTTCTGCAATTTTTCAAAACAGAATTTTTCATTTTTCCTTTTCTTAAAAAAAGTCAGGCCTTTGATATTTTATTTATATTGCACATACATTAGCAAAGAAAGAAACCACAACTTGGAGCACAATTTTTTGCAAGTACGAAATTCAATATAAATAAATATAAATTAAGAAACCCCTTAAATCTAGCCCTCCCCATTTTCACATCACAAAAACTTACTCATCACACTCCATCGAGCAGTCCAACAGGCTGTCTACGACCGGCTGCAGGCGCTTGGTGGCTAGGCTGACAATAGCCGAAAGCGTCTGATCCTTAGTGTGGGTGTCGAGGATCTGATGGAGATGGTTGTAAATCTCATTCACAACCATAGGCAGCTGGAAGAAGATAAAAGAAGACCAGGATGAGAAAGTGTGGTGAACCTGTTTCTATTTTGCTTAATGTATGTAGGGTTTGGTGTCAGCGTTACTCGTGCCGGTTCTCTGCTGTTCACTTGTGTTTTTTTATAATAATTTTTATTGATTTACAACACAGATATACAATTTTATCCAATTTTTAACAAATAAATTCTCTCTTTTTGGACTTCCTTCAGCTTCTCTGACAATCATCCATCATTACCTCTTAATTACGCATTCCTTCTCCTTAGTATTGTCTTTAGTCTTCCCTCCCACTTCTATTATTTTTTATAACAATACATCTCAAATTTCACAGTGCTTCTTGAAATACAGTGGTGCCTCGCAAGACGAAATTAATCCGTTCCGCGAGTCTCTTCGTCTTGCGGTTTTTTTGTCTTGCGAAGCACGGCTATTAGCGGCTGTCAAAGCTGCTTCCAGATCCTAGCTCACAGAGGATCACGCTAGCCAGCGATCATTAAGTAAAAGTCTTTATTGAGTTACAGTTTCCATTCTCAAGCTGCTGCGTGCAACTCTACGTCTAATGGCTAGATCGGCGAAGTCCCGTCTGAGTCTCCGCCCCTTGTGCACCAACTTAATATCCTAGCCCTGCTCCACCTTTTCCGCCTGACTGTTCTCCTCTGGGTCCCTCTGCCCCCCGGGGTCTCTTCCTTCCTGGATTCTTCTGACGCCGACCCCCCGGACTCTCCTGTCTCCTTGCGCCGGGCTTTAGGACCTGGCTCTCTTTCAGGGCTGCCTACTGCGTCACTTCCCTGTGCATTTGAACTTGGCGCGCGCGCCCAACCTTCCACTTTCCGTCTGACCGTTTCTTCGCTCCCCGATGGAGGTGTGGCCAATCCTGACTCATGCCCTCCCCCCTGTTGTGAGCTGCCAGCGCTTGATCCCTGGCTCTCTTCCTTTTCCCTGCTCTCTGGCGGTGACGCTGGTCCCGATTTCCAACTGCTCTCCTCTGAGTCCCCTCTGGCTCTATCTCCCTGGGGTGTCCCCCTAGGCTCCCCCCTTGCCCTGGCCACTGGTGCTCCTTTCTGTGAATCTTCTGATTCACTGGAAAGACTCGGAGATCTCGGGTCGTCGTCATCACTCATCTTTTCCTCTGCCTCCTCCCCCTCGCTCTCTGTTTCCTCCCTTGCCCTTGCCTCTGCTCCTGAACCCCTGACATCCATCCCCCCCTCGAAGCCCCCCGTTCCCCCCTCCCCTCCTTCCGGTGCGGGAGCTGGGTGCTGCTGCGGCAGAGGGACGAACGTCGGATACTGTTCGCTTCCCGTGGTGGGCCTCCATTTGAAGCCTCCCGGTTCTTCCTCCCTGCTCTCGTCGACGACGGTCACCTCCGCTTCCATCTCTGTGCCGCCGTGCTCGAAACCAAGGTCGTCCCCGAAAACGTCCATGTCCGTCTCTCCCTCACTGCCTCCTGGCGGCGTTGCTCGTCCGGGACCTTCCAGCCACCTCTTGCGCCACTGCTCCTCTGGTCTATCGTCCCACCAATACGAGGGTTCTGAGGCAGATCCCGAGGGTGACCCCTCCGGGGAACGGGCATTTCGTATCGGGTCCTCGTCCGAGTCGAACCCCCGGAACGTGCTTGCAGAAAGTGTGGGAGTGAAAAGCCAGTCGTCGAAAAGGTCTGCTGGCATTGGTCTATGGGGGAAGAGGGCATGAAACTCGTCCTTGAGCAGAGGTTCGTCCAAGGCGTAGCCCGGCACCCAGCTGTTCGCACTGGCCGGGGTGCCCTGCTTGGCGAGAAGGTATTCTACCCCCTCTTCCCCCCACCTGGAGTCCAAAATTTCCGTGACTTCGTTGATGCGCTCCTCCTGTGCCACCCCCGCGTGCCCGGGTCTTTCCCTGAGCGGACTCGGCGCCGTTCCGGGTTCCTGAAACCTGTGCGGTGCCTTGTAGGGAGTGAGCACCGATCTGTGGAACACCGGATGCATTCTGGAACCCTCCGGAAGCGCCAGCCTGAAAGCCACCGGGTTGACCTGCTCTTCGACTTGGTAGGGCCCCAGTTGCTTATGCCCTAGTTTCTTCTTGGCCAACGACCTGGCCGGCACTGCGTGGGCTGCTAACCAGACACAGTCTCCCACATGGATCTCTTCGCCAACCCTTCTGTGTTTGTCCGCCTGCACCTTGTATGCGTGTTTGGCCAGCTCCAGGTGCCGCTGCAGCTGATCGTGGACCTCCTGCAACTCCGACGCGAACGCATCTGCTGTCTGCGGCTCCCCCTCCACCATTCTTTCCAGTCCCGGGAAGGTTCTGGGGTGCCTCCCGTTGTTGGCGAAGAACGGCGTGACCCCCGTGGACACGTGCTTCGTGTTGTTGTAGGCGAACTCGGCGAGCGGCAGGTAATCCACCCACGTCGCAGGCTGTTGATTCGCATAGCATCTCAGGTACTGCTGCATGATGGCATTGACCCGCTCCGCTTGCCCGTTGGTCTGCGGGTGTCTCGCCGACGCCAGGTTGATCTTGACATTTAGGAAGCCCATCAGCTTCTGCCAGAAATTCGAGATGAACTGCCGCCCGCGGTCGGACAGAATGGACCGTGGCAGACCGTGAACCTTGAACACGTGGTCTATGAACAGTTTGGCGGTTTGTTCCGCCGTGGCCACCTTCGCACACGGGATGAAATGTGCCATCTTGGAGAACAAGTCCACCACCACCAGCACGGCCGTCTTGCCCCTCGAGCTGGGCAGATCCGTGACAAAGTCCAGGGCCACTCTCTCCCATGGTTCGACCGGAGTTTGCAGCGGTTCCAACAGTCCGGCCGGCGGTCTGTGCACTGGTTTGGCCCTCTGGCAGGTGTCGCACCTCGCCACGTAGTCCGCGACCTCCCCTCTCATTCCGGGCCACCAGAAATCCCTGGCGACTAATTCTACCGTCTTCTCCTTGCCAAAGTGCCTGGCAGTGGGCGCGTCATGCAGCTGATGCAGTACCTTGGCGCGAAGTTCGTCTCCCGGCACGTAGATGGCCCCTTTACGGATGAGCAATCCATCTCTCAGCTGGAACCCGTCGGTCGCTGCCGTGCCCCTTTGCACCTCTGCCATCTTTGCTTGCGCGAAGGAGTCATTCTGCAACGCTCGTCGCACCGCCTCCAGGTCCACTGTCGCCGCAGCGCATGCCCACACTGTTGGTGCGAAGATGTGCATGGCGGCCGCTGGCGTGGCGTCCTCCAGATACTGTGGCTTACGGGAGAGCGCGTCCGCCATGATGTTGGTGTCCCCCGGGACATACTCTATTCGGAAGTCGAAGTTCGCAAAGAACTCAGCCCAACGTATCTGCCTCTGATTCAGGAACTGTGCAGTGCGCCAGTGCTCCAGATTCTTGTGGTCCGTGCAGACCTGCACCGTGTGCTTGGCGCCGATCAGGAAGTGCCTCCACGCTTTGAATGCTGCATGAATGGCCAGCAACTCCCTGTCCCAGATGGTGTAGTTCTGTTCGGACTTGCTGAACTTCCTGGAGTAAAACGCCCCCGGCCGCCAAACCCCCTGCGGGTCTCTCTGCAGCAGGACTGCTCCCACGGCTCTGTCCGAGGCATCTGTCTCGACCCTCATCAGCCTGCTGGGGTCGACATGCAGCAGCTGCTCTTCCGACGCGAAGAGACGTTTGAGTGCCTGAAAGGACCGCTCCGCCTGCTCCGTCCAGATGAACTTCTTTTTCTTGGAGCTAAGCGTGTCCGTGATGGCCGCTGTCTGCATAGCGAAGCCTTTGATGAACTTGCGATAGAAATTCGCGAAGCCGACAAATCGTTGGACCTCCTTCCGGTTGCGCGGGCTTTTCCAATCCAACACCGCTCGAACCTTGGCGCTGTCCATGGTGAGCCCCTTGTCAGACAACTTGTAGCCCAGAAAATCCACCTCCGTCACGTCGAATTGGCACTTCTCCAGCTTGGCGTAGAGCCTATGCTGCTGCAGCCTGCTCAGCACTTCCTTGACGTGTCTGTCATGCTCCTGCTGCGATTCCGAAAAGATCAGGATGTCATCTAAGAAACAGACGCACGTCTTGTAGAGGAGCCCCGCCAACACGTGATGCATGAACGCTTGAAAAACGTGGGAGCCATTTTGCAATCCAAAAGGCATAACTCTATACTCGTAGGTGCCCAGTGGCGTGAACATGGCTGTCTTCCACTCATCTCCCTCCCGCATGCGAATGAGGTTGTACGCCCCCCGCAGGTCTAACTTGGTGAACACGCTGCCCTTCCGTACCTTTGCGAGGAGGTCGTCGATTCGGGGCATGGGGAAGTCCGATGGCTTGGTCACACTGTTTAGGATGTGATAGTCCACGACCAGCCTTTTTTGGGGCGTGTCCCGCTTCTTAACAAAGAATACAGGACTGCCCCCCGCTGCCTTGGACTCCCGGATGAAACCGCGCTCCAAATTATGATCTACGAACTCTTTGAGTTCCTGCAGTTCGTCCTCAGACATGGAATACAGCTTCCCTTTAGGCAGCGCTGCCCCCGGCAGCAGGTCAATTTTGCAGTCATATGGTCTGTGGGGGGGTAGCTTGTCTGCCTCCTCGCAGAAAACCTCCAAAAATTCTGCGTACTTGTGGGGAATCGCTTGCAGCGTGCCTAGCAGCAGCTGTGACTCCTCTTGCTCCCCTTCCTGCTGGGGCATGATGCAGTGTTCAGCACAAAAGGAAGAGCCGAAGGTCAGCTGCCTCTGGTACCAAGCCAGCGTCGGGCTGTGCTTGTCCAGCCAACTCATGCCCAATACAATAGGCGTGTCCGAGAGTTGAGTGACGTTGAAGCTGATGATTTCCCTGTGATTTCCAAGCCGCAGCACCATAGGTGGCGTCTGCTTCACCACTTGCCCCCCTAGCAGCTCCCTGCCATCCACCGTGACAACCTGCAGGGGCAGCGTGGCAGGCAGCAACTGTATAGCGTGCCGGTCGACAAAGTCCTGCCCTATGAAGTCTGCATTGCTTCCCGAGTCGACGGTGATTGGCACATCCATGGTGATTCCATTGGGTAGCTGGAGCGATGCGGTGAGCCTCACTACTGGTTTGGGCGGGAGGGGGTCCATGGGCGGTAAAATCCCTGGGGACTGCTTCACTGACACATCTGGCTGGGCCCCAGTGCCTCTTCCTCCAGCCAGACATCGTCGTTTCCCTGCTGCGGTTCTCCGTGCTGCGTTGCTGCAGTCACCATTGCTGAGGCTGCAGTGTGCTTGTGGAGCCTCCGGGGACACTCTTTCGCCATATGCCCTGGATCCTCGCAGATATAACACTTCCTGTTCCCTCTAGGAGGCTTCGCTTTCACTGTTGCCGGTGCTAGGGCTCTGGCTGCTGACTGAGCCCTTGCACTCCCAACCTCCATCGGTTCCACCCCTCCCCCTGTTGGAGGCGTGGATTGCGCACGCGCTGCTTCTCTGGGAAGGAAGGAGGAGCCCCTGGCTGGTTCGCGCCCGCTACGCCCTTCGTCCCTGCTCCACGGACGTTCTTCCAGCCGCACCCCCACCGCCAGCGCCCTCTGAACGATCTCCTGCGTGGTCCGGGGTCTCTCCCCCCTCGCAATTTCATCTTTAACCGAGCTGTGCAATCCCTCCCAAAACAGGTCTCTGACAGGAGCCGAATCTCTGTCCCATTCCAGGTCACTGACCAAGGCGAAAAAGCGTGCATGATACTGCCTTACGCTGGCCCTCCCTTGTTTCAATCCATGTATCTGCTGTCGAGCAAGATCCACGTCAATACTTGATAAGAAACATCCATCCATCGCTTTAATAAAGGCATCCGCATTTTGGAGCGCCGGATCCCCATCCCTCCACAAATTGCGCAGCCGTGCTTTAGCATCTCCATGCAAATGAGACATGATGAATCCCACTTTCTCTTGCTCATCTCTAAAGTCTCTTTTCAGCAGTTGCAGTGCACACATTACATCTGCTCTAAAGTTGGGGTACTGTTGCAGATTCCCATCGAAGTGAGAGACCAGACCGCCTGTTCGTCTCGCCAACCCAATTCCCTCCTGTTTGGGTGTCAGTTGCCCTTGCTTAGTAAGCACTTCCAACCTGATCTGGAGATCCCTGCAGGCGGCAGCTGCCTCCTCCTCTCTCTTCCTGGATGCGAGAGCCTCTGCATTCAGTTGTGACACTGCTTCTCTGAGTTCCGCTATCTGCTGCTCAGCCGTCATGTCGTCTGCCGTTCGTGAGCTCGCTAGTAGGCACCCGCTTTTCTCCTCTCCTCGAGGCCGTGGATGCCCACAATTAATGAGACGGGACTTACTGTCAGAGCTGCTTCCAGATCCTAGCTCACAGAGGATCACGCTAGCCAGCGATCGTTAAATAAAAGTCTTTATTGAGTTACAGTTTCCATTCTCAAGCTGCTGCGTGCAACTCTACGTCTAATGGCTAGATCGGCGAAGTCCCGTCTGAGTCTCCGCCCCTTGCGCACCAACTTAATATCCTAGCCCTGCTCCACCTTTTCCGCCTGACTGTTCTCCTCTGGGTCCCTCTGCCCCCCGGGGTCTCTTCCTTCCTGGATTCTTCTGACGCCAACCCCCCGGACTCTCCTGTCTCCTTGCGCCGGGCTTTAGGACCTGGCTCCCTTTCCGGGCTGCCTACTGCGCCACCTTCCTGTGCATTTGAACTTGGCGCGCGCGCCCAACCTTCCACTTTCCGTCTAACCGTCACTTCGCTCCCCGATGAAGGTGTGGCCACTCCTGACTCGTGCCCTCCCTCCTGTTGCGAGCTGCCAGCGCTTGCTCCCTGGCGCTCTTCCTCTTTCCTACTCTCTGGCGGTGACATTGGTCCCGATCTCCAACTGCTCCCCTCTGAGTCCCCTCTGGCTCTTTCTTCCTGGGGTGTCCCCCTAGTCTCCCCCCTTGCCCTGGCCACTGGTGCTCCTTTTTGTGAATCTTCTGATTCACTGGAAAGACTCGGAGATCTCGGGTCGTCGTCATCACTCATCCTTTCTTCTGCCTCCTCCCTCTCGCTCTCTGTTTCCTCCCTTGCCCTCGCCTCTGCTCCTGAACCCCTGACAACACCAAACTGGGAGGGGTGGCTAACACCCCAGAGGACAGGATCACACTTCAAAACGACCGTGACAGATTAGAGAACTGGGCCAAAACAAACAAGATGAATTTTAACAGGGAGAAATGTAAATTATTGCACTTGGGCAAAAAAAATGAGAGGCACAAATACAAGATGGGTGACACCTGGCTTGAGAGCAGTACATGTGAAAAGGATCTAGGAGTCTTGGTTGACCACAAACTTGACATGAGCCAACAGTGTGACGCGGCAGCTAAAACAGCCAATGCAATTCTGGGCTGCATCAATAGGAGTATAGCATCTAGATCAAGGGAAGTAATAGTGCCACTGTATTCTGCTCTGGTCAGACCTCACCTGGAGTACTGTGTCCAGTTCTGGGCACCACAGTTCAAGAAGGACACTGACAAACTGGAACGTGTCCAGAGGAGGGCAACCAAAATGGTCAAAGGCCTGGAAACGATGCCTTATGAGGAACGGCTAAGGGAGCTGGGCATGTTTAGCCTGGAGAAGAGGAGGTTAAGGGGTGATATGATAGCCATGTTCAAATATATAAAAGGATGTCACATAGAGGAGGGAGAAAGGTTGTTTTCTGCTGCTCCAGACAAGCGTACACAGAGCAATGGATCCAAACTACAAGAAAGAAGATTCCACCTAAACATTAGGAAGAACTTCCTGACAGTAAGAGCTGTTCGACAGTGGAATTTGCTGCCCAGGAGTGTGGTGGAGTCTCCTACTTTGGAGGTCTTTAAGCAGAGGCTTGACAACCATATGTCAGGAGTGCTCTGATGGTGTTTCCTGCTTGGCAGGGGGTTGGACCCGATGGCCCTTGTGGTCTCTTCCAACTCTATGATTCTATGATTCTATGATTCTCTGACTGTAAACTCTTCCAATATGCAGTTACAGCTGCAAGGATTTTACTGGCCCAGAAATGGAAACAAGAGGAAATGCTGACGATTGAAGACTGGAGACTGAAACTGACAGACCATGCAGAATTGGACAAGCTAACTGGGGAAATTAGATATCTTAAGGACCAAAAGTTCATCGAAGACTGGGGAAAATTTGTAGAATATCTGAAAAATACATGTGATGTGCAAACAACGTTAGTGATACAGTGGTGCCCCGCAAGACGAATGCCTCGCAAGACGAAAAACTCGCTAGATGAAAGATTTTTCCGTTTTTTGAGTCGTTCCGCAAGACGAATTTCCCTATAGGCTTGCTTTGCAAGACGAAACGTCTTGCGAGTTCTTGCGAGTTTGTTTCCTTTTTCTTAAAGCCGCTAAGCCGCTAATAGCCGCTGTCAGGGGTTCAGGAGCAGAGGCAAGGGCAAGGGAGGAAACAGAGAGCGAGGGGGAGGAGGCAGAGGAAAAGATGAGTGATGACGACGACCCGAGATCTCCGAGTCTTTCCAGTGAATCAGAAGATTCACAGAAAGGAGCACCAGTGGCCAGGGCAAGGGGGGAGCCTAGGGGGACACCCCAGGGAGATAGAGCCAGAGGGGACTCAGAGGGGAGCAGTTGGAGATCGGGACCAACGTCACCGCCAGAGAGTAGGAAAGAGGAAGAGCGCCAGGGAGCAAGCGCTGGCAGCTCGCAACAGGAGGGAGGGCACGAGTCAGGAGTGGCCACACCTTCATCGGGGAGCGAAGTGACGGTTAGACGGAAAGTGGAAGGTTGGGCGCGCGCGCCAAGTTCAAATGCACAGGAAGGTGGCGCAGTAGGCAGCCCGGAAAGGGAGCCAGGTCCTAAAGCCCGGCGCAAGGAGACAGGAGAGTCAGGGGGGTCAGCGTCAGAAGAATCCCGGAAGGAAGAGACCCAGGGGGGCAGAGGGACCCAGAGGAGAACTGTCAGGCGGAAAAGGTGGAGCAGGGCTAGGATATTAAGTTGGTGCGCAAGGGGCGGAGACTCAGACGGAGCTTCGCCGATCTAAGCATAAGACGTAGGGTTGCACGCAGCAGCTCGAGAATGGAGACTGTAACTCAATAAAGACTTTTATTTAACGATCGCTGGCTAGCGTGATCCTCTGTGAGCTAGGATCTGGAAGTAACCCTGACAGGTGTCATCTGCAAATTTGATCAGGATGCCCTTGAGTCCATCATCCAAGTCATTGATAAAGATGTTGAATAAGACCGGGCCCAAGACAGAACCCTGTGGCACCCCACTAGTCACTCTTCACCCGCGCTCTACGTGGGGCTACCTTTGAAGGTGACTCGGAAACTACAACTAATCCAGAATGCGGCAGCTAGACTGGTGACTGGGGGCGGCCGCCGAGACCACATAACACCGGTCTTGAAAGACCTACATTGGCTCCCAGTACGTTTCCGAGCACAATTCAAAGTGTTGGTGTTGACCTTTAAAGCCCTAAACGGCTTCGGCCCAGTATACCTGAAGGAGCGTCTCCACCCCCATCGTTCTGCCCGGACACTGAGGTCCAGCGCCGAGGGCCTTCTGGCGGTTCCCTCATTGCGAGAAGCGAAGCTACAGGGAACCAGGCAGAGGGCCTTTTCGGTGGTGGCGCCCGCCCTGTGGAATGCCCTCCCATCGGATGTCAAGGTGATGGAAAACTACCTGACATTCAGAAAACATCTTAAGGCGGCCCTATTCAGGGAAGCTTTTAATGTATGATATTTTAATGTTTTTTTGGTTTCTGTGGAAGCCGCCCAGAGTGGCTGGGGAAACCCAGCCAGATGGGCGGGGTACAAATAATAAATTATTATTATTATTATTATTCTCCAGGATGAAGAGGAACCATTGATGAGCACCCTTTGGGTTCGGTCAGTCAGCCAGTTACAAATCCACTGAGTGGTAGCATAGTCAAGACCGCATTTTACCAGCTTGTTTACAAGAATATCATGGGGCACCTTGTCAAATGCCTTGCTGAAATCAAGGTAGGCTACATCCACTGCGTTCCCTTCATCTACCAGGCTTGTAATTCTGTCAAAAAACGAGATCAGGTTAGTCTGACATGACTTATTTTTCAGAAATCCATGCTGACTATTGGTGATCACAGCATTCCTTTCTAGGTGCTCACAGACTGTTTGCTTAATGATCTGCTCCAGAATCTTCCCTGGTATTGATGTCAGACTGACTGGGCGGTAATTATTTGGGTCCTCTCTTTTCCTCTTTTTGAAAATAGGGACAACATTTGCCCTCCTCCAGTCTGCCGGGACTTCACCTGTTCTCCAGGAATTCTCAAAGATGACTGCCAGTGGTTCTGAGATCACATCTGCCAGTCCTTTTAATACTCTTGGATGCAGTTCATCTGGCCCTGGAGACTTGAATACATCTAAACTAGCCAAGTATTCTTGTACTATCTCCTTAGTTATTCTGGGCTGTGTTTCCTCTGCTGAATCATTTGCTCCAAATTCTTCAGGTCGGGCATTGTTTTCTTTATCGGAGAAGACTGAGGCAAAGAAGGCATTGAGGAGTTCAGCCCTTTCTGTGTCCCCTGTTTGCATTTCACCATCTTCTCCTCTGAGTGACCCCACTGTTTCTTTGTTCTTCCTTTTGCTACGAACATACCCATAAAAGCCTTTTTTGTTGCTTTTAACCTCTCTAGCAAGCCTGAGTTCATTCTGTGCTTTAGCTTTTCTGACTTTGTGTCTACACGTGCTGGCTATTTGTATGAATTCCTCTTTGGTGGTTTCCCCCCTTTTCCATTTTTTGTACACATCCTTTTTTAATCTTAACTCTGTTAAAAGTTCTTTAGATAGCCACCCTGGCTTCTTTAAGCACCTTCCATGTTTCCGTCTCACTGGTATTGCCTGACGTTGTGCTTTTACTATCTCCCTCTTAACAAACTCCCAGCCATCATGAACTCCCTTTCCTTTTAGTATTGCTGTCCATGGGATCTCACCCAGCACTTCCCTAAGTTTTAGGAAGTCGGCTTTCTTAAAGTCAAGAAATTGAGTCCTAGTATGCTTGGCTGCTCCTTTCTGCTGTATAGTAAACTTCAGAAGAGCATGATCACTCGTGCCTAATGATCCTTCCACTTCTACCCCACTAACCAGGTCATCAACATTGGTTAGGACCAGATCTAAAATGGCTGTTCCTCTTGTTGCTTCTCCCACTTTCTGGACAATGAAGTTGTCTGCAAGGCCAGTGAGGAATCTGTTTGACCTTATGCTCTTGGCTGAGTTTGACATCCAACAAATATCCGGGTAATTGAAGTCCCCCATTACTACTATCTCCCTTCCTTTTGCATGCTTGGCCATCTGTTCCAGGAAGGCATCATCTATGTCCTCCGTTTGGCTTGGGGATCTATAGTAAACTCCCACAATGAGGTCTCTGTTATTCTTCTCTCCCTTAATTTTGACCCAAATGCTCTCACTTTGGCTTTGAGGATCTAAATCTTGGATCTCTTCACAGGTATACACATCCCTGACATATAACGCCACTCCTCCTCCTTTCTTGTCTGGTCTGTTTCTCTGAAATAGATTGTATCCCCCCATTATTACATTCCAATCGTGGGACTTATCCCACCAGGTTTCAGTGATGCCTATTATGTCATATTTAGTTTGCTGTACCAAGAGCTCAAGCTCATCTTGTTTATTTCCCATGCTTTGCGCATTAGTGTACAGACAATGAAGTCCATTAATCATTCCCCCGTGTCTCTTATTTAAGGATTTTTTCCTCCCATCACTAGGTCTGCGTGCTGTTTGCTCCATTTGGTCTATGACATTTGGATGATCATCTTCATCAATTGATAGACTCCTACCTTCAGGAGCACTGTCTCCCTCCCCCACATTAGTCAGTTTAAAGCCCTCCTGATGAGGTTTCTGAGATTTTTGGCAAAAACATTTCTCCCAACCGTTGTGAGGTGCAGCCCATCGCTTGCCAGAAGTCCATCTTCAAGAAACTGCAGTCCGTGATCTAAGAATCCAAACTGTTCCTGTTTACACCATTTGCGAAGCCAGCTGTTCACTTCCACTATTTTCCCCTCTCTCCCTGGGCCACGTCGTTCAACTGGGAGGACAGATGAGATGACAATTTGTGCATTTAGTTGCTTCAATTTCCTGCCGAGAGCCTCGTAGCCTCTTTTGATCTTCTGGAGGCTATTGCTTGCAGTGTCATTGGTTCCCACATGAACCAAGAGGAAGGGGTATTTGTCAGTCTTTTCTTCTTATCTCGTTTCCTGTAATCCCTAAAAGAAAAGCCTCTGGTTTCTTTACAAAACGTATATTTTAACATCTTTTTCAATTCATTATATATACTCTCCCAGAAACTTTTCACTTTCTTACAATCCCAACACATATGATAAAACGTTCCTTCTTTTTCTTTACATTTCCAACACTTATTACACGTCTTAAACATTTTTGCCAATTTTACTGGTGTTATATACCATCTATAAAACATTTTAATCACATTTTCCTTTAACGCCGTGCATGCAGTAAATTTTAAGTTTTCTTTCCATAGTTTTTCCCAATCATCAAATTGTATATTATAACCGAAATCTCTGGCCCATTGTATCATTACCGATTTCACTTTTTCATCTTTCGTATGCCATTCCAAAAATATCTTATACATTTTTGACAGAATTTTACAATCATTGTTTATTATGTCGATTTGAAACTTAGAATCTTTTTCTGCATAACCACTTTCTTTAAAATCTTTTTTAAACATTTCATTCAACCTGAAAATAATGCAACCAATCATAATCATATTCTTTAACTTGTTCATATGGTTTTAATTTCCATTTTCCTCCTTCTTTAATTATCAGTTCACCATATGTAATCCATTTACCTCTCATATTAATTTTCTTTACACTCATAACTTCTAACGGAGATAACCAGTGTGGAACTCTTGGTTCTAATAGGTTTTTATACCTATCCCATATTTCTATTAACGCACTCCGGAAGATGTGGTTCCCAAAGCCTTTGTGAATTTTCTTCTTCCCACACCATAAGTACGCGTGCCATCCAAATCTGTTATCAAAGCCTTCTAAGTCCAGTAACTCTTTATTTTCTAATTTTATCCATTCTTTCAACCAGCAAAGACATGCTGCTTCATAATATAACTTCAGGTCTGGCAGGGCAAAGCCTCCTCTTTCCTTCGCATCTGTTAGTAGCTTAAATTTAATTCTCGGCTTTTTGCCCTGCCAGATATACCTTGAGATCACTCTTTGCCACTCTTTAAAAATCGTTACCCCCTTTATTATGGGGATAGTCTGAAACAAAAATAACATCTTTGGAAGGACGCTCATCTTTATCGCAGAAATTCTGCCCCCAAAAGATAGTTTCATTCTACCCCACACCTCCAGATCTTTCCTTATTCCGTTCCAAACCGGTATGTAATTGTTCTGATACAAATCAATGTTTTTAGGAGTTAACCAAATTCCTAAATAGAATCATAGAATCATAGAGTTGGAAGAGACCACAAGGGCCATCGAGTCCAACCCATCGAGTCCAATATTTTACCTTTTTCACACCTCTATCTCTGTTTGTTGTTGCATTATTTCTTTTTTTTTTTAAAAAAAATATTTATTACTTTTCCAACAATTTAAACACTACAAAAACAATACAATACAATACAAAAACACTACCTAACATTGACACATTAAACACATTGAACTAACAAAACAAAACAAAAACAGTAAAATAAATCAAACAATTTCATTATCCCATCTTTCATTCACTTTTTTCCACGACGTCCTCACACCTCCCTTTTTGTATTCCACTTCTGTTAATTGCAATTCCTTTCCATCTTCCTCGGTTTTCTATCCTATAATTATCTTAACACATTCTAACCTTATTTTTTCCTTTAATACTCTATTAATCTATTTATACTTAATTCCTTATATCATTTCTACTAAAGCCATATAACTTCATTCCAACATTTTTCTAACATTCATTAATTTTACAGTATTTCTGTAAATAGTCTTTAAACTTTTTCCAATCTTCTTCCACCAACTCTTCTCCCTGGTCTCGGATTCTGCCAGTCATTTCCGCCAATTCCATATACCGTATTTTTCGCTCTATAACACGCACCTGACCATAACACGCACATCGTTTTTAGAGGAGGAAAACAAGGGAAAAAATATTCTGAATGAAACAGTGGACGTATCATTTTTGTGCTTCATGCTGTGGCCACAGACATGTGATCTGATGGTGAATTTGGGGTGACCCAATGCAAAAATCCTGAGAATCCCTGTGGATCCATGCTTTGTAACCACGTTTTTGCACCATTGCAGCCCCAGGCAACAGTGGGTGCGTGATTTTTTTTTGGGGGGGGCAGGCTGTAGCCATGGACATGCTATGTGATCTGATGGTGAATTTTGGCTGACCCAATGCAAAGTTCCTGAGGATCCATGTGTACCCATACTTTTTAACCACGTTTTTGCACCATTGCAGCCCCAGGCAACAGTGGGTGCGTGATTTTTTTGGGGGGGGGGACAGGCTGTAGCCATGGACATGCTATGTGCTCTGATGGTGAATTTTGGCTGACCCAATGCAAAGATTCTGAGGATCCATGTGGATCCATGCTTTGTAACCACATTTTAAGTGGGGAGGGAAGGAAAAACACAGAAGGCTAAGAATGCAGGAGAGGGCTATAACGTGAGGAAAGGAAGGCAAAGTTTCCCCCCACCCACCCACACAAGCCAGCCACTGTTTAAGGATTTCATCCTTTTAAATGGAAGAAAGCATATTTGAATGCTGTGTGTCTCCAAAAACAAAAAGCAGGAAGTCAAATCAGAATTTTAAGCCGAACCTGTAATCTCTCTTCCCTTCACAAACATTGTTCCCTCCGGAGCAGGGACAGGATAGAGCGACGCTCTGCTTTCCTCTCTACTTGCCTGGAGGGGAGGGGCTTCCCCTGCTCTTTGTTCCGTTTGAGCAAACACAGCAACGAAACAGAGAGGGCGGGCAGTATGACCCTGAGGCAGAATGCAGGAAAGCAGCAACTTCCTGTCTCACGGAGCTCCCTTCTCCCTGAAGCGCGGTTTGATTTTTGCCTTATTTTTCGGCTCCAGAGACCACACATTCGCTGCATAACACGCACAGACATTTCCCCTTCCTTTTTAGGAGAAAAAATCTGCGTGTTATAGAGCGAAAAATACGGTAATCCATCAACTTCATCTGCCATTCTTCCCAGGTGGGTAAATCTTGTGTCTTCCAATACTTCGCGATTGTTGTTGCATTATTTCTATCATACTTTGCTCCATATTTTTTGCAATTATTTTAGTTTTCTTATTTAATTTGAACCCTGCCACTTTCCCAAATTGTTCAATCTCCTCTAATAGTTCTTTTACACTTTCTATTGGTTCTTCAATCGTTATTACCAGATCGTTATTACCAATCGTTATTACCAGTTAAAGCAAAGGCTTTAACTTTATATTCATTCTGGCCAACTGTTATCCCTTTTATTAATTTGTTTTGTCTAACTGCATTAAGAAAGACCTCCAGGACCATTATAAACAGCAATGGCAAAAGCAGACATCCTTGCCTAGTTCCTTTAGATATTTTAATATCTTCCGTAGTCACATTATTTACAATGAATTTAGCTCTCTGTTCTGTATATATTGCCTTTATCCCATTGAAAAACTCTTTTCCCACCTCCACATACTCCAGATTTTTCAACATAAAGTCCCATGCTATGTTGTCAAAGGCCTTTTCTGCATCCACAAACATAAGTATAGCTTGTTTCTCATTCCTGGCAGTCAGATATTCCAAAATATTAATTATGTTCCTTACATTATCCTTCATCTGTCTACCTGGAAGGAAACCTGCTTGATCCTTATGAATAGTTTCTAATAATATCTTTTTCATTCTTCTTGCTAAGATCCCTGCAAAAATTTTGTAGTCTGTATTCAGCAATGAAATAGGCCTATAGTTTTTAACTTGGGTTAAATCCGAGTCCTGTTTTGGGATAAGTGTAATGAATGCTTCTTTCCACGTTTCCAGGATGTCTCTTTCCTTTAAAATATTATTCATAACTTCTTTTAAAGGTATCATCAGAACATCTTTTAACTCTTTATAATAACCTGATGTAAATCCATCTGGCCCTGGGGCCTTTCCCCTCTATTAGGGCATTCAGTTGGTCTTTTTTATCTGCCGGGATCCTTTGCACCTTTTCCCCTTTTAAAAATCTCTCAATTTTCCTCATATTATTCCTTTCTTTATTTTTATATGATTGTCTGTAAAAGTCCAAGAATCCTTTTCTAATTTCTTTCGGATTATCTATCTCTTCGCCATTCACAATGATTCTGTTAATTGTGTTCTGCTCCTTTCTTTTTTTATTTGCCACGCAAGCCATTTGCCTGATTTGTTAGCGAATTCAAAGTTTCTCTGTCTTAACTTTTTAATATTCCATTCCACTTCTTTGTTTATTATCATTGCAAATTGTGATTGCAAGGTCTTAATTTCTTGTTTTATTTTGGAGTTATTCGGTTTTCTAATAAATTTTTGTTCATTGTCCATTATCTGCTTTAAAATTTCCTTCCCCCCCTTTTCTCTGTTTTTATTCTTCAATGAATTCTGCTGGATAAAAAAGCCTCGCATCACAGCCTTGCTTGCGTCCCATACTACGCTCATCTTTGTACCCTTGTTGCAATTCTCAACAAAGTATTCAGTTAGTTTCTTTTGTGCTTTTCCTACAATTTTCTGGTCATCCAAAAGATAACCCTTAATTTTCCATCTAAATGTTCTTTCTCCAAAGCCTTTTAGTTCCAATTTTATTGGATTATGATCTGAGATTACTTTAGATTGTATTTCAACTTGTAGTATTCTTGGAGTCAGTTCATTCGAAACCCATATTTGATCTATTCTTGACATTGACTGGTTCGATTCAGAAAACTATGTAAATTGTTTCTCCACTTGTGTTCCTTTGGTGGTGAGAGAGGTTGGGGTTGGCCTAGGGTGTAGTTGTTTGTTTGTGATTGGCTGTGGTGATCTTTGTTTTCGTGTGAGAGTGGGGTGGGTGGGTGTTTTGGATCAGGTTAGCCATATTGATTTGCATGCTGTTGGTGGATTATTGTCATTGTCTTGTTGGGCTGTGTATGTGATAAAGGGGAGCCATACCGGGGTGAAGGCGTCTTCTTCTGTTTGTCCCTGTGTCAGTTTCAGTTTATTGGTTAATTTTTCTAGTAGGGCTGTTTCCCATACTATTTGGTACCATTGGTCCAGGCTTACTTCTGTCAAGTCTCTCCAGTGTCTGGTTATGGTGTTTCTGGCTGCTGAAAGTAGGTGGGTGTCAGGGGTTCAGGGACAGAGGCACAGGTGAGGGGGGAGACGGAGAGCGATGGGGAAGAATCCCAGGACAGTGAGGAAGAGGATGACAATGACTTGAGGTCTTCCATGAGTCTCTCAAGTGAATCGGAGGATTCCCAGAAGGGGGCGCCCCTGGTCAGGCCAAGGGGGGTCACAGGGGGGACTTGCCAGGAGCAGGGAAGCAGCAGGGAAACCCCGAGTGGGAGTGGGAGAGCGGGGCCGGCTTCCCAGCAGGAACGGAGTGAAGAGGGTGGAGTTCCCAGTGTGACACACGGAGCAGAGCAGGAAGGAGACAGGGGAAGGAGATCGGGGCAGGACGTCCTGCCGGAAGGGGCGGAGAGTAGTACAGGGAGTAGTGTGAGTGTCAAGAGGAAGGTCAGGGGTAGCGAACGCGCGCCAAGTTCAAATGTGGAGGCGCGCGGAAATGCAGAGAGCCCGGAGGAGGAGCCTGGTCCCAAAGCACGAAGGAGGGAGGAGCAGGCATCTGAGGAATCCGCTTCAGGGGAAAGCAGGAGGGAAGGAACCCAGGGGGGCAGAAAGACCCTGTGGAAAAGGAAAGACAGGAAGAGGTGGACCAGCACAAGCCTCTTAAACTGGTGTAGGGGCAGGACCGATTCAGAGGGGACTTCAAATGTCTAAGGCTAAGAGACGCGGGGCTGCACGCCTCGGTTGTGGAACCAATAATGAACTGCAATAAACATCCTTGTATATAAGAAGATCTTGGCGTTGGTCTTTTGTGAGCTGAGACCTGAGGCAGCCCCTGACAGTAAGTCCCCTCCCTAAAGTACGCAAAAATTTTTTTTGCAAAGCTCACGAAGTTTGGCAGCCATGAGTATGGAGGAGCAGATAGCTGATCTACGCAACACAGTCTCCCAGCTTACCACTGCGGTAGTGGTCTCCCAGAAGAAGGGGGAAGAGGCGGAGAAGCGGTGCCAAGATCTGCAAGCCAGGTGGGATCATGCATGCCAAGTGGGGTTCCCGGGAACCAAATCTGCTGGAGTAGCCCTGGGCAGAAGGGGTGGCAGCTTGGTAGCCCACTTCGATGGGAACCTGAAGCAATACCCCAGTTTTCGATCAGACGTAGAATATGTGTTGCATTTGCTTCGCGACGACTTTAAAGATGAGGAGGAGAAAGTGGGTTTCATTGTGTCCCACTTGCATGGGGAAGCGAGGGCTTGGCTGCGCAATCTGTGGCGCGAGGATTGCCCTGCTAGAAGGGACTCCGATGAATTTATCAAATGCATGGACGCTTGTTTCCAATCTACCATGGATGTGGATGTAGCACGCCAAGAGATGCATGGTTTAAGGCAAGGCAAGGCTACAGTACGTCAGTACCATGCTCGCTTTTTCGCCTTGCTGAATGTGCTGAGATGGGAGAAAGACTCTCTGGAAGTCAGAGACTTGTTTTGGGAGGGGCTCTCTGGCCCTGTGAAAGACGAACTGGCAAGGGGGGACAGACCTAAAACCCTGGCAGAAGTGGTGCAGCGGGCGCTCGCCATTGGAGTACGCCACGAAGAACGCCCTTGGTGCAATGAGGGGGGTAGCCAGCTTCACGCACCGTCTAGAGTGCCTCCTTTCCTTCCCAGAGATCCAGGACGTACGCGTCCCTCACCTCAGCTGCTGGCAGGGGAGGAACCAATGGAACTGGGAAGTGCAAAGGCTCTGTCAGCTGCCGGAGCCCCAGCATCCGGAACAGTCAAGAAGAAGCCTCCTAGAGGGAACAGGAAGTGTTACATCTGTGACAGTGGGATGCACATGGCCAAAGAGTGTCCCCAGAGGCTCCACAAGCACACTGCAGCCTTAGCAACAGTAACTGCAGCAGCACAACAAGAAGAGCAGTTTCAGGGAAACGGCAATGCCTGGCTGGAAGCAGAGATGCTGGGGCACAGCCAGGCGAGTCAGTAGGGCAGTCCCCAGCGCTTTTGCAGCCCACAGACCCCCTGCCACCCAAGCCAGTGGTGCAGCTCACTGCAACTCTCCAGCTACCTAATGGACGCACCCTGGAAGTCCCCATTACCATTGACAGTGGGAGCAACGCAGACTTCGTGGGGGTGCAATTCGTCAAGCAGCATCGCATAGAGCTCCTACCAGCCACGCTGCCTTTGAACGTCGTCACGGTGGATGGCAGGAAGTTGCTGGGTGGGCAGGTGGTACAACAGACGCCACCCATGGTGATGCAGATTGGCAATCACCGAGAAGTCATCAGTTTCAACGTCACCCGCCTGTCAGACACGCCTATAGTGTTAGGCATGAGTTGGCTGGATAGGCACAGCCCAACCATGGCGTGGTACCAGCGGCAGCTCACCTTCGGCTCGTCCTACTGCGCGCAGCATTGCATCCAGACCGGTCAAGAGGAGGAGGGCCAAGAGGAAGGGCAGCAGCTGAGGCTCAGCATGGCGCAAGCAGTACCCCTCAAGTACAAGGGGTTTTTGGAGGTCTTCTGCGAGAAGGAGGCTGACCAGTTGCCACCCCACCGGCCCTACGACTGCGCAATTGACCTCTTGCCAGGGACAATGCTACCGACTGCGAAGCTGTATTCCATGTCCGAGGATGAGATGCAGGAGCTCAGGGAGTTCATAGATCACAACCTGCAGCGGGGATTCATCCGAGAATCAAAGGCAGTAGGGGGCAGTCCTGTGTTTTTCGTGAAGAAGAAGGACACGCCCCAAAAAAGGCTGATCGTAGACTATCGCTTCATAAACTCGAAGACAAAGCCTGCAGCCTTTCCCATGCCCAAGATTGACGACCTGCTCGGGACGGTGAGGAAAGGGAAGATCTTCACCAAGTTGGATCTCCGTGGCGCATACAATCTCATACGCGTGCGAGAGGGTGATGAGTGGAAGACGGCCATGTTCACGCCGTTGGGCACCTACGAATACAGAGTTATGCCGTTTGGTCTCCAAAATGGCTCCCACTTTTTCCAAGCTTTTATGCACCACGTGCTAGCGGGACTCCTCTACAAGAAGTGCGTATGTTTCCTCGACGACATTCTGATCTTCTCGGAATCGCCGGAGGCGCACGAGAGTGACGTTAAGGAGGTCCTGCAGAGGCTACGGGAGCACAGGCTCTACGCCAAGCTGGAGAAGTGCCAATTCGACGTGACGGAGGTGGATTTTCTGGGCTATAGGCTGTCCGACAGGGGACTAGCCATGGACAGCACCAAGGTCCACGCGGTGTTGGACTGGAAGAGCCCGCGAACTCAGAAGGAGGTCCAGAGGTTCGTCGGCTTCGCCAACTTTTACTGCAAGTTCATCAGGGGTTTCACCAGGGAGACGGCAGCTATCACGGACACTCTCAGCTCCAAGAAGAAGTTGTTCACCTGGACGGACCAGGCGGAGCAGTCCTTCAGGAGACTTAAGAGTCTCTTCGCGTCCGAAGAACAGCTGTTACACGTGAATCCCGGCAGGCCCATGCGGGTGGAAACTGATGCATCTGACAGAGCGGTGGGGGCCGTCCTCTTACAGGAAGACCCGCAGGGGAACTGGAGGCCCTGCGCTTTCTACTCCCGGAAGCTCAGCAAGTCGGAACAGAACTACACCATCTGGGACAGGGAGTTGCTGGCCATCCACGCAGCTTTCAAGGCATGGAGGCACTTCCTCATCGGAGCCAAGCACACCGTGCAGGTCCGCACGGACCACAAGAACCCAGAGTACTGGCGCACGGCGAAGCTACAGAGCCAGAGGCACATACGCTGGGCGGAGTTCTTTGCGGATTTTGATTTCAGGATAGAGTACATCCCAGGCGACAACAATGTCATAGCAGATGCGCTCTCCAGGAAACCGCAGTATCTCGAGGAGGCGGCACCGGTGGCAGCCAGGCACATTTTTGCACCGCAGGCGTGGGCGTGCGCTTCAGCCGCCGTGGACCTGGAGGCGGTGCGTCGCGCGTTGCAGGCGGATCCGTTCGCACAGTCCAAGATGGAAGAGGTGCGGAGAGGCACAGCGAAGGACGACGAGTTCCAAATACGCGACGGCCTGCTGACCCGTAAAGGCGCTCTCTATGTTCCGGGAGACGATCTCCGCGCGAAGGTTCTGCAGCAGTTGCACGACGCACCCAGCGCTGGCCACTTCGGCAAGGAAAAGACAACGGAATTAGTGGCCAGAGACTTTTGGTGGCCCCAGATGCGAGGGGAGGTCGCGGATTACATCGCCAGGTGTGACACGTGCCAAAGGTCCAAGCCAGTGCACCAGAAGCCAGCGGGACTGCTGGAACCGTTGGAGACGCCACTGCAACCGTGGGAGAGGGTGGCGCTGGACTTTGTCACTGATCTGCCCAGTTCGCGAGGCAAGACGGCGGTACTTGTGGTTGTAGACCTGTTCACCAAGATGGCGCATTTTATTCCTTGCGCGAAGGTGGCGACAGCGGAGCAGACAGCCAAACTATTCATCGACCACGTGTTCAAGGTGCATGGGTTGCCACGGTCCATTCTGTCCGACAGGGGGCGCCAGTTTGTTTCCAGTTTCTGGCAGAAGCTCCTAGGGATCCTGCACGTCAAAATCAACCTGTCGTCGGCGAGACATCCGCAGACCAACGGCCAAGCAGAGAGGGTCAACGCGATCATGCAGCAGTACCTGAGATGTTACGCCAATCAGCGACCCGCGGCTTGGGTGGATTACCTGCCGATGGCTGAGTTTGCCTACAACAACACGAAGCACGCGTCTACGGGGGTGACGCCGTTCTTCGCTAACAATGGAAGGCATCCCAGAACCTTCCCGGGGCTCGTAACAATGGGGGAGGGGGCACCACAGGAGGCCGACCATTTCGCAGCAGAATTGCAAGAGGTGCACGACGAGCTACGGAGACATTTGGAGCTAGCTAAACAAGCCTATAAGGTGCAGGCGGACAAACACAGGAGGGAGGGGGAAGACATCCAGGTGGGAGACTGGGTATGGTTAGCGGCCCAAGCAGTGCCGGCCAAGTCGTTAGCTAAAAAGAAGCTAGGACACAGGCAACTAGGGCCGTACCAAGTTGAGGCCAGGATCAATCCCGTAGCGTTTCGACTGGCCCTCCCCGAAGGTTCCAGAATGCACCCGGTCTTTCATAGGTCGTTGCTCACCCCCTACAGGGCCCCACACAGATTTCAGGAGTCAGGGACGGCACCAGAACCAAACGGAGAGTCGCCCAAGAGGGGGAGGTCACCTAGGGCCGAACCAATCAACGAGGTCACAGAGATTCTGGACTCGAGATGGGGGGAAGAGGGAGTAGAATATTTTCTCGCCAGAGAGGGCGCTCCGGCCAGCGCCAACAGTTGGGTGCCGGACTACGCTTTGGACGAATCCCTCCTCAAGGACGAGTTCCATGCCCTTTTCCCACACAGGCCCATGCCAGCACAGTTTTTCGACGATTGGCTTTTCACGCCCACACTTTCCGCCAGCACCTTCCGAGGGTTCTCCTCCGCAGAGGAGACGACGCCAGAGTCGAGCCCTCCAAGGGGATCGTGTTCGGGGGTGGACACTGACCCTTCTTACTGGTGGGACGACCTACCAGAAGAGGACTGGCGCACGAGGTGGCGGATGGGGCCTTGGCAAGCAGACCCCACCCAGGCAACAGGGGGAGAGGAGGACGTGAACATGTTGGGAGAGGACCATGGGTTCGAGCACACATACAATGAAATGGAAGCAGAGGAGATCGACGTCGACGACCTGTGTCCGGCAATGTGTCTCCGCAATGACGGAGCCCCCAGAACCTGCGCCCGAGCAGCGGGAGGGGGGAAGGGGGGACTTCGAGGGGGGGATGGATGCCAGGGGTTCAGGGACAGAGGCGCAGGTGAGGGGGGAGATGGAGAGCGATGGGGAAGAATCCCAGGACAGTGAGGAAGAGGATGACAATGACTTGAGGTCTTCCATGAGTCTCTCAAGTGAATCGGAGGATTCCCAGAAGGGGGCGCCCCTGGTCAGGCCAAGGGGGGTCACAGGGGGGACTTGCCAGGAGCAGGGAAGCAGCAGGGAAACCCCGAGTGGGAGTGGGAGATCAGGGCCGGCTTCCCAGCAGGAACGGAGTGAAGAGGGTGGAGTTCCCAGTGTGACACACGGAGCAGAGCAGGAAGGAGACAGGGGAAGGAGATCGGGGCAGGACATCCTGCCAGAAGGGGCGGAGAGTAGTACAGGGAGTAGTGTGAGTGTCAAGAGGAAGGTCAGGGGTAGCGAACGCGCGCCAAGTTCAAATGTGGAGGCGCGCGGAAATGCAGAGAGCCCGGAGGAGGAGCCTGGTCCCAAAGCACGAAGGAGGGGGGAGCAGGCATCTGAGGAATCCGCTTCAGGGGAAAGCAGGAGGGAAGGAACCCAGGGGGGCAGAAAGACCCTGCGGAAAAGGAAAGACAGGAAGAGGTGGACCAGCACAAGCCTCTTAAACTGGTGTAGGGGCGGGACCGATTCAGAGGGGACTTCAAACGTCTAAGGCTAAGAGACGCGGGGCTGCGCGCCTCGGTTGTGGAACCAATAATGAACTGCAATAAACATCCTTGTATATAAGAAGATCTTGGCGTTGGTCTTTTGTGAGTTGAGACCTGAGGCAGCCCCTGACAGTGGGTTATGAGTTCTTTGTCGTGTAAGTGGGCATTGTTGTCTTGGAAGATGTTTAGTAGGGCCAGTTCTGGGGTGATGTCTAATACTTGCTTACTTATTTTACATATTTCTCGTATGGCTGTTGTCCAGAATAGTTGGATTTGGGGGCACTCCCACCACATGTGGAGGTATGTGCCTGTGGAGGTGCACCCTCTCCAGCATTTTGGTGAGGTTCCTGGGCATATTAGCGCTAGTTTTCTTGGTCTTAGGTACCACCTGTAGGTGAGTTTCAGAGTGAGTTCTTTTCGTTGATGTGGATTTAAAGGGGGGGTTTAGACCACATTCTGATCCATTGAGTGGGGTTAATCTCATAGCCTATGTCATTCTCCCATTGTTTTTTTATTCCGTCTAGGGGGTTTGTGGGATTTTGGAGTAGTATTTTGTATATTGCGGATACCATCCCTTTACCGTTTCCCTTTGTTGCTAGGAGGAGGTTTTCAAAGGTTATCAGGGGCCTAGTTGCTGCTGATTTTATTGTTGGATTGTTTAAGAGGGCATGTAATTGGGGATGTGTTAACCAGGGCATTTGGGTGTCTTCTAGTTTGTCTTGTATTTCTTGTGTTGACAAAGGTTTGTTATTTTTACAGAAGTCTATTAGGCGATATAAGCCTTTGGTTTGCCAGGTTTTTATCTGGAGGTTTTGTGCTGCATGGTGGAATAATGGGTGGTAGGGCAGGGGGATTAGTGGGGATGGGGTTGGTATTTTCAATTATGTCCCTCTCTAGGTGTACCCATTGTTTTGTCTCATCTTCTAGTATATATGGGATTATATGGAGTATTTGGCTGGCAATGTAATATGCTTCTATGTTGGGGATTCCCCATCCTCCTTCTGAGGTGGGGAGGTCAGGTATTTGGGGCTTATTTTTGTTTTTTTATGTGAGAAGATAAAAGAGTGTAGTTTTCTCTGCCCTCTGCGGAGTTGTGTTGGGGGAATCCAGATTGGGAGGGTTTGGAATAGGTAGGTTAGTTTTGGGAGGGTATCATTTTGATCATAGCAAAGTTTTATTAATTGACCTCAGTGTTGCCCATATTGTGTTTCCTTTGCACTGAAATGAACAGGGTGGAATAATGTAATTAAAATACTGCCAAAGCAGACAGCGAGATGAAAAACAGGGTGTTTGATTTTTGGATGCCGAACTGCAGCAGGATGGAAACAGAGGCGCGAGCCACAGACACGGAAATTGAAGAAGAAGAAGAATTTGGATTTGATATCCCGCTTTATCACTACCCGAAGGAGTCTCAAAGTGGCTAACAATCTCCTTTCCCTTCCTCCCCCACAACAAACACTCTGTGAGGTGAGTGGGGCTGAGAGACTTCAGAGAAGTGTGACTGGCCCAAGGTCACCCAGCAGCTGCATGTGGAGGAGCGGGGAAGCGAACCCGGTTCCCCAGATTACGAGACTACCGCTCTTAACCACTACACCACACTGGCTCTTCTTACTTCCCACACAATGCCTTCTTACTTCCCAGAAAGAAGCTAATTCTAAGTCCGAAGAGAATGTTTAATTTAGAAGAAACCCGCTCCCCCTGCCTCCGTTTTGAGCCTTACGCTTTCCATTTCCATTCCACATTCCTCAAGGAAGGACCTTAGGAGCTTTCCTGCAGCCTGAGAGACGGCTCTGTCTTCCACTGTCAGGTTGTCAATCGCCTTCAACACGACTTCGTTGATCTGGCTGGGTGTGAGGTGCTCCCCAAAAGCCTGGCACAGAGAAGAAAGAAGAGGGAGTTTTCTTCTGCTCCACACTCTGACCACGTTTCAGTAGTCCAAGGGTGCCTTCACAAACCAAGTGAAAGACATCTCCACTCTGCCTTGAGAGGGTTGAACTAAGTGACCCCCGCGTCCCTTCCAACTCTACAATTCAGTGATTCTATTTATGTGTTTATTTAAGTAGCTGAAAGATTTTACAACAAACAAAACTAAAAGTCAGGTGACGCCTTGCTATTTTCGATCCACATCTTAAATTGGTTATGACATTGGAACATGAAGAGGTTCAATCTAAAATCAGACTAGAAAATTTAAAAAAAATTCTCGCAGGAACAGAGAGGGTGAATAATAGTGGCTATCCGTTATATAACCAATGCCAAACAGACTGGGTGGGAACCTGCCGGCTGTGTGCTTAGTTCTTAATATACAACAAAAACACCCACCACAAGGTTGGCATAGTTCACTGGCTTGGCCGTGCCTCGTGAAAGATGCACCGAATGAGTCAACTTTCCCTATTCTTTTTCCGCCCTGAGGAGCCCATGCATGGTTCTCTCTCCTCCCCGTTTTAGTCTCACGAGGCAGGTTAGACTGAGAGACTGTGACTGACTTGTGAGTTTCAGGGCTGAGTGGGGATCTGAACCCCAGGTCTCCCAGCACCTGGCAGAATGTCAAGAAGTAGAATTCTGCATGCAGTTCAGGCTACCGGGCACTTGTCTTTGAGCAATTGATTCTAATACAATGCATTTCTGAATGTTATTTACACTAATAGCTCGCGCATGTATTTTTTTACACACTGTTTGGCATTGCGAAATTCAAGGACATGTGAATTTCAAAGGCGGGTTGTGTTTCAGTTCTCCTATTGTTTCTGAAAGCCTTGATTTGATAGTTTGGCTTCCAGTGTGAACTGCTCTGAATCTCTCCCTCATCCCTAGAAGGTGTGGGCTGCCTGAGGGCAGGCTGAAGTTGGTGGGGCAGGGCCCCATTGGCCCGAATGAGCAAAATCTTTGCTAACTGGGAGTGGCTGTGGTCTTAGCAATAAAGAGTACAAAAAGCCACCCCTACCTTGGCCACTTTTGCGATGTTGTAGTGGAAGAGGGAGGGCCCAGGGATGAAGAAGTCTTCTCGGACCCATCTGACCATGTTGCCTTTCTTATTTTTATTCCCCCTCTTTGCCAGTTCTTTACCTAAGCAGGGTCGGGTTTTGGAATATGCATGCAAAAGAAACCAGCATTAGTGCTCCCTGCTCAAAACCTCCAGTTTTCCCACTGGGACCAACAAAAACAATTATTGATTTCACCTCAAAAATTATAATTCAGAACTGGGGAAAAGGTTCAGAAGGGGGCAACCAAAAGGACTGGGGTGCTTGTGGAGCTGGTTGCAGCATTTGGGGGGGGGGTTCCGTTTAGAAAAACGGCGAGGAAGAGGAGACACAATGTATGGCATGGAGAAAGTGGAGAGAGAAAGCTTTCTCTCTCACCGTCAGAACATGAGAACAACTGGACCTCCAATGAAACTGAAGTTTCAGGATGGTCCTTCTTCTTGCAGTGCACAGCTAAACTCTGGAACTCCCTGCCACAGGAGGCACTGATGGCCACGGACCAAGATGGCTTTCAAAGAAGATGAGGCAAATTCATGGAAGAGAAGGCTACCCATGGCTATTAGCCAGGATGGCTATGCTCTGCCTCCATGGTCAGAGGCAGCAAAGTACAGGAGTAGAAAGAGCTTGAATTCTGCTTGCTGGATTCCCACAGGCATCTGGTCAACCCCTGTGGGAACAGGATGCTGGACTGGGCTGGGCCAGAAGGCTTTTCTGATGTTCTTCAGCAGTGAATCCCTCCCCCAAGACTGCCCTCTCGTCTCTGGCCAACAGGGTGTTGGCGTTAGGCCAGTGCTGGCACGAATTCTGGCCCTCCTGAACTCCCTGATCAACCCCAGCAGCAGCCAGCATGGGCAACACTCAGGGATGATGGGAGTTGGAGCAGCCTCTGGAGGGCTACAGACCTCCCACCCTGCGGCTTACAAGAAACAAGCCATTTCCCAGCATCGCCCTCACCCATTTTGGCTATCATGATGTAATGGAGATGGTACAAGGCCTCCGCTGACTGCAGGCCAATCTCCTTCACGTTGTCTGTGAGGTGAAGGGACAAGAGCGCCACCAGCCGCCCAAGAAGGGGGAAATCCTGGGATACCTAGGAGGTGGAGAGAGAGAGATGCACAGTCAGCCCTCGTCCCACAGAGCCCAGCAAGAGAAAACCATCTGGCATGCTTTCAGTCGGCAAAGGTGGCAGAGGGGCGCAGGGCAAGAGAGCTGTGCTTAGGTGGCCCACCCTAGGCTTGCCCCAGGGCTTTTTCCCCAGCCAGAACTCACTGGAACTCAGTTCTGGCTGTTGAAGGGTTGAATGTTGAATGGCTGTGTCAGCATTTGGGTGTAGTATATAAGGAGCAGCACCTAGCTCTCCCATTACCCTGGGGGATGGGTTGGTGGTTGGGTCTGGTTTGTTGTTGATCTGTCCTGGAGTGTCAACACAAGGGGGCTTGTGAAGAAGGCGCAGCAGAGACGGTACTTTTTGAGAATTCTAAGGAAAAACCATCTTCCGCAGAAACTGCTGCTTGCCTTCTATCACTGTGCCATTGAGAGCGTGCTCACTTATGGCTTATGTGTGTGGTACGGAAGCTGTACTACCCAGGACAGGTTGGGGTTGTGCAGAGTTGTTAAGGCAGCAGAGAGCATTGTTGGCTGCCCACTCTCCACCTTAGAGCAGATTTATGCCACAAGGTGCCATAGGAAGGCACTGGACATAGTAAAAGATCCATCGCATCCTGGTCACTGTCTCTTCAAGCTCCTGCCGTCGGGATGGAGATACAGGACGATGAAGACAAGAACGAGCCGTCTTAAGAACAGCTTCTTCTCCAGAGCGATCTCGGCCCTGAATGGGAAGCCTGGACTTTGAAAGTCATCTAATCTTCCTTGCTGTATTATACTGTATTGTTTTAATTAGTGTTTTTATAGTTGTTTTGATTTTGTGTGGAGTGCCCTACCTGGGTGGATGGAGCAGCCAAGTAATTTCGTTGTCCCCGAGAGGGGGCAATGACAATAAAGATGTTGTTGTTGTTGTTGTTGTTGTTGTTGTTGTTGTTGTTGTTGTGTGATGATGATGATGTATTTAGTGTATAAGGAGTTTTTGTTTTTGTTATTAAAACCTTGTTTAAGTTATTTTTGAGTCCCTTTTTAATGCATGGTCTCCCCAGCAAGCTCTCTGCAGTGCTACTATACTGCAAATAGCTAACATCTTTGGTTATGGGCCCAGCTGCTGAGTGGATGACTGCATATTTTTGGACTCTGAGAAAGGTTTGAAAACTCCTTCTCCTGTTAGTGTAGTTTCTGTGGGTCTGGAAGAGTTCCAGAATGGTTGACCAGGTTCCAGAAGCCGAGAAGGCTCTGGTGTTCCCACAGCTAACAGATGAGAACTATAGTTTATGGTCTTTTCGGGTGGAGGCGCTTTTGACCTCTAGAGAAGTATGGACCTATGGACTTCCGGGTTAGCGCAATCGGCTAATGGCGGATTCCCTCCGAGCTCCGGAGGGAATCTGCTCGACAGGGGCTGGGTCTTGCCGCGCCGGCGACGCGGGGACCCTTAAAAACCACGGGCGCGGATGCCCGTGGACATGGTGACTCGGCGGGCACCGTTAGCGCCCTCCCAACCCGCGAAGGAGCCTTTTTAAAGGCTACGGAACGGGGGACGGGGAGTGGCGCGGTGCTGTGAGTCTACTGCTTCCCCTGCCGAGCGAAGCCGCATGCCATTTGTCGGAGAGCGCTGACATCTTCCTTTAAAAAAATTTGGACTCAAAATCAAGAACAACAACCCGTGAGTAATTTGGAAATTGGACTAAAATTATTCTTTTTTTGTGGATCTGGCACGAGCGGGGGAGGTGCAAAGAGGAAGTCCGTCTCCCCCCCCCCATTGTAAACAGTTTAAAGCAAGGATTTGCCAACTAAGGTTGAGAGAAGAGCTGTTTTTTCCCCTGATTGGATAAAAGTTATTAATTTCCACGGATTTAAAAGTCTAAGTTACTGTGCTGGAGGACAAGAGTTTATTTGCTTTGATTAAGTGCCACTTTTCCCGAGACCGGGAGTAACCCGTGAAAGGAGCCTGCTGAGGGTTTACAGAAGATTTTGACAGCTGTCAAATTAGCTGTCAAAGTCGAAAAAAACTGAAAGTTTTGGTTTAGCCGGTCATATCATTACAAGGTATTGAAAGTAAAGAACGATTGATACAAATAAATTTGACTCTTGGATTGGAAGTGAAAGGAATACTAAGTAACCAGAATCCCTCTAGAGGGGATTCACGGACATTACAAGAATGGAAATAGGTCGGAAAATTCTGGCAGATCTGGATGAGGTCGTCTTTCTCATGGGAAAGCTGCGAAAGATGTATGAGCAAGGCCATGTTTTGTCTACAAGTCCTACAAAACCGAAGTCAACAGTAAATATACCTTCTGAGCTGGAAAAAGACTTGATGTTCAAAACACAGGCAGCTGGACAAGAAAAGAAACCAAAGACTGAAGGGGAGGAAAAGATACTTGCTGAACAGGAGGAGCAGAAAGGAGGGGCGGCCGAAACGTCACAGAAGGTAAACGATAGCCGGAGGCCTGTCAAGATGGTTTCAAGCTCGACCAAGGTGGAAGCTGGAGTCTTTGGGACACATGGATTTAAGAAACAGAGCTTGAGCTCCACCTTTAAACAAGTAGGCTTGGCTGGAAGGATCATGGACATTATAGAGAGTGCCCCTTCGAGTTTGGGTGTCAATCATAAGGGACTTTCAAAGAAGCCGGGTGAAAGGGACTGAGAGAGATTTGAGAGCCTCGGACGTAAGGTCACCAGGCTAAATAGATGGACTAAATGGACTACGGTTTGGGATTGAAACCGGGGAGAGAAGGGTGGGGTTTGGAAATCCAAAGGGGGCCTGATCTTTTTTATGCTGTGTCAAATTTCATGTTGTTTATCATTATAAGAATGGGGAATTCGTGGAAGGGAAATAGGGTCAACCTTAGAAAAAGTTTTTTACATATTGTCAGAGCTGCTTGAAGATCCTAGCTCACAGAGGATCACGCTAGCCAGCGATCATTAAGTAAAAGTCTTTATTGAATTACAGTTTCCATTCTCACGCTGCTGCGCGCAACTCTACGTCTAGTAGCTAGATCGACGAAGCTCCGTCTGAGTCTCCGCCCCGTGCGCACCAACTTAATATCCTAGCCCTGCTCCACCTTTTCCGCCTGACTGTCCTCCTCTGGGTCCCTCTACCCCCCGGGGCTTCTTCCTTCCGGGATTCTTCTGACGCTGACCCGGACCCTCCTGCCTCCTTGCGCCGGGCTTTAGGACCTGGCTCCCTTTCCGGGCTGCTTACTGCGCCGCCTTCCTCTGCATTTGAACTTGGCGCGCGCGCCCAACCTTCCACTTTCCTCTTAACCGTTTCTTCGCTCCCCGATGGAGGTGTGGCCACTCCTGACTCATGCCCTCCCTCCTGTGGTGAGCTGCCAGCGCTTGCCCCCTGGCTCCCTTCCTCTTCCCTGCTCTCTGGCGGTGACGCTGGTCCCGATTTCCAACTGCTCTCCTCTGAGTCCCCTCTGGCTCTATCTTCCTGGGGTGCCCCCCTAGACTCCCCCCTTGCCCTGGCCACTGGTGCTCCTTTCTGTGAATCCTCTGATTCACTGGAAAGACTCGGAGATCTCGGGTCGTCGTCATCACTCATCTTTTCTTCTGCCTCCTCCCCTTCGCTCTCTGTTTCCTCCCTTGCCCTTGCCTCTGCTCCTAAACCCCTGACATCCATCCCCCCCTCGAAGCCCCCCATTCCCCCCTCCCCTCCTTCCGGTGCTGGAGCTGGGGTCTGCTGTTGCAAAGGGACGAACGTCGGATATCGGTCGCTTCCCGTGGCGGGCCTCCATCTGAAGTCTCGCGGGTCTCCCTCCCTGCTCTCGTCGACGACGGTCACCTCCGCTTCCATCTCTGTGCCGCCGTGCTCGAAACCAGGGTCGTCCCCGAAAACGTCCATGTCCGTCTCTCCCTCACTTCCTCCTGGCGGCGTTGCTCGTCCTGGGCCTTCCAGCCACCTTCTGCGGAACTGCTCCTCTGGTCTATCGTCCCACCAATACGAGGGTTCTGATGCAGATCCCGAGGGTGACCCCTCCGGGGAACGGACGTCTTGTGTCGGGTCCTCGTCCGAGTCGAACCCCCGGAAAGTGCTGGCCGAAAGCGTGGGCGTGAAAAGCCAGTCGTCGAAAAAGTCTGCTGGCATAGGTCTATGTGGGAAGAGGGCATGAAACTCGTCTTTGAGTAGAGGTTCGTCCAAGGCGTAGCCCGGCACCCAGCTGTTCGCACTGGCCGGGGTGCCCTCCTTGGCGAGAAAGTATTCTACCCCCTCTTCCCCCCATCTGGAGTCCAAAATCTCCGTGACGTCATTGATGCGCTCCTTCTGTGCCACTCCCGCGTGCCCCGTTCTGTCTCTGACCGGACTCGGCGCCGTTCCGGGTTCCTGGAACCTGTGCGGTGCCTTGTAGGGAGTGAGCACCGATCTGTGGAACACCGGATGCATTCTGGAACCCTCCGGAAGTGCCAGTCTGAAAGCTACCGGGTTGACCTGCTCTTCGACTTGGTAGGGCCCCAGTTGTTTATGCCCTAGTTTCTTCTTGGCCAACGACCTGGCCGGCACTGCGTGGGCTGCTAACCAGACCCAGTCTCCCACGTGGAGCTCTTCGCCAACCCTTCTGTGCCTGTCCGCTTGTACCTTGTATGCGTGTTTGGCCAGCTCCAGGTGGCGCCTCAGCTGATCATGGACTTCCTGCAGCTCCGACGCGAACGCATCTGCTGACTGCGGCTCCCCCTCCCCCATTCTTTCCAGTCCCGGGAAGGTTCTGGGGTGCCTCCCGTTGTTGGCGAAGAACGGCGTGACCCCCGTGGACACGTGCTTCGTGTTGTTGTAGGCGAACTCGGCAAGCGGCAGGTAATCCACCCACGTCGCAGGCTGTTGATTCGCATAGCATCTCAGGTACTGCTGCATGATGGCATTGACCCGCTCCGCTTGCCCGTTGGTCTGCGGGTGTCTCGCCGACGCCAGGTTGATCTTGACGTTTAGGAAGCCCATCAGCTTCTGCCAGAAATTCGAGATGAACTGCCGCCCGCGGTCGGACAGAATAGACCGCGGCAGACCGTGAACCTTGAACACGTGGTCTATGAACAGTTTGGCGGTTTGCTCCGCCGTGGCCACCTTCGCACACGGAATGAAATGTGCCATCTTGGAAAACAGGTCCACCACCACCAGCACTGCTGTCTTGCCCCTCGAGCTGGCAGATCTGTGACAAAGTCCAGAGCCACCCTTTCCCAAGGTTCGACCGGAGTTTGCAGCGGTTCCAACAGTCCTGCCGGCGGTCTGTGCACTGGTTTGGCCCTCTGGCAGGTGTCACACCTCGCCACGTAGTCTGCGACCTCCCCTCTCATTCCAGGCCACCAGAAGTCTCTGGCGACTAATTCCACCGTCTTCTCCTTGCCAAAGTGCCCGGCCGTGGGCGCGTCGTGCAGCTGCTGCAGCACCTTGGCGCGAAGGTCGTCTCCCGGTACGTAGATGGCCCCTTTACGGATGAGCAATCCATCTCGTAGCTGGAAACCGTCGGCCTCAGCCTTGCCCCTTTGCACCTCTGCCATCTTTGCTTGCGCGAAGGAGTCATCCTGCAACGCTCGCCGCACCGCCTCCAGGTCCACGGTGGCCGCGGCGCACGCCCATACTGTTGGTGCGAAGATGTGCATGGCGGCCGCTGGCGTTGCGTCCTCCAGATACTGTGGCTTACGGGAGAGGGCGTCCGCCATGATGTTAGTGTCCCCCGGGACATACTCTATGCGGAAGTCGAAGTTCGCAAAAAACTCAGCCCAACGTATCTGCCTCTGGTTTAGGAACTGTGCCGTGCGCCAGTGCTCCAGATTCTTGTGGTCCGTGCAAACCTGCACCGTGTGCTTGGCGCCGATCAGGAAGTGCCTCCACGCTTTGAACGCTGCATGAATGGCCAGCAACTCCCTGTCCCAGATGGTGTAGTTCTGCTCGGACTTGCTGAGCTTCCTGGAGTAAAACGCTCCCGGCCGCCACACCCCCTGCTGGTCCTTTTGCAGCAGGACCGCCCCCACGGCTCTGTCCGAGGCGTCTGTCTCCACCCTCATCGGCCTGCTGGGGTTGACGTGAAGCAGCTGCTCTTCCGACGCGAAGAGACGCTTGAGTGCCTGAAAGGACTGCTCCGCCTCCTCTGTCCAAACGAACTTCTTTTTCTTGGAGCTAAGCGTGTCTGTGATGGCCGCTGTCTGCATAGCGAAGCCCTTGATAAACTTGCGATAGAAGTTCGCAAAGCCGACAAACCTTTGGACCTCTTTCCGGTTGCGTGGACTCTTCCAATCCAATACCGCTCGAACCTTGGCGCTGTCCATGGCGAGCCCCTTGTCAGACAACTTGTAGCCCAGAAAATCCACCTCCGTCACGTCAAATTGGCACTTCTCCAGCTTGGCGTAGAGCCTATGTTGCTTTAGTCTGGTCAGCACTTCCTTGACGTGTCTGTCATGCTCCTGCTGCGATTCCGAAAAGATCAGGATGTCATCTAAGAAACAGACGCACGTCTTGTAGAGAAGTCCCGCCAACACGTGATGCATGAAAGCTTGAAAAACGTGGGAGCCATTTTGCAATCCAAAAGGCATAACTCTATATTCGTAGGTACCCAGGGGCGTGAACATGGCCGTCTTCCACTCATCTCCCTCCCGCATGCGAATGAGGTTGTACGCCCCTCGCAGGTCTAACTTGGTGAACACTTTTCCCTTCCGCACCTTCGCCAGGAGGTCGTCTATTCGGGGCATGGGGAAGTCCGACGGCTTGGTCCCATTGTTTAAAATGCGATAGTCCACGACCAGTCTTTTTTGGGGCGTGTCTCGCTTTTTAACAAAGAATACAGGACTGCCCCCCGCTGCCTTGGACTCTCGGATGAAACCGCGCTCCAAATTATGATCTAGGAACTCTTTGAGTTCCTGCAGCTCGTCCTCTGACATGGAATACAGTTTCCCTTTAGGCAGCGCTGCCCCCGGAAGCAGGTCAATTTTGCAGTCATATGGTCTGTGAGGGGGTAGCCTGTCCGCCTCCTTCTCGCAGAAAACTTCCAAAAATTCTGCATACTTGTGGGGAATCGCTTGCAGCGTGCCTAGCAGCAGCTGTGACTCCTCTTCCTCTCCTTCCTGCCGGGGCGCGATGCAGTGTTCAGCACAAAAGGAAGAACCGAAGGTCAGCTGCCTCTGGTACCAAGCCAGCGTTGGGCTGTGCTTGTCCAGCCAACTCATTCCCAATACAATGGGCGTATCTGATAGTTGAGTGACATTGAAGCTGATGATTTCTTTGTGATTCCCAAGTCGCATCGCCATTGGCGGCGTCTGCTTCACCACTTGCCCCCCTAGCAACTCCCTGCCATCCACCGTGACAACCTGCAGGGGCAGTGTGGCCGGCAGCAACTGTATAGCGTGCTTGTCGACAAACTCCTGCCCTATAAAGTCCGCGTTGCTGCCCGAGTCGATAGTAATTGGCACGTCCATGGTGATTCCATTGGGCAGCTGGAGAGATGCGGTGAGCCTCACCACTGGTTTGGGCGGGAGGGGGTTCACGGGCTGTAAAATCTCTGGGGACTGCGTCACTAACACGTCTGGCTGGGCCCCAGGGCCTCTTCCTCCAGCCAGACTGCTTCGTTTCCCTGCTGTGGTCCTCCTTGCTGCGTTGCTGCAGTCACCATTGCTGAGGCTGCAGTGAGCTTGTGGAGCCTCTGGGGACACTCTTTCGCCATATGCCCTGGCTCCTCACAGACGTAACACTTCCTGTTCCCTCTAGGAGGCTTCGCTTTCACTGCTGCCGGTGCTAGGGCTCTGGTTGCTGACTGAGCCCTTGCACCTCCAACCTCCATAGGTTCGGCTCCTCCTCCTGGCGGAGGCGTGGATTGCGCCCGCGCTGCTTCTCTGGGAAGGAAGGAGGGGCCCCTGGCTGGTTCGCGCCCTCCACGCCCTTCGTCCCTGCTCCACGGACGTTCTTCCAGCCTCACCCCCACTGCCAGTGCCCTCTGAACGACCTCCTGGGTGGTTCGGGGTCTCTCCCCCCTCGCGATCTCATCTTTAATCGAGCTGTGCAGCCCCTCCCAAAAGAGGTCTCTTACCGGGGCCGAATCTCTGTCCCATTCCAGGGCACTGACCAAGGCGAAAAAGCGGGCATGGTACTGTCTGACGCTGGCCCTCCCTTGTCTTAGTCCATGCACCTCCTTCCGGGCAAGATCCACGTCAATACTTGATAAAAAACACCCATCCATCGCTTTAATAAAGGCATCTGCATTCTGGAGCGCCGGATCCTTATCTCTCCATAAATTGCGTAGCCATGCTTTAGCATCCCCATGCAAATGGGACATGATGAATCCCACTCTCTCTTGCTCATCTCTAAAGTCTTTATGCAGCAGTTGCAGTGCGCACAGTACGTCTGCTCTAAAGTTGGGATACTGTTGCAGGTTCCCATCGAAGTGAGAGACCAGCCCGCCTGTTCGTCTCGCCAACCCAATTCCCTCCTGCCGGGGTGTCTGCTTCGTCAGCACGTCTAACCTGACCTGGAGATCCCTGCAGGCGGCAGCTGCCTCCTCCTCTCTCTTCCTGGATGCGAGAGCCTCGGCATTCAGTTGTGCCACTGCTTTTCTGAGTTCCTCTATCTGCTGCTCAGCCGTCATGTCGTCTGCTGTTCGTGAGCTCACTAGTAGGCACCTGTTTCTCTCCCCTCCTCGGGGCTGTAGATGCCCACAATTTGGAGACGGAGCTTACTGTCAGAGCTGCTTGAAGATCCTAGCTCACAGAGGATCACGCTAGCCAGCGATCATTAAGTAAAAGTCTTTATTGAATTACAGTTTCCATTCTCACGCTGCTGCGCGCAACTCTACGTCTAGTAGCTAGATCGACGAAGCTCCGTCTGAGTCTCCGCCCCGTGCGCACCAACTTAATATCCTAGCCCTGCTCCACCTTTTCCGCCTGACTGTCCTCCTCTGGGTCCCTCTACCCCCCGGGGCTTCTTCCTTCCGGGATTCTTCTGACGCTGACCCGGACCCTCCTGCCTCCTTGCGCCGGGCTTTAGGACCTGGCTCCCTTTCCGGGCTGCTTACTGCGCCGCCTTCCTCTGCATTTGAACTTGGCGCGCGCGCCCAACCTTCCACTTTCCTCTTAACCGTTTCTTCGCTCCCCGATGGAGGTGTGGCCACTCCTGACTCATGCCCTCCCTCCTGTGGTGAGCTGCCAGCGCTTGCCCCCTGGCTCCCTTCCTCTTCCCTGCTCTCTGGCGGTGACGCTGGTCCCGATTTCCAACTGCTCTCCTCTGAGTCCCCTCTGGCTCTATCTTCCTGGGGTGCCCCCCTAGACTCCCCCCTTGCCCTGGCCACTGGTGCTCCTTTCTGTGAATCCTCTGATTCACTGGAAAGACTCGGAGATCTCGGGTCGTCGTCATCACTCATCTTTTCTTCTGCCTCCTCCCCTTCGCTCTCTGTTTCCTCCCTTGCCCTTGCCTCTGCTCCTAAACCCCTGACACATATGATTAAGGTATATAAATTAAAAGTTGATTTATAAACTGAACTAAATATAATAATGAATTAAGGGTTAAAATCTAATACAAATAAACACACTAACAAATTAAGGTTAAGACATTAGGGATAAAAACTTATTGAACAAATAATTGGATCTGGAATACAAGAAGGGGAGGTGAGGGGAAGTTGTGAAAAGAAGTTATTGAAAATGAGATTTTAAAGGTGGAATTTTCTGTGTTTTTCTTTGTCTTTTTGTTTTGTTTTTTGTACCTTTTGAAACTTTAATAAATATTACTTTTTTAAAAAAAGAGAAGTATGGACCTATGTAACTGATGGCCCTCCTGACCCTGTAACTAATGCTTGGTTGAAAGGAGATGCAAAAGCCAGGGCAATAATTAATTTGGCAGTTAGCAACCAGCAAGTAGTCTATATAAGAAATAAGAAAACTGCCAAAGAAATGTGGGACAGTCTTGCAGCAGTGCATATTAGAAAAGAGTCAGCGTCTGCATTGATGTTTTTCAAGCAGCTGTACCAGACCAAGTTGCAGCCTGGTGGTGATTTGGCAGCACACCTGAGATGTCTGGAGGCAATACGCTGCAAATTAATTCAAAGGGACATGGAGATACCTGATATTCAGTATGTTTTTATCATTCTTTGTTCCCTTAATGAGGACTTTGATGGTGTAGCTAGCCAGATATCTGCCGTTCCACCAGCACAATTAACTGTGGAAGGGGTAACGGCAAGATTAATGGGCGAGTTGGATAGAAGGGAGGCTTGTGCCATAAGCACTCCTGTTTCCAGAAACAATGAGAAACGCCATATGCAAACTTGTGGTGATACGGCTGCATTTAAAGCTGCAAAGTGTTATTGGTTCTGCAATAAGCAGGGACATTTTGCAAAAGGACTGCACATCCATTGCAGATGAACATTTAAATACTGTGTATGCCAATAAGGCGGTTTTTGAGCCAAAAAGCTACAATGATGTTCAGAATTTACCTAAGCACCAAGTTGTAAATTGGTATAAAGCTATCAACTCTGAGATAGCTTCTTTAAAAGAGCATAACACCTGGTCTCTTGTACCACAAACCCCAGATATGAGACTTATTGATTCAAAATGGGTTTAAGAAAATGCAAATGGGAAGGATACGCCTATGGTGTGTGGTTTCACCTTTACAGGTGAAGATAAGCCATTTCCTAACAAAACTTTGTATCGTTCTGCTATAGGCAAGCTAAATTTCATTCAAAGAATCTCAAGGCCAGATATAACTTATGCCTTTCACTTTCTGGCAAAATTTGTGGAAAAGCCCACTACGCAATGTTTCTCTGCTCTTAAGAGAGTGGTAATGTACCTTAAACATACCAAACATTATAGGTTGCAGTTTACATCATGTATTGACAAAGGTTTTGAAATTTTCTGCGATGCATCTCATGCAGTGGAACAAAATAATTGCAGGGGTGTGTCTGGTATGGTGTTTTGTTATAATGGTTGTCCATTTGAATGGAAGTCCCAGACACAAACCATTATTTGTCTCTCCACAACAGAGAGTGAATTATGTGCATGCGTTCAGGCCACTCGTGATGTAGAATGGTATCTGCAAGTATTCGCAGACCTACAGATGCAAGTAACACTACCAGTAAAAGTTTACCTTGATTCCCAGAGTGGACTCGCTATCCTATGTTCAGAGACCAATACGCAGCGCACTAGAGTCTTAAGATTACTGTCAGGGGTTCAGGAGCAGAGGAGAACAGTCAGGCGGAAAAGGTGGAGCAGGGCTAGGATATTAAGTTGGTGCACAAGGGGCGGAGACTCAGACGGAGCTTCGCCGATCTAGACATAAGACGTAGAGTTGCACGCAGCAGCTTGAGAATGGAAACTGTAACTCAATAAAGACTTTACTTAATGATCGCTGGCTAGCGTGATCCTCTGTGAGCTAGGATCGGGGAGCAACTCTGACAATTACGTTTAGAATTTGTAAAGAAACTAATTGTTGATGAAATGGTTGTATTTCAATATGTTCCAGGTGACAATCAAATTGCAGACATTTTTACTAAAGCACTTCCAAAGGTTACTCATGAAAGACATGTACAAAATATGCTTTACGATTTTGTTCCACAATGATGAACCGCAGGGGAAATGTTGAATGGTTTCTTTAAATGTAAAGTAGTAGATAGGTAGCCGTGTTGGTCTGCCATAGTCAAAATAAAAAAATTCCTTCCAGTAGCACCTTAAAGACCAACTAAGTTAGTTCTTGGTATGAGCTTTCGTGTGCATGCACACTTCTTCAGAAGTGTGCATGCACACGAAAGCTCATACCAAGAACTAACTTAGTTGGTCTTTAAGGTGCTACTGGAAGGAATTTTTTTATTTTAAATGTAAAGGTTCATCATTGTTCCACCAGTTGTGTATGTCTTTAAGGGGCCAGAGCAAGGGCCAGAGCAAAATAACGAGACCCAGCTTTACAGCTGTGAAACATAGCAGGTGCTGAGTTGTATTGATTAAGCTGTGTCAGCATTTGGGTGTCGTATATAAGGAGCAGCACCTAGCTCTTCCGTTACCCTGGGGGATGGGTTGGTGGTTGGGTCTGGTTTGTTGTTGGTGTATTTAGGAGTTTTTGTTTTTGTTATTAAAACCTTGTTTAAGTTATTTGTGAGTCCCTCTTTAATGCATGGTCTCCCCAGCAAGCTCTCTGCCGTGCTACTAGACTGCAAATAGCTAACACTGCCACCTCTCAGGTGGGCACTCTTGCCATTATAAGAGAAGGAGGGAGGTGAGTTCATGGTGAGTCCTGGCACCTCTTTTTCTAGAAAAATAGCACTGGCTGGCACCTTTCCCTGGGATGGCCATGCCATACAGCTTTCATCTAGTTCACACCTGAACTTTCCAACGCAATATGATTTGAAATTGCAGCATTAAGCCTTGGTCACTCACATCAAAGTCCAAATGCTCGGAGGCATATTTTATGAGTACGTTGGTGGTCTTGACTGCTCTTTGCCTCTCACTGATTTTTGTGGAGTCAATCCAGCCATTTGTGTGCTGTGAGAGAGAAATCATCGTCATCACATGGAAGGACAACCCTTAATCCAGGTTTGCAAATTCACAAAGCTTCATAGAGGGGACAAATTGCAAAAAGGGGTTGTTTTGTAAAGGAGAAAGTTTGCTGCAATTTGTTTATTATTATTATTATTAATAATAATAATACCCCACCTCTTTCCCAGACAGGGACTCGAGGCAGCTTACAAACAAAACAAGAACAACTAAAGACACAGAAAAAAGAAGCCGTTTAAAAAAAAGCATTAGTAGAATTAGATATTAATTGGCTCTTGGGTTGCTTTTGTTTTATTATGCATTTTCTGTTCTGATTTTGTATTTTTATGTTGTGAACCGCCCTGCAATCTGTCATTTGTGTGTTTGTGTGTGTGATAATTGCAACAATACAACATACACCTCACCACAGCCATAGCAATGGAATGCAGGAAGCATCCTTAGACTAAGCCCAGCCATTGATCCACAGGTAATGAGGACTGGCAGTTGGCCCTTTGGGCTTTCAGGCAGAGAGCCTTTTCCCAGCCCCACCTGGAGATGCTGAGGACTGAACCGGGGACCTTGGGCATGCAAGACAGATGCTCTGTCCCGAGCCACGGCCCTTCCCCATACGCCATCAGCAGAGGACATATCTTGTGTGCCTTGCACAAGCATTGCTAGCAGAACAGAGGCCCACTTGACCATCAGCACCCACAACCAGCGAGTTGGCCACAGATGCCCCCCGTGCAATCATTTCAAGAGGGTCTGTCCTCCGGCATGGGAGCTGCTGCTTCCCCCTGCTCTGACACCTTGGGGGCTCCCTTACCACTAATATCTCCTGCAGCGTCTTCAGAGAGGGGGCCTCTGACAGCAAGCTGGTGAGCATGTTGAGCCAGATGTACACAGTTTGTTGATAACAGTCCTGGAAGGAGAGAAGCAAAAGCACTTAGAAGCTGAAGACCCCCATGGAAATCCCATATGCTCTGGAGCCTTCTAGCCCAAATTTGTAACAAAGCTTATGCAGGGGTTCAAGCACGGCACACAGAGAGTCATAAACATCAAACGTTTCTTGATGTATGTAAGGTTACAGGTCATGCGATATAAAGATACAGGACTCCACACTGGGCTCAACTTCCTTGGGGTGTTCCAAGGCAGAGGGCCGCCTTGGTGGTGGGGCCCACCCCGTGGAACACCCTCCTATCAGATGTCAGAGAGATACATCATTATACTTCCGTCTGAAGACATCTGAAGGCAGCCCTGCATAGGGAAGTTTTAAATATTTGACATCTGGCTGTGTTTTAATTTGTTGGAAGCCGCCCAGAGTGGCTAGAGTAACCCAGTCAGATGGGCAGCATATAAACAAACAAGCAAACAAATTAAATTAAATGCAGCGTAGGAGGGAGGCATGAGAGTCACAAAATGCAGGCATGCAGGAATCATACGTGGATGCATTCTAGCAAAGGTGAAATGCAATAAATATGGAAACATGATTAAAATAAAAAATATACACCCCAAGTCTCTGGCTGTTACATCATTGTGATGGGTCAAGTGTCTCAGGCAGCATTCTTTGCGGCTTACACGGCTCAGACTCTTTGCCCTCAAATCCTTTAACCTGGCAACCCCATTTTCCTCCAGAAGCAGAAGGTCCAGTCACCTGGCTCTGCGTTGGTGGCACAGAGCTCCCAGCTTTGATCTTCGTAACCTGAAAGGATGGCAATTTGAAGACCTTCCGGATGGTGTTTTTGATCAGCTGAGCCCGGAGCAGGGGGCCCATGCATGGTCTCAAGGCACTGAGAAGAGAAAGAAGGGGAGAGGAAAGGATCAGCACCCAGCAGTCCATAAACCTGGTGAAGAAATATGTACTGTGCCTGGCCGTACTTACGTCAGGCGAGTGATGTTTTCCATTGCCTGGTGCAGGATGGTGAGTGATGCCACTGGCTCCTCTTTGATAACCTCCTGTGGTGGGGAAGCACACAGCATGTCAGGGACCTGGAGGCGCCATCCCTGCCGCCACCACCACACCAAGCCCTGAGGTGTGCTCTCTATCCAGCCCACTTGACAACTTCTTTGCAATTGGCAAGTGGGTCCTCCTAGAGGAGAAGAGTGGGCTTCCTGGATCTGGGAATAAGACCCCTTTTTCTCCTGGGCAGAGCTCTACCCCATAAGAAGAGCAGAAGACCAGCCTTCGGGACCAGGCCAAGGGCCCATCTAGTCCAGGGAGCAGACCATGAGCCCAAGAGCCCTCTCCCCGCCTGCGGCTTCCAGCAACTATATGCAGAAACATGGCTTCCTTCCTCTGTGGAGGTCGAACATAGCAATCATGGCTGGGAGCCCTCGACAGCCCTCTCCTCCGGGGAGAACCTAGCCTCTTTTCCTTAGGCGCTGCTGAGGTTGCCACAATGGAGGGCTGCCTTTCAAGAGGGTTTGGAAACTTCAGCTGGAGCAGAAGGTGACCACCCAGAAATGGTTTGGGGCCAGATGGTCAGAACATGCAACCCAGAGCTAGACCTACACAGCTATTTCTAAGAAAAAATGCTCTGAAAAGAAACCCCAGGAGATTCCCCCTCTTTTTTTCTTTTTCTTTCTACTCACTATGATGCAGAAGGTGAGCTCCTCTTTGTGGGGGAAGGTGACATGTCCCACAGTCGATTGCACAAGCGCCTGGGTTATTAGAGTTGCTGCCTTCATAAAGCTCTTCTTCAAATCCTCGTTCTGAAAGGAGAAGGGATTTTATAAAATTGAGTTTGAATCAAAATCACAAGGAAACATAAAGCCACACTGACCCTAACCCTAATTCTAATCCTTACCCTAACCCTAACCCAGAAATGGTCTTGTTAGATAGTTAAATTCATGTTGAATTGCTGTTTTAGGGTTTCTTTTAAAAAAGTCTGGAAAGAATTAATCCATTTTGCATTACTTTCTATGGGAAAGCGTGCCTTGGTTTGGAACACTTTGGTTTCAGAATGGATCAAGTTTGAGAACCAAGGTACCACTGTAATGCCCCATCTGGTCCTAAGGGTGGAGCCAGTATACACCCCAGTCTACCAGCCTTCGGTGGATGAAGCCAAAGACCCTGCCCTAGGGCACAGTCTGAAGGCAATGTGGTGCAAGGTCTGCTCAGTGCCTGGATGGTGACCACGGGGGAAATGGTTGCACACCTCCTGGAGTAATATGACAGGAGAAAGGCAGGATGTACCGTATTTTTTCATGTATAAGACACCCCCTATTAGGGGGGACTCCCAATTAAGAAAATGGGGGGGGGATTGCCCAGAGTTGCTGAGCTTTTGGAAGGGAGGATTACCCACAGTTGTTCAGCTATTTGGGTGGAGGGGATTCCAAAAATTGCTCACCCGCTGGACCTATGCTGCCACTTACACACGTCACAAAACCCACCTATTGTCTGTCCCTCGCCGGCAGAAACTGCCAATCGCCTTCCCAATTTCCGCAGCGACAGCCAGTCAATACCACCCCTTGCCGCAGCCACCAATAACACGCACAATAGCCACTGACTATCTCCGGCTTGCAGCGGCAACCAAACCCATGTCCCCCCTATGCACTATCTGTGTATAAGATGACCCTCATTTTTAAACATCATTTTTTAATAATAATAAAAAACACCTTGTCTTATACACGGAAAAGTATGGTATAGCTGAGAGAACAAACAACAGGAGTCCGTGTGATAATCAGAGCCATACCTTCCTGCTGTTCTGGAATTGGAAGAGGAGCTCCTGTGTTATTAGGTCTATGAAAAGGGGGAGCTCATCCTGCCGTGCCCCAAATGCCATTTGCCCGCAGCAAAGGATGGCGGTGATACTGGCATTGGTCTCGCTAGTATTCTGGAGGGAAAGAATGGGGAAAGTGAGTTTGGGAACCTTAAGTGCAATTGGAGACAAATCACCATTTAGTTGGGACCTTTTAGCAGCTGGGAAAATATTAGTAGTCAGTAAGTTGTTGTGCGAAAGGTGGAGGGCACAAGGAGAAGGGGACGGCAGAGGACGAGATGGCTGGACAGTGTTCTCGAAGCTACCAGCATGAGGGAGGCAGTGGAAGACAGGAGTGCCTGGCGTGCTCTGGTCCAGGGGGTCACGAAGAGTCGGACACGACTAAACGACTAAGCAACAACAACAAGTTGTTGTGCAGACTTACAAATTTTGTATTTTTTTTTCCTCCAGGAAACTCAAACTGCTGGCAAGCCAGGGCTCCCCCATCCTATATATGTGCATCGGGTTCTTCCTGCCTAAATGTAGAGCCTGACATTTGACCCTACTGAATTTCATTTTGTTAGTTTGGGCCCAGTTCTCCAATCTGTTAAGGTTATCTTGAATCCCGATTCTGTCTTCTGTGGCATTGGCTACCCTTCCCAGTTTGGTGTCATCTGCAAATTTGATGAGCATCCCCTCAATTCCTTCATCCAAGTCATTTATTTTAAAAAAAAACGTGGAACAACAACGGGCCCAGGACAGAACCCTGTGACACCCCACTGGTCAATTTTTCCCAGGATGACGAGGAACCATGAAGGTGTTCTCTTTGGGTTTGGTCAGTCAACCAGGGAGAAAGTACAGGACAGTGTAGGGTAGACTGACCACTGGTGCTCTTTTCCATGGGAGCTGCTTTTTTAAAATTAAAATGAACTGGGTGGATCTGCTCATCTTCTCCATAGTGAGGGTTGGGAAATTTCCTTGGTCATTTCCCAACTCACAGCAAAAATCCAGGGGTACCACACTCCTGGGTTTCATTTCTCTTGGATGGCAGAGCACAAGAGAGTTCAGAGGGCATCAACATAGGTTGGCCTCTAGCTCCCATCAGCCTCAGCCAGCATGGCCAGTGGTCAGGAGGGATGGGAGTTGCAGTCTGTAGCATCTGAAGGGCACCATTTTGGTTACCTCTGTGATAAACTATGGTTTATTATTGTGTGAATGAGCCTTGGACTCATCGGCTCCTGCTCCCTTCTCCTCTAGCACAGTTGCAAAAAGGAGACCGGAAGCTTGAGGGAAGTTAACTGAAAGTGGAAGGAAAAGGTTCTGATCCCCTTCCAGCTGGGTTGGAGAATTGGAGAGTCGGGGGCACATGACCCCAAGGCCCCCTCAGGTTATGGAACTGTTAGATCCGCACGCAGTTACTATGCCTTTGTAATAATTTGCTTAATTGACAAATATATGGAGGTGAACACAGAGAGTGACACTCAACTATGCTTTGCTTCAAGTAGACCTGTTGAAATGAATGGGCCTAACTTAGTCATCTTCATTAAATTCAATGGGTCTACTCTAGAACATAGTTGAATGGGGCCAGCAGGCACTCCCGTAAGCAGAAGAACCCTTGCACGAGAGCAAATTTGGCAGCTGCCCTGCCCCGGGATGCAGCTGAAACCTCTCCCCTCTTTCTCTCTGCCTCTCCCAGCCTGCCGACTGCCTTCTCTCTTGGTTTCTGCTCCCTCCCCTCAGTTGGAGTGGTGTCCCCTCTTCCAAACTCTAAGAGGTTCTTCATTCAAAGCTTTCTGACAGCACAACACTCTCCCTTGGGAGGTTGTGGACTCTCCGTTGGAGGTTGGATGGCCATCTCTCAGGGATGCTTGAGCTGAGATTCCTGCATTGGAGGGGTTTGGACTAGATGACCCTTGGGGTCCCCCATTAGCTTCCACTATTGAGGAAATGCCAACCAACCATCTGACAACCAACCTAAAAACATGGGCCAGTGTACTTTTGTATTGCATGTACTCTGGGGATGACCAATGGTTTCTAACGATTCCGTTTGACTGACTGACTGAGCCAAGGGATCAGATCAGATCTAGGATCTGGAGCCACAGAGACAGGACTGCTGGAGCCCACTTCAGAAGGATGACTGAGACATACCCACAGAGGAAGTTGTCTGGCTTCCATACTGAGAGGATGAGCAGATCTAATTGCCTTTTTGGAATGGTAAGGATCCCATCCCTTGAAAAAGAGCATATTTGGAAATGGGGCAGGATTTGTTCTTCTCCAACACAGCTCTGTTTTCCTAGATCAGAGGAACCCAGAGGCTGCTTCACATGCTTTGGTGTGGATGTAAATAGCTGCTAAGGATCCAATTTGCCAGGACCTTCGTCTAACCATTGGCCATGCTGTCAGGGGCTGATGGGAGTTCCAATTCAAAACAGACGGATGGGGAAGGGGCACCAGGCTGGGGATGGCTGACCTACACTCTTGCTATGCTCCTTCCTCACTTACCTCAGACGTCTCAGTCTTCCTTGCAATGGCCGCGCGGCCAAAATCCCGCACTGCCCTCAGCACCTGGGAAATATGGGTGCTTGAAGCCACACCAATAGCCTCAGAAATTCCCTAGAGAGAATGAGGCACGTCAAACATGTCGTTTTCTTGATTGCAATTAGTGATAATAATAATAAATTTTATTTATATCCCACCCTCCCCAGCCAAAGCCGGGCTCAGGGCGGCTAACAACAATAAAATAGTACAACATTCTAAAAACATTTCATTATAAAAATTAATTAAAATCAATTAAAATGAAATTGATGGCAACCATTAAGCTAAGCTGATCATGAGGGATGGAGGATCAATGTGATTCTGTAAGCAGATTGCTGCAAAATGTGGGGAACCAAATTTGAGAGTGGGGAAATGAGACACTTAGAGAACCAATTTGAACAGATTCTTTCATCCTGGATAATAATAGGGGTGGTTTGAAGAACGATATTTCTGTGGATTCTGATGTGAACTGACCAGACCACACCTCCCAGACTCATGTGCAGCTTGCAATGCAAGGATGCCTTGCATTCTGACATTTTCGAATCTTGTGATACAGTTCTTGGCTTCATTAAACACCCAACTACATTAAAATGCATCATTTATACACTGGAAGTATTTGTAATCCACCCCTCACCCAAAGGCGCCAGAGCAGGAATATGCACCATCTAAACCAGGGTGCTCCAATTTCTCATACCAAGTGGGCCACAAGAGTAGTTCAGCACAGAACCTGTGGGGTGCACACTGACTTGTCATGTGGGAGAGGGGAGCAAGGCCAACATTTGACACACACGCCCCGGCCTGCATGCTGCCTTCCCAAAGGTAGGCAGGTGAGGCGCTGGGTTTTGGGAAGGAGGCATGAGGTTCTGGTGGGACCTAGCGCCTTCCCACCTTCTTGCCAAAGGTGGGAAAGAGCTAACTGAGGACTCTAGGACCCTGACAGATCACACCTGCCTCCTTCCCCAAGCCCAGCACCTCCTTACCCAGCTTTGGGAAGGCGGTGCAAGGCCTACAGGTGTGTAGGGGTGCCTCCAAGGTTGCTGAGGGCTGCCAAGAAAGGCATTGAGGGCCACTTGTTGGCTGCTCTGATCGAACCCAAAACTAAACAAATCTGCCCCAGATATGTTGAATGCTGAAAAACTGTTCCTCCTTTGAGGGGGTGACCGGGTGGGCACGAGCAGAGACCAATCCGGAAATCAGGACAGAGGGCTGGTGGGGTCTGTGGGGTAATGTCAGGGACTGGCTGGATGAGTAAGAGTGGGGGACCCTGGATTGTGGTGGTGGGACACTGGGGAGCAGCCTGGGGAGGCGCTTGAAGCAGGAGGGTTCAGAAGGAGGAGGCTCTTCCAGGACACTGCTGGAGGTGGAGAGTCTCCGTGTGAGCGCAGTCCCAGTCCCACACATTCACTCACCTCTCTGTCTGCTTCCTCTTCGAGAGCCAACCTCAGGAGTAAGTGCAGGTACTGGTGGACTGTCTCTGCGCTCCTGGATTCCCGCAGCTTGAGTCCATAATATCTATAGAGGGCATTCTAAGGGTCGGGGAAGGTTTGGGTGAGTCACAGGGAGGAGACCCCACCAGCTACATCAACTGCTTTTGGAAAACCAAAGAATTTCAATTTTAGCGTCTGAAAATGTCGGGTAATACTAAATAATAATAATAGATTGCAAGTACTAGGCAATTGTTTTAATGATTTGTATGCAATTTTACACATCTTCTGAATTCCCAAGTCATGTTACAACTCTTTAAAGGTAAAGGTAAAGGGACCCCTGACAATTAAGTCCAGTCGCAAATGACTCTGGGCTTAAAGCTCATCTCGCTTTTGTAGCAGGAACCCCCCACCCCAATCATTCTGTTTGCACAAACTTCACACACACTCACACTCACACACTACATACGCCATATTTCTGTTATAAATTCATAGAAAATCAACCATACATCGGATTTGCACTGTTCCATTTTTTTTACTCCATGTGACAAGGACTATCAAAGGGGGGTGGCTTGGTTTCTGGTCAGCCATAATCCCTTCACCATCCCAGCACATCCACAGGAGCCCTGCCCAGTTGCTATGTCAACCCTGATAATCCCAGACAGAAGAGAATCAAAATCACAAAGAACAGTGGATTCACCACAGACTGAAACAAAGGACAATGATCAGATCTTCCCTCTGGGGGCAGGAAACTGCAAACTCCCCATTGTCACCTGGAAAGTACTCATGGGGAGGGGGAAAGGAGGAACCAGCCGGGTGACAGGACACTCAGGTTACCACCACAACTCCTCCCTCAGCCCCTCCTTTCTGTAATGTATGCATGATGTCAACCCCTTCTGTAATGTATGCATGATGTCAACCCCTCCTTTCTGTAATGTATGCATGATGTTTCTGGGGGTGGGCTTGAGCTAGAGGAGGGGAATTTCAAAAGTTTTTATAAGGTCTTGCAGCCCATTGTTCTGGGTCTTTCCTCTCTCTTGCAAGTGAAGGGAATACCCTGTTGCAACAGTTCAATAAAGGCCAAGCCTACAGGCTGCTGTTTTGCTCCAAGTTATCCTGGTTGGTGTCTTTGTTTTGTCCAAGGGAGCCCGCGGATTTTTCCGTTAACACTTTAAGGCCGAGGGAGCCGGCATTTGTCCGCTTCTGCAGACAGTTTTTCCAGGTCATGTGGCCAGCATGACTAAGTCGCTTCTGGTGAAACCAGAGCAGCACACGGAAATGCCGTTTACCTTCCAGCCGGAGCAGTACTGGCTTCGGCTGGGGAGGGATTGCATATAAATATATTATTATTATTATTATTATTATTATTATTTATTTATTTATTTATTTATTTATTTATTTACTTGCACTATGTGCTTTTGAACTGCTAGGTGGGCAGGAGCTTGGACCGAACAACGGGAGCTCACCCCATCGCAGGGATTCGAACCGCCAACCTTCCGATCGGCAAGCCCAAGCAGCACAGTGGTTTAACCCACAGCGCCATCCGCGTCCCTATTACAACTCTTTAGTATTCCTCATTTGGGGAATTTGAAAGTTGACAAGTTCAGCATGTCCTAATTGCTCTTCCTCCACTGTTGGAGGCAGGAATGCTTCTGAATAAAGAAAAAAACATGCAACATTTCCTGGGGTCCAAGTCACCCCACCAAATCAAGTTCATGGATTGGTTCTTCTTCCGGTCTACAGATCCTGCACTGATCGTCTTCTCTGCTTCCCCAAGTTTGCCTGGTCCTCTTTTCAAGCCCCCCCAGACTGGCGGTTACCACTCCTTCTCACCAGCGGAAAGTCGTCTCCTGCATGTGCAAATAGGACCTTCCTCCAAGCTGGGCTCCCAATAGTTCAGGCCTAGGCAAACACAGCCCTCCAGCTGTTTGGGGACTCCAATGCCCATCACCCCTGACCTGCTGGTCCTGTTAGCTAGGGATGATGGGAGCTGTAGTCCCAAAGCAGCTGGAGGGCCAAGTTTGCCTTTGTCTGTGATAGTTAATGGCAGTTCCCCTCAACCTGAACCCTTCTACATGCTCCCACCAGCCCCAGGCAGCATATGGTCCAGAACATTTAGAGGGCACCAGGTTGGGAAATCCTGGTTCACGCTGCGCAACATCAGACCAGGGTGGATAAAAATCAATGACCCATTATTTTTTTTAATGGATTTCTTTGATTTAAATCACATTTTTTTAAAAAAATAAATTGGATTTCTAAAATAAAATGCTTTTAGAGGAAAAATCTTTCGGAATATATTTTTCTATTTAAGTTGCATTATAGTCCAGAGGCTATTCACTGGGAAGTAAGGATTTATTTTAAGTTTTTCATATATGCTAAAATTTAGTCTAAGAATATTTTTAAAAAATGTTTAACTACATCATGGATATATAAGCTATAATGTTATTGTTTTAGTTAAATAAATTGTTTAAATTCTTATTAAGGAAATGATTATTTTTCTCCTTCCAATAAGGTACAGCAGAAAAGTTGTCCAAATATACAATGGTACCTCAGGTTAAGAACTTAATTCGTCCCGGAGATCTGCTCTTAACCTGAAACTGTTCTTAACCTGAAGCACCACTGTTAGAGGTATCGGTTGGTTGCTTGAGAGCAATCAGGCAAGATGGCTCAAGAGTCTGTTTTCAAGCTTTCTTCTTAGTGATCAAAACTTTTAGAATGCAGAGCGCCTCTATTCCGTGTCTTGCTCATTCACGGGCAGAATCTGAGAGTGGGCGGCCCTTCAACCTTCCCCAGCAATTTCTTGGCGCCCAGTCTGCGCCTCCCCTCTCTGCGCGGAAGCCTACTGCACAAGGAAGGCTTGGGTAATGGGGGACCCCCCTCCTCCCCGCTTTGCTCAGGCAAGGTGTCCAGGCACCGCCTTGCCTCCTCCGACCCCTGCATCTCCTCTCCTTCCTCCGCTGAGGAACTGCTGCTTCCCACCATCTTTGGGGGCTCTCTGTAATCCACCCGGCTTTTCCCCTCTCGCCCCTGAGCCGATGGCAGTTCTTAACCCGAGGTACTATTTCTGGGTTAGCGGAGTCGGTAACCTGAAGCGTCTGTACACAGTTAACTTATTATACCCCACAATAATTTCATAATTATCTGTCTATGCATTTCTAACAGTATAACCAAATCAGTAGTAAAAACTACTCTGGAAATTTATTATTCCCAAAATGAAACCTTCATCTGGTTGTAAATATTAAGATTATACAAGCAAGAATGTAAAAATATGTTTTAAATTGATTTGATTTCAATCAAATCCACCCTGCATCACACACACCTGGGGAGATGTCTGGAGGTGTTGGAGGATGGTGTCCAAAATCTCCTTTTCATCCATCCTCTCCATAGCTTCTGGGATTGTTCTTCCTCCCCCCAGCATTTTCTTACCCATCCACAGGAACTTGAAGTTTTCATCAGAGAGTTCTTCAGAAAGAAAGAGAGAGAGGGGTGAGTAAATGAGGCGGATGAGAGGGAAAGGTACCGTATTTTTCCATGTATAACACGCCCCCATAGATAAGATGCTCCATATTTTTGGGCACTCAAAATTTGGAAATGGGGGCAGATTGCCAAGACTTGTTAAACTTTTTTGGGGAGGGGTTGCCCAGAGTGGTTGAGTTTTATTTGGGGGGAGGGAGCCATTAATCAAATTGCACAGTTGCAGGCATCAACCACCAAGTCACCTATCGTCTGCCAGTCGACAACAGCCCTTTCCACAGCAAAGAAATCACGGCTGGGAATCTGCTCCTGGCAGCTACAACCAAGCGCCCGTCCCCCCTCAGCACTCCCCCTGTAGAAGAGGAGCCCCAATTTGACACTTGATTTGGGGGGTAAAAAACCTCGTCTTATACGCGAGAAAAGACGGCAAGTTCTTTCTCAGGGGGCTTCTCGCCTGTTGCAATGAGCGGGTGCATGCCATATCTGAACAGGGATCATAGAACTGTAGCGTCTGAAGGGACCTGCGGGGTCACCTAGTCCAACCCCCAGCAATGCAGAACAGGGGCAGCCACCCGGAAGTCCCTGCTCCATGTTACACGCCTCATAACAAGGAGGGGTGGGGTGGGGGGGACTTGCACCCAGACATCAAGGAAACCAAGAGAGACCCCAGCCTTGTATCATAATAATAATAATTTATTATTATTATTATTTATACCCCGCCCATCTGGCTGAATTTCCCCAGCCACTCTGGGCGGCTCCCAATCAAGTATTAAAAACAATACAGCGTTAAATGTTAAAAACTTCCCTAAACAGGGCTGCCTTCAGATGTCTTTTAAAGATAGGATAGCTACTTATTTCCTGCACATCTGAAGGGAGGGTATTCCACAGGGTGGGCACCACTACCGAGAAGGCCCTCTGTCTGGTTCCCTGTAACCTTACTTCTCGCAATGAGGGAACCGCCAGAAGGCCCTCGGAGCTGGACCTCAGTGTCTGGGCTGAACGATGGGAGTGGAGACGCTCCTTCAGGTATACAGGACCGAGGCTGTTTGGGGCTTTAACACTTTGAATCATGCTCGGAAACATACTGGGAGCCAATGCAGATCTCTCAGAACCAGTGTTATGTGGTCCCGGCGGCCGCTCCCAGTCACCAGCCTAGCTGCCACATTCTGGATTAATTGCAGTTTCTGGGTCACCGTCAAACGTAGCCCCACGTAGAGCACGTTGCAGTAGTCCAAGCGGGAGATGACTAGAGCATGCACCACTCTGGTGAGACAGTCCGCAGGCAGGTAGGGTCTCAGCCTGCGTACCAGGTGGAGCTGGTAGACAGCTGCCCAGGATACAGAATTAACCTGCACCTCCATGGACAGCTGTGAGTCCAAAGTGACTCCCAGGCTGTGCACCTGGACCTTCAGGGGCACAGCTACCCCGTTCAGGACCAGGGAATCCCCTACACCCACCCGCTCCCTGTCCCCAAAAAACAGTACTTCTGTCTTGTCAGGATTCAACCTCAATCTGTTAGCCGCCATCCATCCTCCAACCGCCTCCAGGCACTCACACAGGACCTTCACCGCCTTCACTGGTTCTGATTTAAAGGAGAGGTAGAGCTGGGTGTCATCTGCATACTGATGAACACCCAGCCCAAACCCCCTGATGATCTCTCCCAGCGGCTTCATATAGATATTAAAAAGCATGGGGGAGAGGACAGAACCCTGAGGCACCCCATAAGTGAGAGCCCAGGGGTCTGAACACTCATCCCCCCCCCACTTTCTGAACACGGCCCAGGAGGAAGGAGCAGAACCACTGTATGACAGTGCCCCCAGCTCCCAGCCCCTCTAGACGGTGCAGAAGGATGTTATGGTCGATGGTGTCAAAGGCCGCTGAGAGATCCAGCAGAACTAGGAAACAGCTCTCACCTTTGTCCCTAGCCCGCCGGAGATCATCAACCAGCGCAACCAAGGCAGTTTCAGTCCCATGGTGAGGCCTGAATCCCGATTGGAAGGGATCCAAATGGTCTGCATCCTCCAGGCATGCTTGGAGTTGTCTGGCAACCACCCGCTCAATCACCTTGCCCAAGAATGGCAGATTTGAGACTGGGCGATAGTTGGCCAAATTGGCCGGGTCTAAAGATTTTTTTTTTAAGAAGCGGTTTAATGACCGCCTCTTTCAGTGGGTCTGGGAAGGCTCCCTCACAGAGAGAAGCATTCACCACCCCATGAAGCCCATCGCCCAGCCCTTCCCAGCTCGCTTTTATTAGCCAGGATGGGCAAGGATCCAGGAGACAGGTGGTTGGTTTCACTCATCCAAGCAGCCTGTCCACATCCTCGGAGGTAACAGATTGGAATTGATCCCATGTAACAGGACTAGACAGAACTCTAGCACTCTCCCGCCCTGGCCCTGCTCCCACGGTGGAGTCTACCTCCTTCTGAATCTGAGCGATATTATCTGCAAAAAACTTTGCAAAAGCATTGCAGGAGATCTTGGGGTCCCTACCAGGCCCCGGTGGTACAGGTGGTTCCGATAGATTGCGAACCACCTGAAAAAGTCTCCTGCTGCTGTTTTGTGCAGATGCAATGGAGGCAGCGAAGAAGGCCCTCTTTGCTGTCGCCATTGCCACTTGGTAGGCTCGACGTTGAGCTCTAGCCCGTGTCCAGTCTGATTCAGAGTGAGTTTTCCGCCACCGGCGCTCTAGCCGTCTCAACGATTGTTTCATCACCCTCAGCTCCGGGAAAAACCACAGGGCTGTCCGGGCTCCATGCAATCGGAGAGGGCGCTTCGGAGCCAGACAGTCAATAGCCCTGGTTAACTCCGCATTCCAAGGGGCCACCAGGGAATCAGCCGAGAGGCCATCAACTTGGGATAAAACATCCCCTACCACTCTCTGGAAACCAGTTGGATGCATTAAGTAGCGGGGTCGGACCATCCGAATCGGTCCCACCTCCCTGCAGAGGGGAAGGGTCGCGGAGAAGTCCAGTTGTGCCAGGAAGTGATCTGACCATGGCACTTCTTTTGTTAGTGTCAGATCACCAACATCCGTAGAGGTAAACACCAAGTCTAAGGCCAAGGGGAACCCAAAAGGGATCTGGTTCTGCCTACTCACCTGGGAACGCTGGCCCAGAGTCCGCAAGGCTCTTCTTTTTTGAGGGCCGCTGCTGGCTTGGGTCTTGCTTGCTGGGCAGGGACAAGGGCCGCTGCTGTCTTGAGTCTTCCCTGCTTGGGTCTTGCCTGCTGTCTTGCCTGCTTGCCTGCTGAAAAGTGCTGGTCTGGGGCTGCCCCAGCCCTGGCAAGACTAGGGGTCTGGCCTCTGCCGCCCTGGCCTCTGCCGCTGATGGTGTAGGCTTCGCCAATGGCGGCAGTAGGGCATCGGCCTCTTCCTCAAGTGAGGGGTAGATCTTGTTTTTGGGTGCAACTTGATTTTTCCTCCTGCCCTCTGCCGCTGATGTTGAAGGCTTCGCCAATGGCGGCAGTAGGGCATCGGCCTCTTCCTCAAGTGAGGGGTAGATCTTGTTTTTGGGTGCAACTTGATTTTTCCTCCTGCCCTCTGTGGCTGATGTTGAAGGCTTCGCCAATGGCGGCAGTAGGGCATCGGCCTCTTCCTCAAGTGAGGGGTAGATCTTGTTTTTGGGTGCAACTTGATTTTTCCTCCTGCCCTCTGTGGCTGATGTTGAAGGCTTCGCCAATGGCGGCAGTAGGGCATCGGCCTCTTCCTCAAGTGAGGGATAGATCTTGTTTTTTTTTTTTCTTTTTAGAAAAAAAGGCATCCTGCAAGATGCAAAAAGATTAGGAATTATTGGGAAATGATATATATATAATGAATTGAAAAAACTGTGTAAAAAGACTTTTGTTAAGAAACCAGAAGCATTCCTTCTAGGAATTTTAGACCAAGATGTAAAAAAAGAAAACTGGGAATTATTTATGTATGCAACAACAGCGGCAAGAATTTTATTAGCACAAACTTGGAAGACAGAAGAAATACCCACGAAAGAACAATGGCAAGGGAAACTTATGGAATATGCAGAACTGGCAAAACTAACAGAAAAATTACATGAAAAGGACAACAAAGACTTTAAAAGAGAATGGGAACCATTTACAACATATATGAAGAGGCAACATAAAGAAATGGACTCATTGGCAGGGTTTGAGTGAACAATCACAACTGTCTACAACAAAAAATAAGACTATATGTATTGAGGAAATTTTGGGGAAACATCAAATACGCAAGGTGAACAATAGGGAAATAAAACAAATGTGAGTATGAGGGAAGTCCAGGGGAGGAGGGTCGAAATATGAAAAATTGTTAAAGATATAGTGTTAGAAGTAGAATCCATGGAAAAATCAATAAAAAATTATTTTAAAAAAATAAATAGAATCTCTGGATAAGAAATTGTCATTTTTAGGTAATCTGTTAAGACTGGAATATGATATTCCAGTTTTGATTGCTGGAAATTTAGCAATTGGGAAATATTACCCTGGATATTGATTCTGGGAATGATTCAAAGTATTTGGTATGGTATTTTTATTTGTAAACATTGAAATGAGGAAGTCTTTTTACTCAGAGTGAGAAGGATGACCAAATATTTGGCAGACCTGGAAATAGCAAGCTCATGTAGATCCAAGGGGGGAGGAAGTGCCGTGGAAGAATATTGTAAAATTTGTGGAGGAAAATGATCTGACATGATCTACTATTGCAGCCTGGTTATCTCTTCCTAATTCTGGGTGCTGTGTTTTATTATCTTCAATATCTCTTGTGAAAAGGTCTTTTAATGTACGGTCAGTAAAAGCCTGGATGTAAGGCCTGCCTTTTGTGTGAATAGTTTTGTTTTAGTTTTCTCATTATGGGTGGATCCCAGGACAGACTAGGTCTGGCTGAAGGTCTGCCCTGAAACCTTGCTGGAAGGATCTCCCCTTGCTGGGCCACTTTGCAGGAGTCGACTCCTGCAGGCGGCTTGTCTTGTGTGCGGGTGGAGGTGCGCTGCCTGCAGAAGTGGACCCTGGGACTAGCTACCTGGGAAACCTCTGTGCCTGAGGACGCCACAACTCCTGCAGCCTTTTCAGGCTTTGCCCTCGGGTGGGAAGAGCACTGCACCCGAGAGAGGGAAAGGGGAGCCAAACAGGCACTCAAGGGATAATGTCAGAGAAAAAGCTTTATTTCTACCATCCGGGATTGGTAGAAGGAGCTAGAGTGATAACTTCACAAACAAGCACGAGTTCACAGCCATTTGCACAGAGCATATATTCCCCCCCCTCAGTTCCCTCCCCCTTCTCCCCCTCCTCAGGAGTCTTGCCTCACGAGTTTCCCTGAGCATGAACAGAAAGCTCTTTTTTAAAAAAAATAATAATAATATTTATTGCTTTTCCAACAATTTAAACACTACAAAAAAGGAAAAAAAATGGACAATACAATACAACACAAAAACGCGACATAACACTAATACATAACTAATACATAACATTAACACATTAAACTAACAAAACAAAACAAAAACAGTTTAAAACACATCACATTTCAATATCTTATCTTTCATTCACTTATTTCCACGACGTCCTCACACCTCCCTTTTTGTATTCCACTTCTATTAATTGTTTCAGCAATTCCTTTCCATCTTCCTCTGTTTTCTATCCTATAATTATCTTAACACATTCTAACCTTATTTTTTCCTTTAACACTCTATTATCTATTTATACTTAATTCCTTATAACATTTCTACTAAAGCCATATAACTTCATTCCAACATTTTTCTAACATTCATTAGAAAAATGGAGTGTGCCAAGGAGTGTGGTGGAGTCTCCTTCTTTGGAGGTCTTTAAGCAGAGGCTTGACAACCATATGTCAGGAGTGCTCTGATGGTGTTTCCTGCTTGGCAGGGGGTTGGACTCGATGGCCCTTGTGGTCTCTTCCAACTCTAGGATTTTAGGATTCTATGATTAATTTTACAGTATTTCTGTAAATAGTCTTTAAACTTTTTCCAGTCTTCTTCCACCGACTCTTCTCTCTGGTCTCGGATTCTGCCAGTCATTTCCGCCAGTTCCATCAACTTCATCTGCCATTCTTCCCGGGTGGGTAAATCTTGTGTCTTCCAATACTTCGCGATGAGTATCCTTGCTGCTGTTGTAGCATACATAAAAAAAGTTCTATCCTTCTTTGGCACCAATTGGCCGACCATGCCCAGGAGAAAGGCCTCTGGTTTCTTAAGGAAGGTATATTTAAATACCTTTTTCATTTCATTATAGATCATCTCCCAGAATGTCTTAATCCTTGGGCATGTCCACCAAAGGTGAAAGAATGTACCTTCAGTCTCATTACATTTCCAACATTTATTATCGGGCAAATGGTAAATTTTTGCAAGCTTGACTGCTGTCATGTACCACCTATAAATCATTTTCATTAAATTTTCTCTTAGGGCATTACATGCTGTGAATTTCATACCTGTGGTCCATAACTGTTCCCAGTCAGCCATCATTATGTTATGTCCAACATCTTGTGCCCATTTAATCATAGCTGATTTCACCGTTTCATCCTGAGTGTTCCATTTCAACAGCAAGTTATACATTCTTGACAGATTCTTGATTTTTGGCTCTAACATTTCTGTTTCCAATTTTGATTCTTCCACCTGGAAGCCAATTTTTTTGTCCAAGTTATATGCCTCCATTATCTGGTAATAATGAAGCCAATCTCACACTTTATTTTTCTATTTTTCAAAGCTCTGCAATTTTATACTGTCTCCATCTTGTTCCAGAATTTCCCAATATTTCGGCCATTTGCCCTCCATATTGAGTTTTTCCTGTGCCTTCGCTTCCATTGGTGACAACCATCTTGGGGTTTTCTTTTCTAACAAATCCTTATATCTTATCCAAACATTAAACAATGCTTTTCTGTCAGGGAACTGCCATCAGAGGCACGGGAGAAGGAGAGGGTCTCTGATTCTGCAGGAGAAGGTCCCAGCGCTAGGGGGACTCAGCTGGGAAAAAGGGGAAGAGAATGAGTGTAACACCAGGGATCCAGGAGAGCAACGGGACAGGGAGGTGCAGGGGCTCCAGGACTCTTCGTTGGAAGTTAGTGAGGAGAGCCCAAGCACCCCGCTGCCCACGCCCACCCTGCGCAGGAGACTCCCGCGCAGTGAGAGGCGGAGACGATTGGGCGTCAAACAACTCTTATGTTGGCAACGCTTTAAGAAACGCCCACAGACAGATTCTACGAGTGACTAAGGGCAGCCACGCTACTATGGGCTGCGTAGTCCGGAGGGTTTAACCAGGCAATCTAATGCTCAAACGGAGCAGGATTACGCACGAGTAACTCCCAACCATTATATTTTCTAACAATATGATTTTTAAACGCTTTATGTGCTTTGACCTTATCGTACCACAAATATGCATGCCAGCCAAATGCATTATTAAAACAACTTCTTGAAACAATCCATCTTATCCAAAATTTGCAATGTTTGAAATAAAAACAACATCCTTGGCAATACATTCAATTTTATCACAGCAATTCGGCCTAACAATGATAACTTCAAATTTGTCCATATTTCTAAATCCTTTTTCACTTCAATCCAACATTTATTTATAAATTCACATTTTTGGCAGTCATGTTAACCCCTGAGTATTTCACTTTCTTAACCAATGTTAGTCCTGTCTCCTCCTGAAACTTTTCTCTCTCGTTCACAGTTAAATTTTTCTCTAAAACCTTAGTTTTCATCTTGTTCAACTTAAAACCTGCTACCTGTCCAAATTCTTGGATCAGTTCCAATACCCTTTTAGTACTAGATTCTGGCTTCTGTAAAGTCAATACTAAGTCATTGTAAAGTCAATACTAAGACATCAGCAAATGCTTTCAGTTTGTACTGTTTAGCTCCCACTTGTATACCTTTAACCTTTTTGTCCTTTCTAATCATATTTAACAACACCTCAAGGACCGATATAAAAAGCAATGGAGAAATTGGGCAACCTTGTCATGTCCCTTTCTCAATCTTAAACTCTTCTGTCACTACATTGTTCACAATTAATTTTGCCTTTTGTTCTGAATAAATTGCATCTATACCGTTTTCAAAACCTTGACCTACCCCCATCCCCTGTAGATTCTTCTTCATAAAACTCCAAGAGATGTTGTCAAAGGCTTTCTCTGCATCCACAAATATCAAAACTGCCTTAGTATTGATATTCACTTGTAGTTTTTCTAGAATATTAATCATATTCCTCATATTGTCAGACAAGTGTCTGCCCGGGAGAAAGCCCGCTTGGTCTTTATGAATTTCTTCTACTAACACCTTTTTTAATCTTTTAGCCAAAATATCTGCAAAAATTTTGTAATCCACATTAAGCAACGATATGGGGCGGTAGTTCTTGAGCTGTGTCTTTTCAGTCTCTGTTTTTGGTATAAGTGTTATGTAAGCTTCCTTCCACGACTCTGGTGCCTTTCTCCCTTCCAATATTTCATTGCAGACTTCCTTCAATGGTTGTATTAACCATTCTTTCAAAGATCTGTAATATCTTGAAGTCAAACCATCTGGTCCTGGAGATTTACCTAATTGCATGTTCTGAATGGCCCCTTCCACCTCCTGATCCGTTATTTTGTAGTTCAACATTAGCTGTTTTTCCTGAGAGATTTTATGTAGTCCATTTATTTTCAAAAATCGATCAATGTCCGTTTCTTTCTGCTTCTCCTGTGTATAAAGTTGTTTAAAATACCTCTGAAAACACTTCCTGATCTCCACTGGGTTCTGTATATTCTTTCCTTCCACTTCCAAGTTCGTAATAGTATTGAGTTTTTGTCTTTTTTTCATTTGCCAGGCCAACAATTTTCCACACTTATTTGCCGATTCAAATGTCTTTTGCCTCATTTGTTTAATCTTCCATTCTATTTCCTGATTCATCAGCTTCTTATATTGTACCTGGTATAACTTTATCTCTTTCAAGATCTCCTGTGACTTTGGTTTTGCTCTCAGTTTCTTCTCTCCTTCCTTTATTTTCCTCAGGATTTTATCCTTTTTTTCATTCTGAGTTCTCTTCTTAATTGCATTCTATTGTATTAAGAATCCTCTCATAACCACTTTGCTTGCGTCCCAAATCACTCTTTTTTCCACTGTAGTATTCATAGAATCATAGAATCATAGAATCATAGAGTTGGAAGAGACCACAAGGGCCATCGAGTCCAACCCCCTGCCAAGCAGGAAACACCATCAGAGCACTCCTGACATATGGTTGTCAAGCCTCTGCTTAAAGACCTCCAAAGCAGGAGACTCCACCACACTCCTGGGCAGCAAATTCCACTGTCAAACAGCTCTTACTGTCAGGAAGTACTTCCTAATGTTTAGGTGGAATCTTCTTTCTTGTAGTTTGGATCGTGTCCGCTTCTCTGGAGCAGCAGAAAACAACCTTTCTCCCTCCTCTATGTGACATCCTTTTATATATTTGAACATGGCTATCATATCACCCCTTAACCTCCTCTTCTCCAGGCTAAACATGCCCAGCTCCCTTAGCCGTTCCTCATAAGGCATCGTTTCCAGGCCTTGGACCATATTGGTTGCCCTCCTCTGGACACGTTCCAGTTTGTCAGTGTCCTTCTTGAATTGTGGTGCCAAGAACTGGACACAGTACTCCAGGTGAGGTCTGACCAGAGCAGAATACAGTGGCACTATTACTTCCCTTGATCTAGATGCTATACTCCTATTGATGCAGCCCAGAATTGCATTGGCTTTTTTAGCTGCCGCGTCACACTGTTGGCTCATGTCAAGTTTATGGTCAACCAAGACTCCTAGATCCTTTTCACATGTACTGCTCTCAAGCCAGGTGTCACCCATCTTGTATTTGTGCCTCTCATTTTTTTTGCCCAAGTGCAATACTTTACATTTCTCCCTGTTAAAATTCATCTTGTTTGTTTTGGCCCAGTTCTCTAATCTGTCACGGTCGTTTTGAAGTGTGATCCTGTCCTCTGGGGTGTTAGCCACCCCTCCCAGTTTGGTGTTGTCAGGGTTGCTTCCAGATCCTAGCTCACAGAGGATCACGCCAGCCAGCGATCATTAAATAAAAGTCTTTATTGAGTTACAGTCTCCATTCTCAAGCTGCTGCGCGCAACTCTACGTCTTATGCTTAGATCGGCGAAGCTCCGTCTGAGTCTCCGCCCCTTGTGCACCAACTTAATATCCTAGCCCTGCTCCACCTTTTCCGCCTGACAGTTCTCCTCTGGGTCCCTCTGCCCCCCGGGGTCTCTTCCTTCCGGGATTCTTCTGACGCTGACCCCCCGGACCCTTCTGTCTCCTTGCGCCGGGCTTTAGGACCTGGCTCCCTTTCCGGGCTGCCTACTGCGCCACCTTCCTGTGCATTTGAACTTGGCGCGCGCGCCCAACCTTCCACCTTCCGTCTAACCATCTCTTCGCTCCCCGATGGAGGTGTGGCCACTCCTGACTCGTGCCCTCCCTCCTGTTGTGAGCTGCCAGCGCTTGATCCCTGGCGCCCTTCCTCATCCCTGCTCTCTGGCGGTGACGCTGGTCCCGATTTCCAACTGCTCCCCTCTGAGTCCCCTCTGGCTCTATCTTCCTGGGGTGTCCCCCTAGTCTCCCCCCTTGCCCTGGCCACTGGTGCTTCTTTTTGTGAATCTTCTGATTCACTGGAAAGACTCGGAGATCTCGGGTCGTCGTCATCACTCATCTTTTCTTCTGCCTCCTCCCCCTCGCTCACTGTTTCCTCCCTTTCCCTCGCCTCTGCTCCTGAACCCCTGACATCCATCCCCCCCTCGAAGCCCCCTCTTCCCCCCTCCCCGCCTTCCGGTGCTGGAGCTGGGTGCTTCCGTGTCAAGGGAACGAATGTCGGGTACAGTTCGCTTCCCGTGGCGGGTCTCCATCTGAAGTCTTCCGGTTCTTCCTCCCTGCTCTCGTCGACGACGGTCACCTCTGCTTCCATCTCTGTGCCGCCGTGCTCGAAACCCTGGTCGTCCCCGAAAACGTCCATGTCCGTCTCTCCCTTGCTTCCTTCTGGAGGCGTTGCTCGTCCTGGACCCTCCAGCCACTTCCTGCGCCACTGCTCCTCTGGTCGATCATCCCACCAATACGAGGGTTCTGAAGCAGATCCCGAGGGCGACCCCTCTGGGGAACTGGCGTCTCGTGTCGGTTCCTCATCCGAGTCGAACCCCCGGAACGTGCTGGCTGAAAGCGTGGGCGTGAAAAGCCAGTCGTCGAAAAAGTCCACTGGCATTGGCCTATGCGGGAAGAGGGCATGAAACTCTTCCTTGAGCAGAGGTTCGTCTAAAGCGTAGCCCGGCACCCAGCTGTTGGCACTGGCCGGGGTGCCCTCCTTAGCGAGAAGGTATTCTACCCCCTCTTCCCCCCATCTGGAGTCCAAAATCTCCGTGACTTCATTGATGCGCACCTCCTGTGCCACTCCCCGTTGCCCGGTTCCCTCTCGGAGCGGACTCGGCGCCGTTCCTGGTTCCTGAAATCTGTGAGGTGCCTTGTAGGGAGTGAGCACCGATCTGTGGAACACCGGATGCATCCTGGAACCCTCCGGAAGCGCCAGCCTGAAAGCCACCGGGTTGACCTGCTCTTCGACTTGGTAGGGCCCCAGTTGCTTATGCCCTAGTTTCTTCTTGGCCAACGACCTGGCCGGCACTGCGTGGGCTGCTAACCAGACCCAGTCTCCCACATGGATCTCTTCGCCAACCCTTCTGTGTTTGTCTGCCTGCACCTTGTATGCGTGTTTGGCCAGCTCCAGGTGCCGCCGCAGCTGATCGTGAACCTCCTGCAACTCCGACGCGAACGCATCTGCTGTCTGCGGCTCCCCCTCCACCAGTCTTTCCAGTCCCGGGAAGGTTCTGGGGTGCCTCCCATTGTTGGCGAAGAACGGCGTGACCCCCGTGGACACGTGCTTCGTGTTGTTGTAGGCGAACTCGGCGAGCGGCAGGTAATCCACCCACGTCGCAGGCTGTTGATTCGCATAGCATCTCAGGTACTGCTGCATGATGGCATTGACCCGCTCCGCTTGCCCGTTGGTCTGCGGGTGTCTCGCCGACGCCAAGTTGATCTTGACGTTTAGGAAGCCCATCAGCTTCTGCCAGAAATTCGAGATGAACTGCCGCCCGCGGTCGGACAGAATAGACCGTGGCAGACCGTGAACCTTGAACACGTGGTCTATGAACAGTTTGGCGGTTTGTTCCGCCGTGGCCACCTTTGCACACGGGACGAAATGTGCCATCTTGGAGAACAGGTCCACCACCACCAGCACAGCCGTCTTGCCCCTCGAGCTGGGCAGATCCGTGACGAAATCCAGGGCGACTCTCTCCCATGGTTCGACCGGAGTTTGCAGCGGTTCCAACAGTCCGGCCGGCGGTCTGTGCACTGGTTTGGCCCTCTGGCAGGTGTCGCACCTCGCCACGTAGTCCGCGACCTCCCCTCTCATTCCGGGCCACCAGAAATCCCTGGCGACTAATTCCACCGTCTTCTCCTTGCCAAAGTGCCCGGCAGTGGGCGCGTCGTGCAGCTGATGCAGTACCTTGGCACGAAGTTCGTCTCCCGGCACGTAGATGGCCCCTTTACGGATGAGCAATCCATCTCTCAGCTGGAACCCATCGGTCGCCGCCGTGCCCCTTTGCATCTCTGCCATCTTAGCTTGCGCGAAGGAGTCATTCTGCAACGCTCGTCGCACCGCCTCCAGGTCCACTATCGCCGCAGCGCACGCCCACACTGTTGGTGTGAAGATGTGCATGGCGGCCGCTGGCGTGGCGTCCTCCAGATACTGTGGCTTACGGGAGAGCGCGTCCGCCATGATGTTGGTGTCCCCCGGGACATACTCTATTCGGAAGTCGAAGTTCGCAAAGAACTCAGCCCAACGTATCTGCCTCTGGTTCAGGAACTGTGCCGTGCGCCAGTGCTCCAGATTCTTGTGGTCCGTGCATACCTGCACCGTGTGCTTGGCGCCGATCAGGAAGTGCCTCCACGCTTTGAATGCTGCATGAATGGCCAGCAACTCCCTGTCCCAGATGGTGTAGTTCTGTTCGGACTTGCTGAGCTTCCTGGAGTAAAACGCTCCCGGCCTCCAAACCCCCTGCGGGTCCTTCTGCAGCAGGACGGCTCCGACGGCCCTATCTGAGGCGTCGGTTTCAACCCTCATCGGCCTGCTGGGGTTGACATGAAGCAGCTGTTCTTCCGACGCGAAGAGACGCTTGAGTGCCTGAAAGGACTGCTCCGCCTGCGCTGTCCAGATGAACTTCTTTTTCTTGGAGCTGAGCGTGTCCGTGATGGCCGCTGTCTGCATAGCAAAGCCTTTGATAAACTTGCGATAGAAGTTCGCGAAGCCGACAAACCGTTGGACCTCCTTCCGGTTGCGTGGGCTTTTCCAATCCAACACCGCTCGAACCTTGGTGCTGTCCATGGCGAGCCCCTTGTCAGACAACTTGTAGCCCAGGAAATCCACCTCCGTTACGTCGAATTGGCACTTCTCCAGCTTGGCGTACAGCCTATGTTGCTGCAGCCTGCTCAGCACTTCCCTGACGTGTCTGTCATGCTCCTGCTGCGATTCCGAAAAGATCAGGATGTCATCCAAGAAACAGACGCACGTCTTGTAGAGGAGCCCCGCCAACACGTGATGCATGAAAGCTTGAAAAACGTGGGAGCCATTTTGTAATCCAAAAGGCATAACTCTATATTCGTAGGTGCCCAGGGGCGTGAACATGGCTGTCTTCCACTCATCTCCTTCCCGCATGCGAATGAGGTTGTACGCCCCTCGCAGGTCCAACTTGGTGAACACGCTGCCCTTGCGTACTTTTGCGAGGAGGTCGTCGATTCGGGGCATGGGGAAGTCCGATGGCTTGGTGACACTGTTCAAAATGCGGTAGTCCACCACGAGTCTTTTTTGGGGCGTGTCTCGCTTCTTAACAAAGAATACCGGACTGCCCCCCGCTGCCCTGGACTCTCGGATGAAACCGCGCTCCAAATTATGATCTATGAACTCTTTGAGTTCCTGCAGTTCGTCCTCAGACATGGAATACAGCTTCCCTTTGGGCAGCGCCGCCCCCGGCAGCAGGTCAATCTTGCAGTCATATGGTCTGTGGGGGGGCAGCCTGTCTGCCTCCTTCTCGCAGAAAACCTCCAAAATTTCTGCGTACTTGTGGGGAATCGCTTGCAGCGTGCCTAGCAGCAGCTGTGACTCCTCTTGCTCCCCTTCCTGCCGGGGCATGATGCAGTGTTCAGCACAAAAGGAAGAGCCGAAGGTCAGCTGCCTCTGGTACCAAGCCAGCGCCGGGCTGTGCTTGTCCAGCCAACTCATGCCCAATACAATAGGCGTGTCCGACAGTTGAGTGACGTTGAAGCTGATGATTTCCTTGTGATTTCCAAGCCGCAGCACCATAGGTGGCGTCTGCTTCACCACTTGCCCCCCTAGCAGCTCCCTGCCATCCACCGTGACAACCTGCAGGGGCAGCGTGGCAGGCAGCAACTGTATAGCGTGCCGGTCGACAAAGTCCTGCCCTATGAAGTCTGCATTGCTTCCCGAGTCGACGGTGATTGGCACGTCCATGGTGATTCCATTGGGTAGCTGGAGCGATGCGGTGAGCCTCACTACTGGCTTGGGCGGGAGGGGGTCCATGGGCGGTAAATTCCCTGGGGACTGCTTCACTGACACGTCTGGCTGGGCCCCAGTGCCTCTTCCTCCAGCCAGACATCGTCGTTTCCCTGCTGCGGTTCTCCTTGCTGCGTTGCTGCAGTCACCATTGCCGAAGCTGCAGTGTGCTTGTGGAGCCTCCGGGGACACTCTTTCGCCATATGCCCTGGATCCTCGCAGATATAACACTTCCTGTTCCCTCTAGGAGGCTTCGCTTTCACTACTGCCGGTGCTAGGGCTCTGGCTGCTGACTGAGCCCTTGCACTCCCAACCTCCATCGGTTCCACCCCTCCCCCTGTTGGAGGCGTGGATTGCGCACGCGCTGCTTCTCTGGGAAGGAAGGAGGAGCCCCTGGCTGGTTCGCGCCCGCTACGCCCTTCTTCCCTGCTCCACGGACGTTCTTCCAGCCGCACCCCCACCGCCAGCGCCCTCTGAACGACCTCCTGCGTGGTCCGGGGTCTCTCCCCCCTCGCAATCTCATCTTTAACCGAGCTGTGCAAGCCCTCCCAAAAAAGGTCTCTGACAGGAGCCGAATCTCTGTCCCATTCCAGGGCACTGACCAAAGCGAAAAAGCGGGCATGGTACTGCCTTACGCTGGCTCTCCCGTGCCTTAGTCCATGCACCTCCTTCCGGGCAAGATCCACGTCAATGCTTGATAAAAAACACCCATCCATCGCTTTAATAAAGGCGTCCGCATTTTGGAGCGCAGGATCCTTATCTCTCCACAAATTGCGCAGCCATGCTTTTGCGTCCCCATGCAAATGGGACATGATGAACCCCACTTTCTCTTGTTCATTTCTAAAGTCTTTGTGCAGTAGTTGCAGTGCACACATTACGTCTGCTCTAAAGTTGGGGTACTGTTGCAAATTCCCATCGAAGTGAGAGACCAGACCGCCTGTGCGTCTCCCCAACCCAATCCCCTCTGATTTGGGTGTCTGTTGCCCTTGCTTCGTAAGCACGTCCAACCTGACCTGGAGATCCCTGTAGGCGGCAGCTGCGTCCTCCTCTCTCTTCCTGGATGCCAGCGCCTCGGCATTCAGTCGTGACACTGCTTCTCTCAGTTCCGCTATTTGCTGTTCGGCCGTCATAGCGTCTGCCATTCGTGAGCTCTCTAGTAGGCACCCGCTTTCTCTCCTCTCCGCGAGGCCGTGGATGCCCACAATTTGAAGAGACGGAGCTTACTGTCAGGGTTGCTTCCAGATCCTAGCTCACAGAGGATCACGCCAGCCAGCGATCATTAAATAAAAGTCTTTATTGAGTTACAGTCTCCATTCTCAAGCTGCTGCGCGCAACTCTACGTCTTATGCTTAGATCGGCGAAGCTCCGTCTGAGTCTCCGCCCCTTGTGCACCAACTTAATATCCTAGCCCTGCTCCACCTTTTCCGCCTGACAGTTCTCTTCTGGGTCCCTCTGCCCCCCGGGGTCTCTTCCTTCCGGGATTCCCTGGCGCCCTTCCTCATCCCTGCTCTCTGGCGGTGACGCTGGTCCCGATTTCCAACTGCTCCCCTCTGAGTCCCCTCTGGCTCTATCTTCCTGGGGTGTCCCCCTAGTCTCCCCCCTTGCCCTGGCCACTGGTGCTCCTTTTTGTGAATCTTCTGATTCACTGGAAAGACTCGGAGATCTCGGGTCGTCGTCATCACTCATCTTTTCTTCTGCCTCCTCCCCCTCGCTCTCTGTTTCCTCCCTTTCCCTCGCCTCTGCTCCTGAATCCCTGACAGGTGTCATCTGAAAATTTGATCAGGATGAAGAGGAACCATTGATGAGCACCCTTTGGGTTTTTTAGCTCTGTTGGCTCATGTCAAGTTTGTGGTCAACCAAGACTCCTAGATCCTTTTCACATGTACTGCTCTCAAGCCAGGTGTCACCCATCTTGTATTTGTGCCTCTCATTTTTTTTGCCCAAGTGCAATACTTTACAATCCCCTGGTTACCCAGATTTGGTCAATTCTTGTCCATGTCATTTTAGCCTCAGAGAAGAAAGTTCCCTCTCTTCCCAGAGGGTTCTTCATTCTCCAAATGTCAACTAAATCCATATTTTCAGTCATGTCGAAAAAGGTTTTTGGTACTCTGCCATCTTTGGGGACTACCTGTCTCTGTGCCTTGTCCATATTTGTAGACACCACTCCATTCATGTCTCCCATCAAAATCATATTGTAGTCCATGTAGTCCATCAGAGTCTCGTGTAGCTTCTTATAGAACTCCGATTTTCCTTCATTTGGTGCATAAATACCTACGATCAGAAATTTCTCTCCTTGTGATTGAATTTCAATTGCAACAAATCTTCCTTGGTCATCTTTGAATATGAATTTCGGTGATAGGCTCTCCTTTGCATAAAGGACCACTCCTCTTTTTTTAACTTTGATGAGATATATTCTTGGCCCAGTCTTTTATTACTTAATATTTTCCTGTGTAGCCTTATCACATGTGTTTCTTGTAAACAAATCAAGTCCAAATGTTCTTTTTTCAATAAATGACATTGTCAGGGGTTCAGGAGCAGAGGCGAGGGCAAGGGAGGAAACAGAGAGCGAGGGGGAGGAGGCAGAAGAAAGGATGAGTGATGACGACGACCCGAGATCTCCGAGTCTTTCCAGTGAATCAGAAGATTCACAAAAAGGAGCACCAGTGGCCAGGGCAAGGGGGGAGACTAGGGGGACACCCCAGGAAGAAAGAGCCAGAGGGGACTCAGAGGGGAGCAGTTGGAGATCGGGACCAACGTCACCGCCAGAGAGTAGGAAAGAGGAAGAGTGCCAGGGAGCAAGCGCTGGCAGCTCGCAACAGGAGGGAGGGCACGAGTCAGGAGTGGCCACACCTTCATCGGGGAGCGAAGTGACGGTTAGACGGAAAGTCGAAGGTTGGGCGCGCGCGCCAAGTTCAAATGCACAGGAAGGTGGCGCAGTAGGCAGCCCGGAAAGGGAGCCAGGTCCTAAAGCCCGGCGCAAGGAGACAGGAGAGTCAGGGGGGTCAGCGTCAGAAGAATCCCGGAAGGAAGAGACCCAGGGGGGCAGAGGGACCCAGAGGAGAACTGTCAGGCGGAAAAGGTGGAGCAGGGCTAGGATATTAAGTTGGTGCGCAAGGGGCGGAGACTCAGACGGAGCTTCGCCGATCTAAGCATAAGACGTAGGGTTGCACGCAGCAGCTTGAGAATGGAGACTGTAACTCAATAAAGACTTTTATTTAACGATCGCTGGCTAGCGTGATCCTCTGTGAGCTAGGATCTGGAAGTAACCCTGACAGTAAGCTCTGTCTGAGTCAAATTGTGGGCATCCACGGCCTCGCGGAGAGGAGGGAAAGCGGGTGCCTACAAGAGAGCTCACGAACGGCAGACAATATGACGGCCGAACAGCAAATAACGGAACTCAGAGAAGCAGTTTCACGACTGAATGCCGAGGCGCTGGCGTCCTGGAAGAGAGAGGAGGAAGCAGCTGCCGCCTACAGGGATCTCCAGGTCAGGTTGGACGTGCTTACGAAGCAAGGGCAACAGACACCCAAATCAGAGGGGATTGGGTTGGGGAGACGCACAGGCGGTCTGGTCTCGCACTTCGATGGGAATTTGCAACAGTACCCCAACTTTAGAGCAGACGTAATGTGTGCACTGCAACTACTGCACAAAGACTTTAGAGATGAACAAGAGAAAGTGGGGTTCATCATGTCCCATTTGCATGGAGACGCAAAAGCATGGCTGCGCAATTTGTGGAGAGATAAGGATCCTGCGCTCCAAAATGCGGACGCCTTTATTAAAGCGATGGATGGCTGTTTTTTATCAAGCATTGACGTGGATCTTGCCCGAAAGGAGGTGCATGGACTAAGGCAAGGGAGGGCCAGCGTAAGGCAGTATCATGCCCGCTTTTTCGCTTTGGTCAGTGCCCTGGAATGGGACAGAGATTCGGCTCCTGTCAGAGACCTTTTTTGGGAGGGCTTGCACAACTCGGTTAAAGATGAGATTGCGAGGGGGGAGAGACCCCGGACCACGCAGGAGATCGTTCAGAGGGCGCTGGCGGTGGGGGTGCGGCTGGAAGAACGTCCGTGGAGCAGGGACGAAGGGCGCAGCGGGCGCGAACCAGCCAGGGGCTCCTCCTTCCTTCCCAGAGAAGCAGCGCGTGCGCAATCCACGCCTCCAACAGGGGGAGGGGTGGAACCGATGGAGGTTGGGAGTGCAAGGGCTCAGTCAGCAGCCAGAGCCCTAGCACCGGCAGCAGTGAAAGCGAAGCCTCCTAGAGGGAACAGGAAGTGTTATATCTGCGAGGATCCAGGGCATATGGCGAAAGAGTGTCCCCGGAGGCTCCACAAGCACACTGCAGCCTCAGCAATGGTGACTGCAGCAACGCAGCACGGAGAACCACAGCAGGGAAACGACGATGTCTGGCTGGAGGAAGAGGCACTGGGGCCCAGCCAGACGAGTCAGTGAAGCAGTCCCCAGAGATTTTACCGCCCATGGACCCCCTCCCGCCCAAGCCAGTAGTGAGGCTCACCGCATCGCTCCAGCTACCCAATGGAATCACCATGGACGTGCCAATCACCGTCGACTCGGGAAGCAATGCAGACTTCATAGGGCAGGACTTTGTCGACCGGCACGCTATACAGTTGCTGCCTGCCACGCTGCCCCTGCAGGTTGTCACGGTGGATGGCAGGGAGCTGCTAGGGGGGCAAGTGGTGAAGCAGACGCCACCTATGGTGCTGCGGCTTGGAAATCACAGGGAAATCATCAGCTTCAACGTCACTCAACTCTCGGACACGCCTATTGTATTGGGCATGAGTTGGCTGGACAAGCACAGCCCGATGCTGGCTTGGTACCAGAGGCAGCTGACCTTCGGCTCTTCCTTTTGTGCTGAACACTGCATCATGCCCCAGCAGGAAGGGGAGCAAGAGGAGTCACAGCTGCTGCTAGGCACGCTGCAAGCGATTCCCCACAAGTACGCAGAATTTTTGGAGGTTTTCTGCGAGAAGGAGGCAGACAAGCTACCCCCCCCACAGACCATATGACTGCAAAATTGACCTGCTGCCGGGGGCGGCGCTGCCCAAAGGGAAGCTGTATTCCATGTCTGAAGACGAACTGCAGGAACTCAAAGAGTTCATAGATCATAATTTGAAGCGCGGTTTCATCCGAGAGTCCCAGGCAGCGGGGGGCAGTCCTGTATTCTTTGTGAAGAAGCGAGACACGCCCCAAAAAAGACTCGTGGTGGACTACCGCATTTTGAACAGTGTCACCAAGCCATCGGACTTCCTCATGCCCCGAATCGACGACCTCCTCGCAAAAGTACGCAAGGGCAGCGTGTTCACCAAGTTGGACCTGCGAGGGGCGTACAACCTCATTCGCATGCGGGAAGGAGATGAGTGGAAGACAGCCATGTTCACGCCCCTGGGCACCTACGAATATAGAGTTATGCCTTTTGGATTGCAAAATGGCTCCCACGTTTTTCAAGCTTTCATGCATCACGTGTTGGCGGGGCTCCTCTACAAGACGTGCGTCTGTTTCTTGGATGACATCCTGATCTTTTCGGAATCGCAGCAGGAGCATGACACACACGTCAGGGAAGTGCTGAGCAGGCTCCAGCAACATAGGCTTTACGCCAAGCTGGAGAAGTGCCAATTCGACGTGACGGAGGTGGATTTCCTGGGCTACAAGTTGTCTGACAAGGGGCTCGCCATGGACAGCGCCAAGGTTCGAGCGGTGTTGGATTGGAAAAGCCCACGCAACCGGAAGGAGGTCCAACGGTTTGTCGGCTTCGCGAACTTCTATCGCAAGTTCATCAAAGGCTTCGCTATGCAGACAGCGGCCATCACGGACACGCTCAGTTCCAAGAAAAAGAAGTTCATCTGGACAGCGCAGGCGGAGCAGTCCTTTCAGGCACTCAAGCGTCTTTTCGCGTCGGAGGAACAGCTGCTTCATGTCGACCCCAGCAGGCCGATGAGAGTTGAAACAGACGCCTCGGACAGGGCCGTCGGAGCAGTCCTGCTGCAGAAGGACCCGCAGGGGGTTTGGAGGCCCGGAGCGTTTTACTCCAGGAAGCTCAGCAAGTCCGAACAGAACTACACCATCTGGGACAGGGAGTTGCTGGCTATTCATGCAGCGTTCAAAGCATGGAGGCACTTCCTGATTGGAGCCAAGCACACGGTGCAGGTCTGCACGGACCACAAGAATCTGGAGCACTGGCGCACGGCACAGTTCCTGAACCAGAGGCAGATACGTTGGGCTGAGTTCTTTGCGAACTTCGACTTCCGAATAGAGTATGTCCCGGGGGACACCAACATCATGGCGGACGCGCTCTCCCGTAAGCCACAGTATCTGGAGGACGCCACGCCAGCGGCCGCCATGCACATCTTCGCGCCAACAGTGTGGGCGTGCGCGGCGGCGACAGTGGACCTGGAGGCGGTGCGACGAGCGTTGCAGAATGACTCCTTCGCGCAAGCAAAGATGGCAGAGATGCAAAGGGGCACGGCAGCGACCGACGGGTTCCAGCTGAGAGATGGATTGCTCATCCGCAAAGGGGCCATCTACGTGCCGGGAGACGAACTTCGCGCCAAGGTACTGCATCAGCTGCACGACGCGCCCACTGCCGGGCACTTTGGCAAGGAGAAGACGGTGGAATTAGTCGCCAGGGATTTCTGGTGGCCCGGAATGAGAGGGGAGGTCGCGGACTACGTGGCGAGGTGCGACACCTGCCAGAGGGCCAAACCAGTGCACAGACCGCCGGCCGGACTGTTGGAACCGCTGCAAACTCCGGTCGAGCCATGGGAGAGAGTCGCCCTGGACTTCGTCACGGATCTGCCCAGCTCGAGGGGCAAGACGGCCGTGCTGGTGGTGGTGGACTTGTTCTCCAAGATGGCACATTTCATCCCGTGTGCGAAGGTGGCCACGGCGGAACAAACCGCCAAACTGTTCATAGACCACGTGTTCAAGGTTCACGGTCTGCCACGGTCTATTCTGTCCGACCGAGGGCGGCAGTTCATCTCGAATTTCTGGCAGAAGCTGATGGGCTTCCTAAACGTCAAGATCAACCTGGCGTCGGCGAGACACCCGCAGACCAACGGGCAAGCGGAGCGGGTCAATGCCATCATGCAGCAGTACCTGAGATGCTATGCGAATCAACAGCCTGCGACGTGGGTGGATTACCTGCCGCTCGCCGAGTTCGCCTACTACAACAGTCGCCCGGGACTGGAAAGACTGGTGGAGGGGGAGCCGCAGACAGCAGATGCGTTCGCGTCGGAGTTGCAGGAGGTCCACGATCAGCTGCGGCGGCACCTGGAGCTGGCCAAACACGCATACAAGGTGCAGGCAGACAAACACAGAAGGGTTGGCGAAGAGATCCATGTGGGAGACTGGGTCTGGTTAGCAGCCCACGCAGTGCCGGCCAGGTCGTTGGCCAAGAAGAAACTAGGGCATAAGCAACTGGGGCCCTACCAAGTCGAAGAGCAGGTCAAGAGCGCTTCCGGAGGGTTCCAGAATGCATCCGGTGTTCCACAGATCGGTGCTCACTCCCTACAAGGCACCGCACAGGTTTCAGGAACCCGGAACGGCGCCGAGTCCGCTCCGAGAGGGAACCAGGCAACGGGCAGTGGCACAGGAGGTGCGCCTCAATGAAGTCACGGAGATTTTGGACTCCAGATGGGGAGAAGAGGGGGTAGAATACCTTCTCGCTAAGGAGGGCACCCCGGCCAGTGCCAGCAGCTGGGTGCCGGGCTACGCTTTAGATGAACCTCTGCTCAAGGAAGAGTTTCATGCCCTCTTCCCCCATAGGCCAATGCCAGCAGACTTTTTCGACGACTGGCTTTTCACGCCCACGCTTTCAGCCAGCACGTTCCGGGGGTTCGACTCGGATGAGGAACCGACACGAGACGCCCGTTCCCCGGAGGGGTCGCCCTCGGGATCTGCTTCAGAACCCTCGTATTGGTGGGATGATCGACCAGAGGAGCAGTGGCGCAGGAAGTGGCTGGAGGGTCCAGGACGAGCAACGCCTCCAGAAGGAAGCGAGGGAGAGACGGACATGGACGTTTTCGGGGACGACCAGGGTCTCGAGCACGGCGGCACAGAGATGGAAGCAGAGGTGACCGTCGTCGGCGAGAGCAGGGAGGAAGAACCGGAAGACTTCGGATGGAGGCCCGCCATGGGAAGCGAACTGTACCCGACATTCGTCCCCTTGACACTGCAGCACCCAGTTCCCGCACCGGAAGGTGGGGAGGGGGAAGAGGGGGCTTCGAGGGGGGGATGGATGTCAGGGGTTCAGGAGCAGAGGCGAGGGCAAGGGAGGAAACAGAGAGCGAGGGGGAGGAGGCAGAAGAAAGGATGAGTGATGACGACGACCCGAGATCTCCGAGTCTTTCCAGTGAATCAGAAGATTCACAAAAAGGAGCACCAGTGGCCAGGGCAAGGGGGGAGACTAGGGGGACACCCCAGGAAGAAAGAGCCAGAGGGGACTCAGAGGGGAGCAGTTGGAGATCGGGACCAACGTCACCGCCAGAGAGTAGGAAAGAGGAAGAGCGCCAGGGAGCAAGCGCTGGCAGCTCGCAACAGGAGGGAGGGCACGAGTCAGGAGTGGCCACACCTTCATCGGGGAGCGAAGTGACGGTTAGACGGAAAGTGGAAGGTTGGGCGCGCGCGCCAAGTTCAAATGCACAGGAAGGTGGCGCAGTAGGCAGCCCGGAAAGGGAGCCAGGTCCTAAAGCCCGGCGCAAGGAGACAGGAGAGTCAGGGGGGTCGGCGTCAGAAGAATCCCGGAAGGAAGAGACCCAGGGGGGCAGAGGGACCCAGAGGAGAACTGTCAGGCGGAAAAGGTGGAGCAGGGCTAGGATATTAAGTTGGTGCGCAAGGGGCGGAGACTCAGACGGAGCTTCGCCGATCTAAGCATAAGACGTAGGGTTGCACGCAGCAGCTTGAGAATGGAGACTGTAACTCAATAAAGACTTTTATTTAATGATCGCTGGCTAGCGTGATCCTCTGTGAGCTAGGATCTGGAAGTAACCCTGACAGACATACTCTCCGCCTTTTTTCTGGAGAGTTCAGTCCATTCACATTCCAGCTCGGAACCTGCAACGCCATCGTGTAATTACTTTGATATTCCTCCAACAGCACCCAATGCTTGCTCTTCTTTTGTTGGTGGTGGTGGTGACACGTTCACTGGGAGATCCAGTCCAAAGGATAATGCTGATATATCCAATATTCCCCTGTTTGGTGATCTTCTATCTGATGCTCCTTGCTCTAGTCCTCTATCTGGTGATCTTCTATCCAATGCTCTTGGCTCTTTTCCAAGTTCCTTCTGCAGATCTTCTTCGTATTTATACAAAAACTTTACTTTCTCTTCTACTGATCTTATTTTTATTTTCCTTCCTTTGAAATCGAACGATAGACCTTGGGGAAACTCCCACCTAAAGATGATTTTATTCCTTCTCAGCAGGGCAACAATATCTCCGTAGTTAGGCCTAAGATCCAAAAGATGTTTGGAGACGTCTTAAAAAATTTCCACTCTTGACTGTTGTACTTCTAAGTTCTTCTGGTAGTGCCAGCTCAAGATTCTATCTCTCTCTTCTTTAGTTCGAAGGGTGATCAAGCAGTCTCTTATTCTATTCTTCTCTTTTTTCCCTCCTGTCAGGGGTTCAGGAGCAGAGGCAAGGGCAAGGGAGGAAACAGAGAGCGAGGGGGAGGAGGCAGAAGAAAGGATGAGTGATGACGACGACCCGAGATCTCCGAGTCTTTCCAGTGAATCGGAAGATTCACAGAAAGGAGCACCAGTGGCCAGGGCAAGGGGGGAGCCTAGGGGGACACCCCTGGAGGAAAGGGCCAGAGGGAGCTCAGAGGGGAGCAGTTGGAAATCGGGACCAGCGTCACCAACAGAGAGCAGGGGAGAGGAAGGGAGTCAGGTATCAAGCGCTGGCAGCTCACAACAGGAGGGAGGGCACGAGTCAGGAGTGGCCACACCTCCATCAGGGAGCGAAGAAACGGTCAGACGGAAAGTGGAAGGTTGGGCACGCGCGCCAAGTTCAAATGCACAGGAAGGTGGCGCAGTAAGCAGCCCGGAAAGGGAGCCAGGTCCTAAAGCCCGGCGCAAGGAGACAGAAGGGTCCGGGGGGTCAGCGTCAGAAGAGTCCCGGAAGGAAGAGACCCCGGGGGGCAGAGGGACCCAGAGAAGAACAGTCAGGCGGAAAAGGTGGAGTAAGGCTAGGATATTAAGTTGGTGTACAGGAGGCGGGGACCCAGACAGAGCTTCGCCGATCTAACCATAAGACGTAGAGTTGCACGCAGCAGCTTGAGAATGGGAACTGTAACTCAATAAAGACTTTTACTAAATGATCGCTGGCTAGCGTGATCCTCTGTGAGCTAGGATCGGGGAGCAACTCTGACACCTCCTCTTCCAAGTCTGAAGGCCCTCACAATTCTAAACTCTTCTTGACCCAAGTCCAAGTCCCAAAGGTCAGCAAATTCCTGTGTGAGAAAGTCTGTCAAACTTTCCTTCTCCAATTCGGGTAGGGCTCTAATCCTCAGATTCATCTGTTTTTCTTTAAGTTCAATCATAGCAAGCGTCAACTTATGTTCATCAAGTTGCCTCTGTGGGGCTGGGACCCTCTCTCTCTCCAGTTGTGTTACTTTACATTCAGCAGCAATGGCTTTCTCGCTAGCTTCCTCCGCAGTCTGCCGTATCAAAGTAGATTCCTGTATCAGTTTCTGGATGGTTTCTATATTGGTGTTCACCTTTTGTCCCAAGTTATTTATACTTTCTGTATTTAAGTCGATTTTAATAGTTGCAGCATCCACTTTCACATTTGTCGCATCCGCTTTCTTATTAAGCTGTTCCAATGAATCATTTATCTTATTTCATGCAACCACTAAGGCCTCTTCTGTCGACATTCCTCTTGGTTTTGATTGTACTGGTGCAGAAGCAGCAGCAGAAGAAGAAGCAGGGAGGCTTGGTGTTGAGCCTCTCCTGGGTTGCTGCCAAGTTCTCCCAGACCTTAATGTTTTTTTCAGCAGTTAACTGGTCTGTTTTTTCCTTTCCATTTGCCATAACACTTAAAAGATTCAAGGTCAGTCCCAGAGTCTCAGAGTTTTTATCTTGCAGCTGGAAATTCCCCTAGCCCAGCTCTTGTAAAGTCACCAGTTCAAAGGCTTCCACTAGGGGGAAACAGTTTCTATTTATATTAGTCAGTAATGTCCTCTTTTAAACACAGTTCAAACAATCCAAAGTTAGTTTCAGTTTTCAGTTACTTTTACTCCTTTTTTAAAAGCAGCCGGAGACAGTATTTCTCTTGTTTAGCTAGCTGTCAATGAATGTTCTAAACACTGTCAATGAACATTCCAAAAGACGTCAGTCCTGCTAGCAGCCCGTTCCCAGGGTCAGAGCGGCGGTATTTTAGCTCTCTTCACTCTCTCCTGCAGGCATACTCAGTCCACAACTCCCCCCCCTTCTCCTGCCTCCAAGGGGGGGCTTAATGTTCTTTACCGATGGAAATTTAGTCCTTTACAAAAGGCTTTCCAAGACTTCAGCTTGCAGCCTCATTGCTTCAGTCTATTTACAAAAGGGGAAGATGGACTTCCTGTATTGAACCTCCCCATTACAATACCAAATTAAACGTTTAAAAATCCAATTCTCCCGCTTCAGCTTTACTCATGGGTAATTACTTTGAAGTCAAATTGTCCACAGGAAAAAGTCAGCGCTCTCTGGCAACAGCTATGCGGCTTCGCTCCGTGGAAGGAGCAGACGATTCGAAGCACCTCGCCACTCACCCCACGTTGCTCCGGACCCCCGAAACCGGGTTTCCCCATGAGTAGGGGAGGCGCAAAGGGTGCCCGCCGAATCCCACATTCACAGGCTTCTCCCACCTGTGATTTTTTGCGGGTCTCCGCCTTCGCCGTGGCGGCCAGACCCAGATTCCCACGGGGCAAATTCCTCCCGATCAGAGGAATTCCGCCATTACCGGAGGCACCAACCCGGAAGTCTCATGAACAGAAAGCTCCTGTCCTGGGACTCTTGGGTCTCTTGGCGCCCTTCCCAGGAAAGGGGGATGAGAAGCCAAGGGGGTTGAGAAGCCTTGCGTTCAGCGTGTCCAAGATGTGTTGCAACTGGATGAGATAAGACTCAGTTCCCAGACCTGCTTATTCCTGGCATTGACAGAGCCTATTCATTAGCTTTTTGAAGCCTTCTTGTACTGATAAAAAATAACCTTTTGCTTATGCAGCAGCATCTTGTGAGAAAGCAGAGAAGAGCAGAGAAAAGCTGTTGTAGACGAGAGAAAGGGGAAATTTGGTTTTGAGGCCTGGGGTGACTTCGGGCCTAGGGGGGGTCACCTGTCCTCACCTCCTTCACTCCCTGGCTTCTCCCCCCCCCCCGGAGAAAGGGGAAGGCATGTACCACAGACAGTCGCTTCAGGACACCGATCCGCTCTAAAGAAGCCTGCGCATGGGAAGAGCCACACCCCATCAGCTGCAAGCAGTACCTGTTCTGCCTCCAAATAATCATTTGGGCTTCTGTGTATATTCCCAGGTTGTACTTTCAGTTAGTTGGAAAAGGGGAGGGCGGTTCTCTAGGAGATGCAGGAGTGAAACACCATCCCTTTTGTTGTGTTGAAAACAACAACTCATCTGTGGGAGCCTCAGCTTCTGATCCTAAGGATGAGGCTAATGCTTCTGGTCCTATCACTGAAGTTCTTTTATAGGTACTGAAGATTGACTGGATATTCTGTTTATTGGTTTGGTAATGCTGTGTGTCATTTAGAATGTGGTTGAACAACTCACACCGCTCATATGATGGCTCTCTGGGAAGTCAGCCCAAATCACGGCCTGCACCGCATCCCAGAGAAAAAGGGTATGTGAGCCTTAAAAGCCCTTTTGGATCTCTATCCCAACAGAACAGCTGCATTATTTCTATGGGAAGGTTTTAGTTTAGGTTTTAGGATCCCAGTTGCTTTCCCCCCAAATCAGGTGACCCACCAAATCAGAAATCAGTTAGAGAGATGCCCGAAGTGGCGCGCAAGAAAATACTTAAAGAAATTAAGGCAGGGAGGGTAGCCGGCCCCTTTTCTGTCCCTCCCATAGAGGGTTTGCATATATCCCCATGAGGCATCGTCACCAAAAAGGCACCTGGTGAGTTTTGCATGATTCACAACCTATTCTACCCAAAGGGAGGGTCCATCAATGATGCGATACCTCAGGAACTTTGCTCTGTGAGGTATGCCTCCTTTGACCAAGCAGTTAAACTTATTCGCAAATTTGGAAAAGGCGCGTTGCTGGCGAAATGTGATATAGAGTCTGCTTTCTGACTCCTGCCAGTCCACCCGGAAGATTTCCAGTGGCTGGGTTTTAAATTTGACAGGGCATACTTTGTAGACATGGGACGCGGGTGGCGCTGTGGGTAAAACCTCAGCGCCTAGGCCTGCCGATCGTATGGTCAGCAGTTCGAATCCCCGCGGCGGGGTGAGCTCCCGCCGTTCGGTCCCAGCTCCTGCCCACCTAGCAGTTCGAAAGCACTCTTAAGTGCAAGTAAGTAAATAGGTACCGCTTTATAGCGGGAAGGTAAACGGCGTTTCCGTGTGCTGCGCTGGTGCTGGCTCACCAGAGCAGCTTCGTCACGCTGGCCACATGACCCGGACAGCGCTGGCCCCCAGCCTCTTTAGCGAGATGGGCGCGCAACCCCAGAGTCAGACACGACTGGCCCGTACGGGCAGGGGTACCTTTACCTTTACTTACTTTGTAGATAAAGCAATGCCTATGGGTTGCTCAGTGGCCTGTGCAGCCTTTGAGGCATTTAGTACCTTTTTGGACTGGGCGCTTCGTTTTAGAACAGGGTCTGAGGGTATGTTGCGCTACTTGGACGGCTTTATTCTCGTAGCTGATAGTAGGCATAAGTGCTCGGCCCTTCTGGAAGCCTTCACATCTTTAGCAGGAGAGCTGGGAGTACCTTTGGCTGCAGATAAAATGGAGGGCCCAGCTACAACTATGGTTTACCTAGGCATTGAGCTGGACACAGTCGCCCAAACCTCAAAACTTCCTAGTGAAAAAATGGTTGCGCTTAGGGACCTCATTCAGCAACTTCTCCCTCTAAGAAAAGTTACGCTCAGGCAGATTCAGTCATTGTTAGGCCATTTGAACTTTGCTTGCTGAGTGGTTTCCCCAGGCCGCCCATTTTGCAGCCGCCTCGCGAGGTTGTCAGCAGGCTTGCGGTCACCCCATCACAGGGTTCGCCTATCTAAAGAGGTAAAATCCGATCTGGAAGTCTGGCTGAAGTTCTTGGAAAGGTATAATGGTGAAGAAGCAACCGTTGGAACGCAAAGGCAAAGCGGCCAGTACCAAATGCAAAGGGGTAGCGACAAAGACGTGTCCTTTTAAGCCTCCCTCCTTTTGCTCCACCAAGCCCCCCACAAACGTTAAAGGTGCCCCACCACCCTGCAAATGCGGCTAGAAATAAGAACCCCCAATCTAACCTGATCCGTCAGGCGAGCTGTGCGCTTCCGAGTAAAAGGACTAAACAGCGATGGGCTGGCGCTGAACGTGCCACCCGCGTTCCGCAAAGCTCCGCTGCAGAGAAGCCACCCAGAGAGAAGGGAACACTCGGTCGATGGGGTTTTCCAGCGCGGTTTCAGCCCTGCTGTTCCGGAGCTAAATGGCTCTGGCTGCCGAAGCGGCTGCCTGGAACACGGGTGGGCAATCCAATGGGAGGCACAACACCGATGCGCGGGTAAATCCAAGTGAAAATTGATCACCGAAGGAATTGAGATACACAGCCTAAAGAAAAGGTAAGAGACAAAACAACCTTAATACAAACCAAAGCGGGATGGCTGGCGAGGCGAAAAGAGGGCGAGCCCCGGCCACGCCGGCCCTAAATAGGGCAGGCTACGCCCCCCAGCCACCCAACTGGCTGGCTGGGTTGACGACGCGGCCGGGATTCCCTCGGTCTCACGGGGGCTGGAAGCAGCCCCCGAGCACATGGAGTGGGCGTGAAGCCCGCAACCCCAACCTCTCGCCAGGTTCGGAAGTGGCTTTGTTGTGTTGAAAACAACAACTCTCACCTGTGGGAGCCTTAGCTTCTGATCCTAAGACTGAGGCTAATGCTTCTGGTCCTATCCCTGAAGTTCTTTTATAGGGACAGTGGTACCCCACAAGACGAATGCCTCGCAAGACGGAAAACCCGCAAGACGAAAGGGTTTTCTGTTTTGGAGGCGCTTCACAAGACGAATTTCCCTATGGGCTTGCATCGCAAGACGAAAGCCCATAGGGAAATGCTGGCGGTCGGGAGCAAAGACTTTCGCCCACAGCCGGCCTTCAGAAGAGGACCTCTTCTGAAGGCCGGTGGGGGGCAAAAGTCTTTGCTCCCCCCCCGCCTGCCTTCCCCCCGCCTGCCCTGGGCGATCTTAAAATGCTGGCGGGCGGGAGCGAAGCGTTCGCTGCCGACCCCCAGCATTTTAAAATCTCAAAGGGACAGCAGAGAAGTCTCTGTCCCGGGGAGATTTTAAAATGCTGGGGGTCGGGAGCGAAGCGCTGCCGACCCCCAGCATTTTAAAATCTCCCCGTGTCCCGGGGAGGTTTTAAAATGCTGGGGATTGGCAGCGCTTCGCTCCTGACCCCCAGCATTTTAGAACGCTGTTCCGAAGGGGGGGCGGGGACACCTGCCCCAGCCGCCCCACTTCGGAAAGCTGTTCCGAAGGGGGGAGGGTGGCGGGGTCACCTGCCCCAGCCGCCCCAATTCGGAAAGCTGTTCCGAAGTGGGGAGGGGGGGCGGGGACACCTGCCCCAGCCGCCCCACTTCGGAAAGCTGTTCCGAAGTGGGGAGGGGGGCGGGGACACCTGCCCCAGCCGCCCCACTTCGGAAAGCTGTTCCGAAGTGGGGAGGGGTCACTTGCCCCAGCCGCCCCACTTCGGAAAGCTGTTCCGAAGTGGGGCGGGGGGCGGGGACACCTGCCCCAGCCGCCCCACTTCGGAAAGCTGTTCCGAAGTGGGGAGGGGGGGCGGGGACACCTGCCCCAGCCGCCCCACTTCGGAAAGCTGTTCCGAAGTGGGGAGGGGGGGCGGGGACACCTGCCCCAGCCGCCCCACTTCGGAAAGCTGTTCCGAAGTGGGGAGGGGTCACTTGCCCCAGCCGCCCCACTTCGGAAAGCTGTTCCGAAGTGGGGCGGGGGGCGGGGACACCTGCCCCAGCCGCCCCACTTCAGAAAGCTGTTCCCAAGTGGGGAGGGGGGCGGGGACACCTTCTGAAGGCAGGCAGGGGGCGAAAGTCTTTGTCCCCCCTGCCTGCCTTCCCAGGGGCTTTTAAATCGCCCCGGACAGCGGAGAAGTCCTCCGCTGTCCGGGGCCATTTTAAAATGCCGCCCGCCAGCATTTTAAGATCGCCCCGGACAGCGGAGAAGTCCTCCGCTGTCCCAGGGTTTTTTAAAATGCTGGGGGTGGGAAGAAAAGCCCTTGTCCCCCCCCCAGCCTTCAGAAGAGGTCCGGGGACAGACTGTCCCCGGACCTGGTCTGAAGGCGGTTTCCCTAGGAACGCATTAATTGATTTTCAATGCATTCCTATGGGAAACCGTGCATCGCAAGACGAAAAAACCTCAAGACGAAGAGACTTGCGGAACGAATTAATTTCGTCTTGCGAGGCACCACTGTACTGAAGATTGACTGGATATTCTGTTTATTGGTTTGGTAATGCTGTATGTCATTTAGAATGCGGTTGAAAAACTCACACCGCTCATGTGATGGTGTGATAGGCGCACGTACATAGATCAGCACAGGAAGACCGACCCGAAGCCATTTTGATTCCTAAACTGAGCAAATGTTTTCTCTGCAAGGTCAAACTGGAAAAGCCTCCCCATTGTCTTTTCCTTCACAAATCCTGTCTTAAGGGTATGTCTGTGTTTGAATAGGGTGTGAGCCTGTGACCTGGCCCAGGAACTACCGAATTTATCATTACAAAAGACTGGCCAGGCTCCCCAGGCAATCCAATCAAGTAACCTGCCAGACAGGAGATAAACAAGGACAAAAACAACATTAAATTTCTGTTTAGACCGCCTTGTCTGTGATGTAGGTGTGATGTATCTGCTTCTCAATATTCTCTGGTTGGCCTCTGTTATCTTCTCCTACCAATAGGGAACCTATGTAAGGACTCTATATGGGCTCTTGGATACCCCATAAGGGAAAAGGGCAATTTTTATTTACAACAGAGGCTCTCTGGGAAGTCAGCCCAAATCACGGCCTGCACCGCATCCCAGAGAAAAAGGGAACGTGAGCCTAAAACGTACAGGGGAGGGAACCAAGCAAGCTGTTAGGGGCCAATTCTCATTCACTGCACCCTCATGGTAAGACCTTGGGGAAATGCCACCTTTTCCCAGACATGGGCTATATAGAGCATGGATATTCCTCTTGTGAAATCAGGGAGACATTTAATTAGTAAGGAATTCCATGGGTTGTAATGACACCACCACAAATAGCTCTGAACAGGCCTCTGTCTCCAATTTCTCCATTTTACCCTGGCCAGCTCCTGAAAGAGCTGAATGGTTCTGGCTTTGGAACAAAATTCTGCCTAAAAGGTCCTTCCTGGGGTTTTTTTATGATGTTAGCCGCTCTGAGCCCGGCCTCAGCCGGGGAGGGCAGGATACAAATAAAAAATTCTTATTCTTATTCTTATTCTTATTCTTATTCTTATTCTTATTAAAAGGGAACACAAATGCCAAATTAAAACTAAATATACCACACTGACTTTGGGGAGAAAAAGAAAACACACTCACTCTTTCAAACGGTTGCTGTGTACCAGCGTTGCTAACGGCCGCCAAGCCCCTGGAGACATGAGGTCACAGCATTATGACAACATGATGGAATGATGATGTCAGTGGAAAGGAGACCTCTTAGATACATAGAATCATAGAATCCTAGAGTTGGAAGAGACCCCAAGGGCCATCGAGTCCAACCCCCTGCCAAGCAGGAAACACCATCAGAGCACTCCTGACATATGGTTGTCAAGCCTCTGCTTAAAGACCTCCAAAGGAGGAGACTCCACCACACTCCTGGGCAGCAAATTCCACTGTCAAACAGCTCTTACTGTCAGGAAGTTCTTCCTAATGTTTAGGTGGAATCTTCTTTCTTGTAGTTTGGATCCATTGCTCCGTGTCCGCTTCTCTGGAGCAGCAGAAAACAACCTTTCTCCCTCCTCTATGTGACATCCTTTTATATATTTGAACATGGCTATCATATCACCCCTTAACCTCCTCTTCTCCAGGCTAAACATGCCCAGCTCCCTTAGCCGTTCCTCATAAGGCATCGTTTCCAGGCCTTTGACCATTTTGGTTGCCCTCCTCTGGACACGTTCCAGTTTGTCAGTGTCCTTCTTGAATTGTGGTGCCCAGAACTGGACACAGTACTCCAGGTGAGGTCTGACCAGAGCAGAATACAGTGGCACTATTACTTCCCTTGATCTAGATGCTATACTCCTATTGATGCAGCCCAGAATTGCATTGGCTTTTTTAGCTGCCGCGTCACACTGTTGGCTCATGTCAAGTTTGTGGTCAACCAAGACTCCTAGATCCTTTTCACATGTACTGCTCTCAAGCCAGGTGTCACCCATCTTGTATTTGTGCCTCTCATTTTTTTTGCCCAAGTGCAATACTTTACATTTCTTCCTGTTAAAATTCATCTTGTTTGTTTTGGCCCAGTTCTCTAATCTGTCAAGGTCGTTTTGAAGTGTGATCCTGTCCTCTGGGGTGTTAGCCACCCCTCCCAGTTTGGTGTCATCTGCAAATTTGATCAGGATGCCCTTGAGTCCATCATCCAAGCCATTGATAAAGATGTTGAATAAGACTGGGACCAAGACAGAACCCTGTGGCACCCCACTAGTCACTCTTCTCCAGGATGAAGAGGAACCATTGATGAGCACCCTTTGGGTTCGGTCAGTCAGCCAGTTACAAATCCACTGAGTGATAGCATAGTCAAGACCGCATTTTACCAGCTTCTTTACAAGAATATCATGGGGCACCTTGTCAAATGCCTTGCTGAAATCAAGGTAGGCTACATCCACTGCGTTCACTTCATCTACCAGGCTTGTAATTCTGTCAAAAAACGAGATCAGGTTAGTCTGACATGACTTATTTTTCAGAAATCCATGCTGACTATTGGTGATCACAGCATTCCTTTCTAGGTGCTCACAGACTGTTTGCTTAATGATCTGTTCCAGAATCTTCCCTGCTATTGATGTCAGACTGACTGGGCGATAATTATTCGGGTCCTCTCTTTTCCCCTTTTTGAAAATAGGGACAACATTTGCCCTCCTCCAGTCTGCCGGGACTTCGCCTGTTCTCCAGGAATTCTCAAAGATGACTGCCAGTGGTTCTGAGATCACATCTGCCAGTTCTTTTAATACTCTTGGATGCAGTTCATCTGGCCCTGGAGACTTGAATGTTTATCTCGAAACAGTCTCTTAGAGTTTTTTTGGGCCTTTTTGGTCACCTCTTCATTCCTGAACAAACTATCGTTCATCCTCCATCTAAAGGAACCAATTGGCATCAATTTCATTTCCATCTTCACGGCATTATGGTCAGAACAAGTTTTGGGACAAATCTCCACTTTGCTGATCTTCGGAGCCAATCCCCTGGTTACCCAGATTTGGTCAATTCTTGTCCATGTCATTTTAGCCTCAGAGAAGAAAGTTCCCTCTCTTCCCAGAGGGTTCTTCATTCTCCAAATGTCAACTAAATCCATATTTTCAGTCATGTCGAAAAAGGTTTTTGGTAGTCTGCCATCTTTGGGAACTACCTGTCTCTGTGCCTTGTCCATATTTGTAGACACCACTCCATTCATGTCTCCCATCAAAATCATATTGTAGTCCATGTAGTCCATCAGAGTCTCGTGTAGCTTCTTATAGAACTCCGATTTTCCTTCATTTGGTGCATAAATACCTACGATCAGAAATTTCTCTCCTTGTGATTGAATTTCAATTGCAACAAATCTTCCTTGGTCATCTTTGAATATGAATTTCGGTGATAGGCTCTCCTTTGCATAAAGGACCACTCCTCTTTTTTTAACTTTGATGAGATAAATTCTTGGCCCAGTCTTTTATTACTTAATATTTTCCTGTGTAGCCTTATCACATGTGTTTCTTGTAAACAAATCAAGTCCAAATGTTCTTTTTTCAATAAATGACATACTCTCCGCCTTTTTTCTGGAGAGTTCAGTCCATTCACATTCCAGCTCGGAACCTGCAACGCCATCGTGTAATTACTTTGATATTCCTCCAACAGCACCCAATGCTTGCTCTTCTTTTGTTGGTGGTGGTGGTGACACGTTCACTGGGAGATCCAGTCCAAAGGATAATGCTGATATATCCAATATTCCCCTGTTTGGTGATCTTCTATCTGATGCTCCTTGCTCTAGTCCTCTATCTGGTGATCTTCTATCCAATGCTCTTGGCTCTTTTCCAAGTTCCTTCTGCAGATCTTCTTCGTATTTATACAAAAACTTTACTTTCTCTTCTACTGATCTTATTTTTATTTTCCTTCCTTTGAAATCGAACGATAGACCTTGGGGAAACTCCCACCTAAAGATGATTTTATTCCTTCTCAGCAGGGCAACAATATCTCCGTAGTTAGGCCTAAGATCCAAAAGATGTTTGGAGACGTCTTAAAAAATTTCCACTCTTGACTGTTGTACTTCTAAGTTCTTCTGGTAGTGCCAGCTCAAGATTCTATCTCTCTCTTCTTTAGTTCGAAGGGTGATCAAGCAGTCTCTTATTCTATTCTTCTCTTTTTTCCCTCCTCTTCCAAGTCTGAAGGCCCTCACAATTCTAAACTCTTCTTGACCCAAGTCCAAGTCCCAAAGGTCAGCAAATTCCTGTGTGAGAAAGTCTGTCAAACTTTCCTTCTCCAATTCGGGTAGGGCTCTAATCCTCAGATTCATCTGTTTTTCTTTAAGTTCAATCATAGCAAGCGTCAACTTATGTTCATCAAGTTGCCTCTGTGGGGCTGGGACTCTCTCTCTCTCCAGTTGTGTTACTTTACATTCAGCAGCAATGGCTTTCTCGCTAGCTTCCTCCGCAGTCTGCCGTATCAAAGTAGATTCCTGTATCAGTTTCTGGATGGTTTCTATATTGGTGTTCACCTTTTGTCCCAAGTTATTTATACTTTCTGTATTTAAGTCGATTTTAATAGTTGCAGCATCCACTTTCACATTTGTCGCATCCGCTTTCTTATTAAGCTGTTCCAATGAATCATTTATCTTATTTCATGCAACCGCTAAGGCCTCTTCTGTCGACATTCCTCTTGGTTTTGATTGTACTGGTGCAGAAGCAGCAGCAGAAGAAGAAGCAGGGAGGCCTGGTGTTGAGCCTCTCCTGGGTTGCTGCCAAGTTCTCCCAGACCTTAATGTTTTTTTCAGCAGTTAACTGGTCTGTTTTTTCCTTTCCATTTGCCATAACACTTAAAAGATTCAAGGTCAGTCCCAGAGTCTCAGAGTTTTTATCTTGCAGCTGGAAATTCCCCTAGCCCAGCTCTTGTAAAGTCACCAGTTCAAAGGCTTCCACTAGGGGGAAACAGTTTCTATTTATATTAGTCAGTAATGTCCTCTTTTAAACACAGTTCAAACAATCCAAAGTTAGTTTCAGTTTTCAGTTACTTTTACTCCTTTTTTAAAAGCAGCCGGAGACAGTATTTCTCTTGTTTAGCTAGCTGTCAATGAACGTTCTAAACACTGTCAATGAACATTCCAAAAGACGTCAGTCCTGCTAGCAGCCTGTTCCCAGGGTCAGAGCGGCGGTATTTTAGCTCTCTTCACTCTCTCCTGCAGGCATACTCAGTCCACAACTCCCCCCCCTTCTCCTGCCTCCAAGGGGGGGCTTAATGTTCTTTACCGATGGAAATTTAGTCCTTTACAAAAGGCTTTCCAAGACTTCAGCTTGCAGCCTCATTGCTTCAGTCTATTTACAAAAGGGGAAGATGGACTTCCTGTATTGAACCTCCCCATTACAATACCAAATTAAACGTTTAAAAATCCAATTCTCCCGCTTCAGCTTTACTCATGGGTAATTACTTTGAAGTCAAATTGTCCACAGGAAAAAGTCAGCGCTCTCTGGCAACAGCTATGCGGCTTCGCTCCGTGGAAGGAGCAGACGATTCGAAGCACCTCGCCACTCACCCCACGTTGCTCCGGACCCCCGAAACCGGGTTTCCCCATGAGTAGGGGAGGCGCAAAGGGTGCCCGCCGAATCCCACATTCACAGGCTTCTCCCGCCTGTGATTTTTTGCGGGTCTCCGCCTTCGCCGTGGCGGCCAGACCCAGATTCCCACGGGGCAAATTCCTCCCGATCAGAGGAATTCCGCCATTACCGGAGGCACCAACCCGGAAGTCTCATGAACAGAAAGCTCCTGTCCTGGGACTCTTGGGTCTCTTGGCGCCCTTCCCAGGAAAGGGGGATGAGAAGCCAAGGGGGTTGAGAAGCCTTGCGTTCAGCGTGTCCAAGATGTGTTGCAACTGGATGAGATAAGACTCAGTTCCCAGACCTGCTTATTCCTGGCATTGACAGAGCCTATTCATTAGCTTTTTGAAGCCTTCTTGTACTGATAAAAAATAACCTTTTGCTTATGCAGCAGCATCTTGTGAGAAAGCAGAGAAGAGCAGAGAAAAGCTGTTGTAGACGAGAGAAAGGGGAAATTTGGTTTTGAGGCCTGGGGTGACTTCGGGCCTAGGGGGGGTCACCTGTCCTCACCTCCTTCACTCCCTGGCTTCTCCCCCCCCCCCCGGAGAAAGGGGAAGGCATGTACCACAGACAGTCGCTTCAGGACACCGATCCGCTCTAAAGAAGCCTGCGCATGGGAAGAGCCACACCCCATCAGCTGCAAGCAGTACCTGTTCTGCCTCCAAATAATCATTTGGGCTTCTGTGTATATTCCCAGGTTGTACTTTCAGTTAGTTGGAAAAGGGGAGGGCGGTTCTCTAGCAGATGCAGGAGTGAAACACCATCCCTTTTGTTGTGTTGAAAACAACAACTCATCTGTGGGAGCCTCAGCTTCTGATCCTAAGGATGAGGCTAATGCTTCTGGTCCTATCACTGAAGTTCTTTTATAGGTACTGAAGATTGACTGGTGTCAGGGGTTCAGAAGCAGAGACGCAGAGAAGGGTGGAAACAGAGAGCGAGGGGGAGGAAGCCGAAGGGAGAATGAGTGATGATGACGACCCGAGATCTCCAAGCCTAAGCAGTGAGTCAGAGGACTCCCAAAAGGGAGCCCCAGTGAGCAGAGCAAGGGGGGGATCCGGGGGGACACCCCAGGAGGAAGGGAACAGAGGAGATTCAGAGAGCAGCAGCTGGAAGTCGGGACCCACGCTCATAACTGAGGGCGGCAGCAGCTGGAAGTCGGGACCCACGCTCAAGACTGAGAGCAGCAGGGAGGAAGGTAGCCAGGCATCGGGTTCCGGAGGCTGTCAGCAGGAGGGAGGGCACGAGTCAGGGGTGGTCACGCCCTCCTCAGAGAGCGAGGCAACGGTTAAGAGGAAAGTAGAGAGTTGGGCGCGCGCGCCAAGTTCAAATGCAGCGGAAGCTGGAGCAGTAAGCAGCCCGGAGAGTGAGCCAGGTCCTAAAGCCCGCCGCAAGGAGGCAGAAGGATCAGGGGGGTCAGCGTCAGAGGAGAGTAGAAGGGAGGAGGCCCAGGGGGGCAGAAGGACCCAGAGACGTAGGGAGAGGCGAAGGAGGTGGAGCAAGGCTAGGGTATTAAGCTGGTGTGCAAGAGGCGGGGACTCAGACGGGTCTTCGCCGACCTAGAGCAGAAGGTGTAGAGCTGCACGCTGCAGTTCGGAAATGAAACCTGTAACTCAATAAAGACTCTTTTAAAGTGGACGCTGTGTGGCGTGGTCCTATGTGAGCTGGGACCTGGTAGCAGCTCTGACAGTAAGACCCGTCTCCACAAAGCTTCAGAAACCTGAAACCTCGCAGCGGGAGCAGAAGCCGCTAGGGGAGGAAGAGGGGTGTCTGTAAGCGAGCTCACAAAGGTTAGCAAGATGACGGAAGAACAGAGGATCTCCGCGCTGCAAGAGGCAGTGACCCAGTTGTCCTCAGAGGTATTGGCTTCCAAGAAACGGGAGGAGGAGACTACAGCCGCCTACAGAGACCTACACGCCAGGTTTGAAATGCTTGTTAAGCAAGGGCAACCGGGACCCAGACCGGAGGGCGTGGGATTGGCACGGAGAGCAGGAGGGCTTGTGGCTCACTTCGATGGGACTTTGCAACAGTACCCTAATTTTAGAGCAGACGTAATGTGCGCACTGCAACTGCTGGCAAAAGACTTTAGAGATGAGGAAGAGAAGGTGGGGTTCATATTGTCCCATTTGCATGGGGATGCCAAAGCCTGGCTGCGCAATTTGTGGAGGGATAAAGATCCGGCGCTTCAGAATGCAGATGCCTTTATCAAAGCGATGGATGCGTGTTTTTTGTCTACTATTGATGTGGATCTTGCCAGACGGGAGATTCAGGGACTAAAACAAGGGAGGGCGAGCGTCCGGCAGTATCACGCCCGATTTTTTGCGCTGGTCAGTGCTTTAGAATGGGATCGAGATTCGCCCCCTGTCAGAGACCTCTTCTGGGAGGGTCTAAGTTCAGCGGTTAAGGATGAAATTGCAAGGGGGGAGAGGCCCCGAAGCACGCAGGAGGTGGTCCAAAGGGCGCTGACTGTGGGGGTGAGGCTGGAAGAACGTCCATGGTGCAGAGATGAAGGACGTGGAGGGCGCGAAGCAGCGAGAAGTTTCTCTTTCGTTCCGAGGGAAGCAGCGCGTGCGCAATCCACACCTCCGCCAGGAGGGGGAGGGGAACCGATGGAGGTTGGAGGTGCAAGGGCTCAGTCAGCAGCCAGAGCCCTAGCACCGGCAGCAGGGAAAGCGAAGCCTCCTAGAGGGAACAGGAAGTGTTACATCTGCGAGGATCCAGGCCATTTGGCGAAGGAGTGTCCCCGGAGGCTCCACAAGCACACTGCAGCCTCAGCAATGGTGACTGCAGCAACGCAGCAAGGAGAACCACAGCAGGGAAACGACGATGTCTGGCTGGAGACGGAGGCACTGGGGCCCAGCCAGACGCATCTGTGAAGCAGTCCCCAGCAATCTTGCAACCCACGGATCCCCTCCCACCCAAACCAGTAGTGCAGCTCACAGCATCTCTCCAGCTACCCGACGGCGTCACTATCGAAGTGCCGCTTTCTGTGGATTCTGGAAGCAACGCAGACTTTATAGCGCAGAGCTTTGTGGAGCAGCACGCTATACAGCTATTGCCTGCCACTCTGCCCCTACAAGTCGTCACAGTGGATGGCAGAGAGTTGCTAGGGGGGCAGGTGGTGAAGCAGACGCCACCGATGGTGATGCGCCTTGGCAACCACAGGGAAGTCATCAGTTTTAATGTCACCCAACTGTCGGACACGCCCATTGTGTTGGGCATGAGTTGGCTGGACAGGCACAGTCCGACACTGGCTTGGTACCAGAGACAACTGATCTTCGGCTCCTCTTATTGCGCAGAACACTGCATCCTGCCCCGACGGGAGGGAGAGGAGGAGGAATCACAACTGCAGTTGGGAACGTTGCAAGCGGTCCCCCACAAATACGCGAGCTTTTTGGAGGTCTTCTGCGAGAAGGAGGCGGACAAGCTACCCCCTCACCGGCCATATGACTGCAAGATTGACCTCCTACCGGGGGCGACGCTGCCGAAGGGGCGGCTATACTCCATGTCTGAAGATGAAATGCAGGAACTCAAACAGTTCATCGAGCATAATCTGGAGCGTGGCTTCATCAGAGAGTCCAAGGCAGTGGGGGGCAGTCCCGTTTTCTTCGTGAAAAAGAAAGACACGCCCCAAAAAAGACTAGTTGTGGACTACCGCCTTTTGAACCAGATGACCAAACCGTCTGATTACCCCATGCCCAGGATTGACGACCTCCTCGCGACGGTGCGCAAGGGACGCGTGTTCACCAAGTTGGACCTGCGAGGGGCGTACAATCTCATCCGCATGCGGGAGGGCGATGAGTGGAAGACGGCCATGTTCACACCGCTGGGCACCTACGAATACAGAGTTATGCCCTTTGGATTACAAAATGGCTCTCACTGTTTTCAAGCTTTTATGCATCACGTGTTGGAGGGACTCCTCTACAAGACATGCGTCTGCTTCCTGGATGACATCCTGATTTTCTCTGACTCGCAGCAAGCTCACGACCGAGACGTGCGGGAGGTGCTCAGCAGGTTGCAACAACATAGACTGTACGCCAAGCTGGAGAAGTGCCAGTTCGACACGACGGAGGTGGATTTCCTGGGATACAAGTTGTCGGACAAGGGGATAGCCATGGACAGCACCAAGGTTCGTGCGGTATTGGATTGGAAAAGCCCGCGCAACCGGAAGGAGGTCCAGCGGTTTGTCGGTTTCGCCAACTTCTATCGCAAGTTTATCAAGGGGTTCGCGATGCAGACGGCAGCAATTACGGACACGCTCAGCTCCAAAAAAAAGAAATTCATCTGGACGGAGCAGGCGGAACGGTCCTTTCAAGCGCTCAAGCATCTCTTCGCATCGGAGAAGCAACTGCTGCATATCGACCCCAGTAAACCGTTGAGGGTAGAGACAGACGCGTCAGACAGAGCCGTGGGAGCTGTCCTGCTGCAGCGAGACCCGCAGGGGGTGTGGCGGCCGGGAGCGTTCTACTCCAGAAAGCTCAGCAAGTCGGAGCAGAACTACACCATCTGGGACAGGGAGTTGCTGGCCATTCATGCAGCTTTCAAGGCGTGGAGGCACTTCCTAATCGGCGCCAAGCACACGGTGCAGGTATGCACGGACCACAAGAATCTGGAGCACTGGCGCACGGCTCAGTTCCTGAACCAGAGGCAGATACGTTGGGCGGAGTTCTTTGCTGACTTCAATTTCCGAATAGAGTACGTCCCAGGCGACACCAACATCATGGCGGATGCACTGTCCCGAAAACCGCAATACCTAGAAGAGGTGACGCCAGCGGCGGCCATGCACATCTTCGCACCGACGGCGTGGGCGTGTGCCTCAGCTACAGTAGACCTGGATGCGGTGCGCCGTGCATTGCGGGACGACTCATTCGCGCAAGACAAGATGGCGGAACTGCTCAGAGGCACGGCTACCACGGACGAGTTCCAGGTGCGGGACGGCTTGCTCCTACGCAAAGGGGCTGTCTATGTACCAGGAGACGACCTTCGCGCCAAGGTACTGCAACAGTTGCACGACGCACCCACGGCCGGTCACTTTGGCACAGAGAAAACGATGGAATTAGTCGCGAGAGACTTCTGGTGGCCCAGGCTGAGAGGAGAGGTCGCGGACTACGTCGCGAGGTGCGACACCTGCCAGAGGGCCAAGCCGGTACACAGACCACCGGCGGGACTGTTAGAACCGCTGCAAACACCGTTTGAACCGTGGGAGAGGGTGGCCCTGGACTTTGTGACGGATTTACCCAGCTCGAGAGGCAAGACAGCTGTGCTAGTGGTGGTGGACTTGTTCACCAAGATGGCACATTTCATTCCGTGTGCGAAGGTGGCCACGGCGGAACAAACCGCCAAACTGTTCATAGATCACGTGTTCAAAGTGCATGGCCTGCCACGGTCTATCCTGTCCGACCGCGGACGCCAGTTCATCTCGTCTTTCTGGCAGAAGCTGATGGGTTTTCTAAATGTCAAGGTCAATCTGGCATCAGCAAGACACCCGCAGACCAACGGGCAAGCAGAGAGGGTCAATGCCATCATGCAGCAGTACCTGAGATGCTATGCCAATCAACAGCCTGCGACGTGGGTGGATTACCTGCCGCTAGCCGAGTTCGCTTACAACAACACGAAGCACGTGTCCACAGGAGTGACGCCGTTCTTTGCCAACAATGGGAGGAATCCCAGAACCTTCCCGGGACTGGAGAGAGTGGGGGAAGGAGAACCACAGACGGCGGACGCGTTCGCGTCAGAGCTGCAGGCGGTCCACGATCAACTCAGAAGGCAGCTGGAGCTAGCTAAGCACGCCTACAAGGTGCAAGCTGACAAGCACAGGCGGGTTGGCGAAGTGATCCAAGTGGGAGACTGGGTCTGGTTGGCAGCCCACGCAGTGCCGACCAGGTCGCTTGCCAAGAAGAAGTTGGGGCACAAGCAGATCGGTCCGTACCAAGTCGAAGCGCAGATCAACCCGGTAGCTTTCCGACTGGCGCTGCCGGAGGGTTCCAGAATGCATCCGGTGTTCCACAGGTCGGTGCTCACTCCCTACAAGGCACCTCACAGGTTCCAGGAGCCAGGGACGGCGCCAAGTCCGCTCCGGGAACGGACGGAGACGCGGGAGGTGAAGCACCAGGACCACATCAACGAGGTCACGGAGATTTTGGACTCCAGATGGGGGGAGGAGGGAGTCGAATACCTCTTAGCCAGAGAGGGCACCCGGGCCAGCGCCAATAGCTGGGTACCAGACTACGCTTTGGAGGAACCCCTGCTCAAGGACGAGTTTCATGCCCTCTTCCCACACAAACCCATGCCAGCGAGCTTCTTCGACGACTGGTTGTTCACACCCACACTTTCTTCCAGCACGTTCCATGGATTCGACTCAGAAGGGGAACCCGCACGGAGCACCCGTTCCCCAGAAGGTTCACCGGCAGGTTCGGCATCAAGCAACTCGTATTGGTGGGACGATCGACCAGAGGAGCGATGGCGCAGGAAGTGGCTGGAGATGCCAGGTCGAGCGACCGACGCAGAGACTGACATGGACGTGTTCGGGGAGGACCTCGGGTTCGAGCACGGCGGTACAGAGATGGAAGAGCAACAAGTCCACGTCGACGACCGCGAGGGGGAAGACTCGGAGGTTTTCAGTTGGCGGCCACCCCCGGGGAGCGACCTGTATCCAGCATTCCCTCCCATGATGATGGAGCGCCCAGCACCCACACCTGACAGCGGGGAGGGGGGAAGGGGGGGCTTCGAGGGGGGGATGGATGTCAGGGGTTCAGAAGCAGAGACGCAGAGAAGGGTGGAAACAGAGAGCGAGGGGGAGGAAGCCGAAGGGAGAATGAGTGATGATGACGACCCGAGATCTCCAAGCCTAAGCAGTGAGTCAGAGGACTCCCAAAAGGGAGCCCCAGTGAGCAGAGCAAGGGGGGGATCCGGGGGGACACCCCAGGAGGAAGGGAACAGAGGAGATTCAGAGAGCAGCAGCTGGAAGTCGGGACCCACGCTCATAACTGAGGGCGGCAGCAGCTGGAAGTCGGGACCCACGCTCAAGACTGAGAGCAGCAGGGAGGAAGGTAGCCAGGCATCGGGTTCCGGAGGCTGTCAGCAGGAGGGAGGGCACGAGTCAGGGGTGGTCACGCCCTCCTCAGAGAGCGAGGCAACGGTTAAGAGGAAAGTAGAGAGTTGGGCGCGCGCGCCAAGTTCAAATGCAGCGGAAGCTGGAGCAGTAAGCAGCCCGGAGAGTGAGCCAGGTCCTAAAGCCCGCCGCAAGGAGGCAGAAGGATCAGGGGGGTCAGCGTCAGAGGAGAGTAGAAGGGAGGAGGCCCAGGGGGGCAGAAGGACCCAGAGACGTAGGGAGAGGCGAAGGAGGTGGAGCAAGGCTAGGGTATTAAGCTGGTGTGCAAGAGGCGGGGACTCAGACGGGTCTTCGCCGACCTAGAGCAGAAGGTGTAGAGCTGCACGCTGCAGTTCGGAAATGAAACCTGTAACTCAATAAAGACTCTTTTAAAGTGGACGCTGTGTGGCGTGGTCCTATGTGAGCTGGGACCTGGTAGCAGCTCTGACAACTGGATATTCTGTTTATTGGTTTGGTAATGCTGTGTGTCATTTAGAATGTGGTTGAACAACTCACACCGCTCATATGATGGCTCTCTGGGAAGTCAGCCCAAATCACGGCCTGCACCGCATCCCAGAGAAAAAGGGTACGTGAGCCTTAAAAGCCCTTTTGGATCTCTATCCCAACAGAACAGCTGCATTATTTCTATGGGAAGGTTTTAGTTTAGGTTTTAGGATCCCAGTTGCTTTCCCCCCAAATCAGGTGACCCACCAAATCAGAAATCAGTTAGAGAGATGCCCGAAGTGGCGCGCAAGAAAATACTTAAAGAAATTAAGGCAGGGAGGGTAGCCGGCCACTTTTCTGTCCCTCCCATAGAGGGTTTGCATATATCCCCATGAGGCATCATCACCAAAAAGGCACCTGGTGAGTTTTGCATGATTCACAACCTATCCTACCCAAAGGGAGGGTCCATCAATGATGCGATACCTCAGGAACTTTGCTCTGTGAGGTATGCCTCCTTTGACCAAGCAGTTAAACTTATTCGCAAATTTGGAAAAGGCGCGTTGCTGGCGAAATGTGATATAGAGTCTGCTTTCTGACTCCTGCCAGTCCACCCGGAAGATTTCCAGTGGCTGGGTTTTAAATTTGACAGGGCATACTTTGTAGACATGGGACGTGGGTGGCGCTGTGGGTAAAACCTCAGCGCCTAGGCCTGCCGATCGTATGGTCAGCAGTTCGAATCCCCGCGGCGGGGTGAGCTCCCGTCGTTCAGTCCCAGCTCCTGCCCACCTAGCAGTTCGAAAGCACTCTTAAGTGCAAGTAAGTAAATAGGTACCGCTTTATAGCGGGAAGGTAAACGGCGTTTCCGTGTGCTGCGCTGGTGCTGGCTCACCAGAGCAGCTTCGTCACACTGGCCACATGACCCGGACAGCGCTGGCCCCCAGCCTCTTTAGCGAGATGGGCGCGCAACCCCAGAGTCAGACACGACTGGCCCGTACGGGCAGGGGTACCTTTACCTTTACTTACTTTGTAGACAAAGCAATGCCTATGGGTTGCTCAGTGGCCTGTGCAGCCTTTGAGGCATTTAGTACCTTTTTGGACTGGGCGCTTCGTTTTAGAACAGGGTCTGAGGGTATGTTGCGCTACTTGGACGGCTTTATTCTCGTAGCTGATAGTAGGCATAGGTGCTCGGCCCTTCTGGAAGCCTTCACATCTTTAGCAGGAGAGCTGGGAGTACCTTTGGCTGCAGATAAAATGGAGGGCCCAGCTACAACTATGGTTTACCTAGGCATTGAGCTGGACACAGTCACCCAAACCTCAAAACTTCCTAGTGAAAAAATGGTTGCGCTTAGGGACCTCATTCAGCAACTTCTCCCTCTAAGAAAAGTTACGCTCAGGCAGATTCAGTCGTTGTTAGGCCATTTGAACTTTGCTTGCTGAGTGGTTTCCCCAGGCCGCCCATTTTGCAGCCGCCTCGCGAGGTTGTCAGCAGGCTTGCGGTCACCCCATCACAGGGTTCGCCTATCTAAAGAGGTAAAATCCGATCTGGAAGTCTGGCTGAAGTTCTTGGAAAGGTATAATGGTGAAGAAGCAACCGTTGGAACGCAAAGGCAAAGCGGCCAGTACCAAATGCAAAGGGGTAGCGACAAAGACGTGTCCTTTTAAGCCTCCCTCCTTTTGCTCCACCAAGCCCCCCACAAACGTTAAAGGTGCCCCACCACCCTGCAAATGCGGCTAGAAATAAGAACCCCCAGTCTAACCTGATCCGTCAGGCGAGCTGTGCGCTTCCGAGTAAAAGGACTAAACAGCGATGGGCTGGCGCTGAACGTGCAAACCGCGTTCCGCAAAGCTCCGCTGCAGAGAAGCCACCCAGAGAGAAGGGAACACTCGGTCGATGGGGTTTTCCAGCGCGGTTTCAGCCCTGCTGTTCCGGAGCTAAATGGCTCTGGCTGCCGAAGCGGCTGCCTGGAACACGGGTGGGCAATCCAATGGGAGGCACAACACCGATGCGCGGGTAAATCCAAGTGAAAATTGATCACCGAAGGAATTGAGATACACAGCCTAAAGAAAAGGTAAGAGACAAAACAACCTTAATACAAACCAAAGCGGGATGGCTGGCGAGGCGAAAAGAGGGCGAGCCCCGGCCACGCCGGCCCTAAATAGGGCAGGCTACGCCCCCCAGCCACCCAACTGGCTGGCTGGGTTGACAACGCGGCCGGGATTCCCTCGGTCTCACGGGGGCTGGAAGCAGCCCCCGAGCACATGGAATGGGCGTGAAGCCCGCAACCCCAACCTCTCGCCAGGTTCGGAAGTGGCTTTGTTGTGTTGAAAACAACAACTCTCACCTGTGGGAGCCTTAGCTTCTGATCCTAAGACTGAGGCTAATGCTTCTGGTCCTATCCCTGAAGTTCTTTTATAGGGACAGTGGTACCCCGCAAGACGAATGCCTCGCAAGACGGAAAACCCGCAAGGCGAAAGGGTTTTCTGTTTTGGAGGCGCTTCGCAAGACGAATTTCCCTATGGGCTTGCATCGCAAGACGAAAGCCCATAGGGAAATGCTGGCGGTCGGGAGCAAAGACTTTCGCCCACAGCCGGCCTTCAGAAGAGGACCTCTTCTGAAGGCCGGTGGGGGGCAAAAGTCTTTGCTCCCCCCCCGCCTGCCTTCCCCCCCGCCTGCCCCGGGCGATCTTAAAATGCTGGCGGGCGGGAGCGAAGCGTTCGCTGCCGACCCCCAGCATTTTAAAATCTCCCCGTGTCCCGGGGAGGTTTTAAAATGCTGGGGATTGGCAGCGCTTCGCTCCTGACCCCCAGCATTTTAAAACGCTGTTCCGAAGGGGGGGCGGGGACACCTGCCCCAGCCGCCCCACTTCGGAAAGCTGTTCCGAAGTGGGGAGGGGGGCGGGGTCACCTGCCCCAGCCGCCCCACTTCGGAAAGCTGTTCCGAAGTGGGGAGGGGGGGCGGGGACACCTGCCCCAGCCGCCCCACTTCGGAAAGCTGTTCCGAAGTGGGGAGGGGGGGCGGGGACACCTGCCCCAGCCGCCCCACTTCGGAAAGCTGTTCCGAAGTGGGGAGGGGGGAGGGGTCACTTGCCCCAGCCGCCCCACTTCGGAAAGCTGTTCCGAAGTGGGGCGGGGGGGCGGGGACACCTGCCCCAGCCGCCCCACTTCGGAAAGCTGTTCCGAAGTGGGGAGGGGGGCGGGGACACCTTCTGAAGGCGGGCAGGGGGCGAAAGTCTTTGTCCCCCCTGTCTGCCTTCCCAGGGGCTTTTAAATCGCCCCGGACAGCGGAGGACTTAAAATGCCCGCCAGCATTTTAAGATCGCCCCGGACAGCGGAGAAGTCCTCCGCTGTCCCAGGGTTTTTTAAAATGCTGGGGGTGGGAAGAAAAGCCCTTGTCCCCCCCCCAGCCTTCAGAAGAGGTCCGGGGACAGACTGTCCCCGGACCTGGTCTGAAGGTGGTTTCCCTAGGAACGCATTAATTGATTTTCAATGCATTCCTATGGGAAACCGTGCATCGCAAGACGAAAAAACCGCAAGACGAAGAGACTTGCGGAACGAATTAATTTCGTCTTGTGAGGCACCACTGTACTGAAGATTGACTGGATATTCTGTTTATTGTTTTGGTAATGCTGTATGTCATTTAGAATGCGGTTGAAAAACTCACACCGCTCATGTGATGGTGTGATAGGCGCACGTACATAGATCAGCACAGGAAGACCGACCCGAAGCCATTTTGATTCCTAAACTGAGCAAATGTTTTCTCTGCAAGGTCAAACTGGAAAAGCCTCCCCATTGTCTTTTCCTTCACAAATCCTGTCTTAAGGGTATGTCTGTGTTTGAATAGGGTGTGAGCCTGTGACCTGGCCCAGGAACTACCGTATTTATCATTACAAAAGACTGGCCAGGCTCCCCAGGCAATCCAATCAAGTAACCTGCCAGACAGGAGATAAACAAGGACAAAAACAACATTAAATTTCTGTTTAGACCGCCTTGTCTGTGATGTAGGTGTGATGTATCTGAGGGGTGGTCTTAGGTTACACCCCTTCTGTGATGTATGTATGATACAGGGTGGCAATTTCAAGAGTCCATCAATAAAGATCAAGCTTACTAGCTGCCTTGCTTCTCAATATTCTCTGGTTGGCCTCTGTTATCTTCTCCTACCAATAGGGAACCTATGTAAGGACTCTATATGGGTCTTGGATACCCCATAAGGGAAAAGGGCAATTTTTATTTACAACAGAGGCTCTCTGGGAAGTCAGCCCAAATCACGGCCTGCACCGCATCCCAGAGAAAAAGGGAACGTGAGCCTAAAACGTACAGGGGAGGGAACCAAGCAAGCTGTTAGGGGCCAATTCTCATTCACTGCACCCTCATGGTAAGACCTTGGGGAAATGCCACCTTTTCCCAGACATGGGCTATATAGAGCATGGTTATTCCTCTTGTGAAATCAGGGAGACATTTAATTAGTAAGGAATTCCATGGGTTGTAATGACACCACCACAAATAGCTCTGAACAGGCCTCTGTCTCCATTTTCTCCATTTTACCCTGGCCAGCTCCTGAAAGAGCTGAATGGTTCTGGCTTTGGAACAAAATTCTGCCTAAAAGGTCCTTCCTGGGGTTTTTTTATGATGTTAGCCGCTCTGAGCCCGGCCTCAGCCGGGGAGGGCAGGATACAAATAAAAAATTCTTATTCTTATTCTTATTCTTATTCTTATTCTTATTCTTATTAAAAGGGAACACAAATGCCAAATTAAAACTAAATATACCACACTGACTTTGGGGAGAAAAAGAAAACACACTCACTCTTTCAAACGGTTGCTGTGTACCAGCGTTGCTAACGGCCGCCAAGCCCCTGGAGACATGAGGTCACAGCATTATGACAACATGATGGAATGATGATGTCAGTGGAAAGGAGACCTCTTAGATACATAGAATCATAGAATCATAGAATCCTAGAGTTGGAAGAGACCCCAAGGGCCATCGAGTCCAACCCCCTGCCAAGCAGGAAACACCATCAGAGCACTCCTGACATATGGTTGTCAAGCCTCTGCTTAAAGACCTCCAAAGTAGGAGACTCCACCACACTCCTTGGCAGCAAATTCCACTGTCAAACAGCTCTTACTGTCAGGAAGTTCTTCCTAATGTTTAGGTGGAATCTTCTTTCTTGTAGTTTGGATCCATTGCTCCGTGTCCGCTTCTCTGGAGCAGCAGAAAACAACCTTTCTCCCTCCTCTATGTGACATCCTTTTATATCTTTGAACATGGCTATCATATCACCCCTTAACCTCCTCTTCTCCAGGCTAAACATGCCCAGCTCCCTTAGCCGTTCCTCATAAGGCATCGTTTCCAGGCCTTGGACCATTTTGGTTGCTCATCTCTTTTTCTATTTACATTCTATTTGCTGATTTATGATCCGGCAAACCTTCACTGAAGATGAACTAAGAACTTCTTAATGGATTGAATATTTTTAAAATTAATTCTCCATTAGTAACATTCTAATGATAACAAATCAAATCAAATCTTGCCACATCATAATACAAACAATAAAGCCAATTATACATTCCAAACTAAAAATTTTGGAGAGGCCTTTCCATGTTCTGGCTGCCTTCTTCTCTCTTGTTTCCCCCTACCTCTAAGGGGCTACTGTACAATTTTTTAATTTTTTGGAAAGGATTCTTTTAAATACTTTTTAAGGACTTTTTTTTTTAAAAGGCTTGATTCTTTTAAAGGGATTTTTGGAAGAGTTTTTTAAATATATTTTCCCCAAGTTTCCCCCCCCCCATTTCATAATTTAATTTTCCGGTCTTTTTAAAATATCCTTCTTTCCAGAACGCTCTTGTTTCTTTTCTTTTTTTAATAGATATTTATTAAAGATTTTCCATTTTAGTAGATTAAAAAGCCAAAAAGAAAAAACAAAAAGAAAAATTAAAAACATATAGTTTACAATCCTTATTTTTCAATAACATATTTCCCTGACTTCCCCACACCCCCCCTTCTTATATTCCAGCTCAAATTGTTAGTTCAACAAGTTCTTATCCCCAATTTTTTAACCTTTTTATGTTTAATTCATTATAAAAAACCGATTTTACCTTATAAACATCAAAATTTATACATCAGTACTCATTCTTAAATCCTTTTTCTAAAGTCGACCCAAATTCCCTTCCACGAATTCCTCATTTTTCATACAAATAACAAAACAGAATAAAAATAAAAAGACAAATTATAATTATACACCCTTTGGATCCCCAAACCCCACCCCATCCCCTTTCCCAGTTTCAATCCCCAACAAATGTCCATCAGTCTTAATCTACTATAAGCCTGGGGATCTCAGGTCCGAGGCTCTTAATTGTCTCTCAGTTCCTCTCTGCCAGTTTTTTTGATAGTCCTTAATATTGAACACCAGATCTCGGAGAAGCTCTGGCCCAACAGGATCCATGTTTCTTCCAGCCAGACCTCCATGCTTAAAAGTGGAGCCCAAATCTTGTTTCTTACTCCTTTCAAATCCAAATGTCCCCAAAGCTCCAACTTTCACCTTAATCAAATTTGTAATCCTTGGGTCTTCAGATCTCCACAGAGAGAGATCTCTCCATTCTTCAATCACCAATTCAGACCAGATTTTCATCATCAAGTTCTTATTTTCCTTTATAACCATCATGTCAGGCCTCTGGCTCTCCTTTGCCATCTGCAACATTATATCTCCTCCTTCCTTTTCCTCAAAAACAACATGTGTCTCTTTCTCCACACTCTCAAAGTTCTCAAATTTCTCCTCTTATCCAGCTGCTTGGGCTTCCTGGATCAAATCCTTATCAGATTCAATGAACTTATTTACTGTTAAGTCCAGAGTTGCAACGTTGGTAGCCAAAACATCAATTTGGCCTTGTAACTTTCCCAAGAGAAAGAAAACTCTGTCCAATTTTGCTTGAGTTTTGCCTCCTTCAGCCATTCTTGTAATGTCCCTAAACCCCCTCTAGAGGGATTTTGGTTACTTAGTATTCATTCCAGTTCAAATCCAACAATCAAGTTAGTTTGTGTCAGTTCTTCCTTGCAGAACGCTCCTGTTTCTTAGTCCAAATTCTAATAATTTTTGAAGAGCTGAGTCCAGGGGGTCGTACATTGTCCTGGGCAAAGGTGGTTGGCATTGCAGGGTAAATATTAGGCTCAAGTGGCATCGCAGATTTTGCACACAGTGATCTCTAGGATAAGCCAGGCATGCGTTGCACTGGGATCTATAGCACTGTGTTTAGAGGTCAACTACAGTTCCCATGATTCTTGGGGGGAAGGAGTCATGTGCTGTAATGTTATGGCCTGTCCACAGCCACTAACAACAACCAAAGTGAATAGTTTCTGATGAATTTTCCTTAAATTGTCTTGTCTCAATTATATTTTTAGAGTTTATCATTGCAATGGTGGGCTAGAGATACTGCAGTTTTTGGTTGTGGTGACCTGCTATTCGTTATAATTAGTTAAAGTTGTTTCTATATGTAACAGCAGCAGCTAGGATTCTATATGCACAGAAATGGAAGGAAAAAGAATCATAGAATCATAGAGTAGGAAGAGACCCCAAGGGCCATCGAGTCCAACCCCCTGCCAAGCAGGAAACACCATCAGAGCACTCCTGACATATGGTTGTCAAGCCTCTGCTTAAAGACCTCCAAAGGAGGAGACTCCACCACACTCCTGGGCAGCAAATTCCACTGTCAAACAGCTCTTACTGTCAGGAAGTTCTTCCTAATGTTTAGGTGGAATCTTCTTTCTTGTAGTTTGGATCCATTGCTCCGTGTCCGCTTCTCCGGAGCAGCAGAAAACAACCTTTCTCCCTCCTCTATGTGACATCCTTTTATATATTTGAACATGGCTATCATATCACCCCTTAACCTCCTCTTCTCCAGGCTAAACATGCCCAGCTCCCTTAGCCGTTCCTCATAAGGCATCGTTTCCAGGCCTTTGACCATTTTGGTTGCCCTCCTCTGGACACGTTCCAGTTTGTCAGTGTCCTTCTTGAATTGTGGTGCCCAGAACTGGACACAGTACTCCAGGTGAGGTCTGACCAGAGCAGAATACAGTGGCACTATTACTTCCCTTGATCTAGATGCTATACTCCTATTGATGCAGCCCAGAATTGCATTGGCTTTTTTAGCTGCCGCGTCACACTGTTGGCTCATGTCAAGTTTGTGGTCAACCAAGACTCCTAGATCCTTTTCACATGTACTGCTCTCAAGCCAGGTGTCACCCATCTTGTATTTGTGCCTCTCATTTTTTTTGCCCAAGTGCAATACTTTACATTTCTTCCTGTTAAAATTCATCTTGTTTGTTTTGGCCCAGTTCTCTAATCTGTCAAGGTCGTTTTGAAGTGTGATCCTGTCCTCTGGGGTGTTAGCCACCCCTCCCAGTTTGGTGTCATCTGCAAATTTGATCAGGATGCCCTTGAGTCCATCATCCAAGCCGTTGATAAAGATGTTGAATAAGACTGGGACCAAGACAGAACCCTGTGGCACCCCACTAGTCACTCTTCTCCAGGATGAAGAGGAACCATTGATGAGCACCCTTTGGGTTCGGTCAGTCAGCCAGTTACAAATCCACTGAGTGATAGCATAGTCAAGACCGCATTTTACCAGCTTCTTTACAAGAATATCATGGGGCACCTTGTCAAATGCCTTGCTGAAATCAAGGTAGGCTACATCCACTGCGTTCACTTCATCTACCAGGCTTGTAATTCTGTCAAAAAACGAGATCAGGTTAGTCTGACATGACTTATTTTTCAGAAATCCATGCTGACTATTGGTGATCACAGCATTCCTTTCTAGGTGCTCACAGACTGTTTGCTTAATGATCTGTTCCAGAATCTTCCCTGCTATTGATGTCAGACTGACTGGGCGATAATTATTCGGGTCCTCTCTTTTCCCCTTTTTGAAAATAGGGACAACATTTGCCCTCCTCCAGTCTGCCGGGACTTCGCCTGTTCTCCAGGAATTCTCAAAGATGACTGCCAGTGGTTCTGAGATCACATCTGCCAGTTCTTTTAATACTCTTGGATGCAGTTCATCTGGCCCTGGAGACTTGAATGTTTATCTCGAAACAGTCTCTTAGAGTTTTTTTGGGCCTTTTTGGTCACCTCTTCATTCCTGAACAAACTATCGTTCATCCTCCATCTAAAGGAACCAATTGGCATCAATTTCATTTCCATCTTCACGGCATTATGGTCAGAACAAGTTTTGGGACAAATCTCCACTTTGCTGATCTTCGGAGCCAATCCCCTGGTTACCCAGATTTGGTCAATTCTTGTCCATGTCATTTTAGCCTCAGAGAAGAAAGTTCCCTCTCTTCCCAGAGGGTTCTTCATTCTCCAAATGTCAACTAAATCCATATTTTCAGTCATGTCGAAAAAGGTTTTTGGTAGTCTGCCATCTTTGGGGACTACCTGTCTCTGTGCCTTGTCCATATTTGTAGACACCACTCCATTCATGTCTCCCATCAAAATCATATTGTAGTCCATGTAGTCCATCAGAGTCTCGTGTAGCTTCTTATAGAACTCCGATTTTCCTTCATTTGGTGCATAAATACCTACGATCAGAAATTTCTCTCCTTGTGATTGAATTTCAATTGCAACAAATCTTCCTTGGTCATCTTTGAATATGAATTTCGGTGATAGGCTCTCCTTTGCATAAAGGACCACTCCTCTTTTTTTAACTTTGATGAGATAAATTCTTGGCCCAGTCTTTTATTACTTAATATTTTCCTGTGTAGCCTTATCACATGTGTTTCTTGTAAACAAATCAAGTCCAAATGTTCTTTTTTCAATAAATGAAATACTCTCCGCCTTTTTTCTGGAGAGTTCAGTCCATTCACATTCCAGCTCGGAACCTGCAACGCCATCGTGTAATTACTTTGATATTCCTCCAACAGCACCCAATGCTTGCTCTTCTTTTGTTGGTGGTGGTGGTGACACGTTCACTGGGAGATCCAGTCCAAAGGATAATGCTGATATATCCAATATTCCCCTGTTTGGTGATCTTCTATCTGATGCTCCTTGCTCTAGTCCTCTATCTGGTGATCTTCTATCCAATGCTCTTGGCTCTTTTCCAAGTTCCTTCTGCAGATCTTCTTCGTATTTATACAAAAACTTTACTTTCTCTTCTACTGATCTTATTTTTATTTTCCTTCCTTTGAAATCGAACGATAGACCTTGGGGAAACTCCCACCTAAAGATGATTTTATTCCTTCTCAGCAGGGCAACAATATCTCCGTAGTTAGGCCTAAGATCCAAAAGATGTTTGGAGACGTCTTAAAAAATTTCCACTCTTGACTGTTGTACTTCTAAGTTCTTCTGGTAGTGCCAGCTCAAGATTCTATCTCTCTCTTCTTTAGTTCGAAGGGTGATCAAGCAGTCTCTTATTCTATTCTTCTCTTTTTTCCCTCCTCTTCCAAGTCTGAAGGCCCTCACAATTCTAAACTCTTCTTGACCCAAGTCCAAGTCCCAAAGGTCAGCAAATTCCTGTGTGAGAAAGTCTGTCAAACTTTCCTTCTCCAATTCGGGTAGGGCTCTAATCCTCAGATTCATCTGTTTTTCTTTAAGTTCAATCATAGCAAGCGTCAACTTATGTTCATCAAGTTGCCTCTGTGGGGCTGGGACTCTCTCTCTCTCCAGTTGTGTTACTTTACATTCAGCAGCAATGGCTTTCTCGCTAGCTTCCTCCGCAGTCTGCCGTATCAAAGTAGATTCCTGTATCAGTTTCTGGATGGTTTCTATATTGGTGTTCACCTTTTGTCCCAAGTTATTTATACTTTCTGTATTTAAGTCGATTTTAATAGTTGCAGCATCCACTTTCACATTTGTCGCATCCGCTTTCTTATTAAGCTGTTCCAATGAATCATTTATCTTATTTCATGCAACCGCTAAGGCCTCTTCTGTCGACATTCCTCTTGGTTTTGATTGTACTGGTGCAGAAGCAGCAGCAGAAGAAGAAGCAGGGAGGCCTGGTGTTGAGCCTCTCCTGGGTTGCTGCCAAGTTCTCCCAGACCTTAATGTTTTTTTCAGCAGTTAACTGGTCTGTTTTTTCCTTTCCATTTGCCATAACACTTAAAAGATTCAAGGTCAGTCCCAGAGTCTCAGAGTTTTTATCTTGCAGCTGGAAATTCCCCTAGCCCAGCTCTTGTAAAGTCACCAGTTCAAAGGCTTCCACTAGGGGGAAACAGTTTCTATTTATATTAGTCAGTAATGTCCTCTTTTAAACAGAGTTCAAACAATCCAAAGTTAGTTTCAGTTTTCAGTTACTTTTACTCCTTTTTTAAAAGCAGCCGGAGACAGTATTTCTCTTGTTTAGCTAGCTGTCAATGAACGTTCTAAACACTGTCAATGAACATTCCAAAAGACGTCAGTCCTGCTAGCAGCCTGTTCCCAGGGTCAGAGCGGCGGTATTTTAGCTCTCTTCACTCTCTCCTGCAGGCATACTCAGTCCACAACTCCCCCCCCCTTCTCCTGCCTCCAAGGGGGGGCTTAATGTTCTTTACCGATGGAAATTTAGTCCTTTACAAAAGGCTTTCCAAGACTTCAGCTTGCAGCCTCATTGCTTCAGTCTATTTACAAAAGGGGAAGATGGACTTCCTGTATTGAACCTCCCCATTACAATACCAAATTAAACGTTTAAAAATCCAATTCTCCCGCTTCAGCTTTACTCATGGGTAATTACTTTGAAGTCAAATTGTCCACAGGAAAAAGTCAGCGCTCTCTGGCAACAGCTATGCGGCTTCGCTCCGTGGAAGGAGCAGACGATTCGAAGCACCTCGCCACTCACCCCACGTTGCTCCGGACCCCCGAAACCGGGTTTCCCCATGAGTAGGGGAGGCGCAAAGGGTGCCCGCCGAATCCCACATTCACAGGCTTCTCCCGCCTGTGATTTTTTGCGGGTCTCCGCCTTCGCCGTGGCGGCCAGACCCAGATTCCCACGGGGCAAATTCCTCCCGATCAGAGGAATTCCGCCATTACCGGAGGCACCAACCCGGAAGTCTCATGAACAGAAAGCTCCTGTCCTGGGACTCTTGGGTCTCTTGGCGCCCTTCCCAGGAAAGGGGGATGAGAAGCCAAGGGGGTTGAGAAGCCTTGCGTTCAGCGTGTCCAAGATGTGTTGCAACTGGATGAGATAAGACTCAGTTCCCAGACCTGCTTATTCCTGGCATTGACAGAGCCTATTCATTAGCTTTTTGAAGCCTTCTTGTACTGATAAAAAATAACCTTTTGCTTATGCAGCAGCATCTTGTGAGAAAGCAGAGAAGAGCAGAGAAAAGCTGTTGTAGACGAGAGAAAGGGGAAATTTGGTTTTGAGGCCTGGGGTGACTTCGGGCCTAGGGGGGGTCACCTGTCCTCACCTCCTTCACTCCCTGGCTTCTCCCCCCCCCCGGAGAAAGGGGAAGGCATGTACCACAGACAGTCGCTTCAGGACACCGATCCGCTCTAAAGAAGCCTGCGCATGGGAAGAGCCACACCCCATCAGCTGCAAGCAGTACCTGTTCTGCCTCCAAATAATCATTTGGGCTTCTGTGTATATTCCCAGGTTGTACTTTCAGTTAGTTGGAAAAGGGGAGGGCGGTTCTCTAGCAGATGCAGGAGTGAAACACCATCCCTTTTGTTGTGTTGAAAACAACAACTCATCTGTGGGAGCCTCAGCTTCTGATCCTAAGGATGAGGCTAATGCTTCTGGTCCTATCACTGAAGTTCTTTTATAGGTACTGAAGATTGACTGGATATTCTGTTTATTGGTTTGGTAATGCTGTGTGTCATTTAGAATGTGGTTGAACAACTCACACCGCTCATATGATGGCTCTCTGGGAAGTCAGCCCAAATCACGGCCTGCACCGCATCCCAGAGAAAAAGGGTACGTGAGCCTTAAAAGCCCTTTTGGATCTCTATCCCAACAGAACAGCTGCATTATTTCTATGGGAAGGTTTTAGTTTAGGTTTTAGGATCCCAGTTGCTTTCCCCCCAAATCAGGTGACCCACCAAATCAGAAATCAGTTAGAGAGATGCCCGAAGTGGCGCGCAAGAAAATACTTAAAGAAATTAAGGCAGGGAGGGTAGCCGGCCACTTTTCTGTCCCTCCCATAGAGGGTTTGCATATATCCCCATGAGGCATCATCACCAAAAAGGCACCTGGTGAGTTTTGCATGATTCACAACCTATCCTACCCAAAGGGAGGGTCCATCAATGATGCGATACCTCAGGAACTTTGCTCTGTGAGGTATGCCTCCTTTGACCAAGCAGTTAAACTTATTCGCAAATTTGGAAAAGGCGCGTTGCTGGCGAAATGTGATATAGAGTCTGCTTTCTGACTCCTGCCAGTCCACCCGGAAGATTTCCAGTGGCTGGGTTTTAAATTTGACAGGGCATACTTTGTAGACATGGGACGTGGGTGGCGCTGTGGGTAAAACCTCAGCGCCTAGGCCTGCCGATCGTATGGTCAGCAGTTCGAATCCCCGCGGCGGGGTGAGCTCCCGTCGTTCAGTCCCAGCTCCTGCCCACCTAGCAGTTCGAAAGCACTCTTAAGTGCAAGTAAGTAAATAGGTACCGCTTTATAGCGGGAAGGTAAACGGCGTTTCCGTGTGCTGCGCTGGTGCTGGCTCACCAGAGCAGCTTCGTCACGCTGGCCACATGACCCGGACAGCGCTGGCCCCCAGCCTCTTTAGCGAGATGGGCGCGCAACCCCAGAGTCAGACACGACTGGCCCGTACGGGCAGGGGTACCTTTACCTTTACTTACTTTGTAGACAAAGCAATGCCTATGGGTTGCTCAGTGGCCTGTGCAGCCTTTGAGGCATTTAGTACCTTTTTGGACTGGGCGCTTCGTTTTAGAACAGGGTCTGAGGGTATGTTGCGCTACTTGGACGGCTTTATTCTCGTAGCTGATAGTAGGCATAGGTGCTCGGCCCTTCTGGAAGCCTTCACATCTTTAGCAGGAGAGCTGGGAGTACCTTTGGCTGCAGATAAAATGGAGGGCCCAGCTACAACTATGGTTTACCTAGGCATTGAGCTGGACACAGTCGCCCAAACCTCAAAACTTCCTAGTGAAAAAATGGTTGCGCTTAGGGACCTCATTCAGCAACTTCTCCCTCTAAGAAAAGTTACGCTCAGGCAGATTCAGTCGTTGTTAGGCCATTTGAACTTTGCTTGCTGAGTGGTTTCCCCAGGCCGCCCATTTTGCAGCCGCCTCGCGAGGTTGTCAGCAGGCTTGCGGTCACCCCATCACAGGGTTCGCCTATCTAAAGAGGTAAAATCCGATCTGGAAGTCTGGCTGAAGTTCTTGGAAAGGTATAATGGTGAAGAAGCAACCGTTGGAACGCAAAGGCAAAGCGGCCAGTACCAAATGCAAAGGGGTAGCGACAAAGACGTGTCCTTTTAAGCCTCCCTCCTTTTGCTCCACCAAGCCCCCCACAAACGTTAAAGGTGCCCCACCACCCTGCAAATGCGGCTAGAAATAAGAACCCCCAGTCTAACCTGATCCGTCAGGCGAGCTGTGCTCTTCCGAGTAAAAGGACTAAACAGCGATGGGCTGGCGCTGAACGTGCAAACCGCGTTCCGCAAAGCTCCGCTGCAGAGAAGCCACCCAGAGAGAAGGGAACACTCGGTCGATGGGGTTTTCCAGCGCGGTTTCAGCCCTGCTGTTCCGGAGCTAAATGGCTCTGGCTGCCGAAGCGGCTGCCTGGAACACGGGTGGGCAATCCAATGGGAGGCACAACACCGATGCGCGGGTAAATCCAAGTGAAAATCGATCACCGAAGGAATTGAGATACACAGCCTAAAGAAAAGGTAAGAGACAAAACAACCTTAATACAAACCAAAGCGGGATGGCTGGCGAGGCGAAAAGAGGGCGAGCCCCGGCCACGCCGGCCCTAAATAGGGCAGGCTACGCCCCCCAGCCACCCAACTGGCTGGCTGGGTTGACAACGCGGCCGGGATTCCCTCGGTCTCACGGGGGCTGGAAGCAGCCCCCGAGCACATGGAGTGGGCGTGAAGCCCGCAACCCCAACCTCTCGCCAGGTTCGGAAGTGGCTTTGTTGTGTTGAAAACAACAACTCTCACCTGTGGGAGCCTTAGCTTCTGATCCTAAGACTGAGGCTAATGCTTCTGGTCCTATCCCTGAAGTTCTTTTATAGGGACAGTGGTACCCCGCAAGACGAATGCCTCGCAAGACGGAAAACCCGCAAGGCGAAAGGGTTTTCTGTTTTGGAGGCGCTTCGCAAGACGAATTTCCCTATGGGCTTGCATCGCAAGACGAAAGCCCATAGGGAAATGCTGGCGGTCGGGAGCAAAGACTTTCGCCCACAGCCGGCCTTCAGAAGAGGACCTCTTCTGAAGGCCGGTGGGGGGCAAAAGTCTTTGCTCCCCCCCCGCCTGCCTTCCCCCCCGCCTGCCCCGGGCGATCTTAAAATGCTGGCGGGCGGGAGCGAAGCGTTCGCTGCCGACCCCCAGCATTTTAAAATCTCCCCGTGTCCCGGGGAGGTTTTAAAATGCTGGGGATTGGCAGCGCTTCGCTCCTGACCCCCAGCATTTTAAAACGCTGTTCCGAAGGGGGGGCGGGGACACCTGCCCCAGCCGCCCCACTTCGGAAAGCTGTTCCGAAGTGGGGAGGGGGGCGGGGTCACCTGCCCCAGCCGCCCCACTTCGGAAAGCTGTTCCGAAGTGGGGAGGGGGGGCGGGGACACCTGCCCCAGCCGCCCCACTTCGGAAAGCTGTTCCGAAGTGGGGAGGGGGGGCGGGGACACCTGCCCCAGCCGCCCCACTTCGGAAAGCTGTTCCGAAGTGGGGAGGGGGGAGGGGTCATTTGCCCCAGCCGCCCCACTTCGGAAAGCTGTTCCGAAGTGGGGCGGGGGGGCGGGGACACCTGCCCCAGCCGCCCCACTTCGGAAAGCTGTTCCGAAGTGGGGAGGGGGGCGGGGACACCTTCTGAAGGCGGGCAGGGGGCGAAAGTCTTTGTCCCCCCTGTCTGCCTTCCCAGGGGCTTTTAAATCGCCCCGGACAGCGGAGGACTTAAAATGCCCGCCAGCATTTTAAGATCGCCCCGGACAGCGGAGAAGTCCTCCGCTGTCCCAGGGTTTTTTAAAATGCTGGGGGTGGGAAGAAAAGCCCTTGTCCCCCCCCCAGCCTTCAGAAGAGGTCCGGGGACAGACTGTCCCCGGACCTGGTCTGAAGGTGGTTTCCCTAGGAACGCATTAATTGATTTTCAATGCATTCCTATGGGAAACCGTGCATCGCAAGACGAAAAAACCGCAAGACGAAGAGACTTGCGGAACGAATTAATTTCGTCTTGTGAGGCACCACTGTACTGAAGATTGACTGGATATTCTGTTTATTGTTTTGGTAATGCTGTATGTCATTTAGAATGCGGTTGAAAAACTCACACCGCTCATGTGATGGTGTGATAGGCGCACGTACATAGATCAGCACAGGAAGACCGACCCGAAGCCATTTTGATTCCTAAACTGAGCAAATGTTTTCTCTGCAAGGTCAAACTGGAAAAGCCTCCCCATTGTCTTTTCCTTCACAAATCCTGTCTTAAGGGTATGTCTGTGTTTGAATAGGGTGTGAGCCTGTGACCTGGCCCAGGAACTACCGTATTTATCATTACAAAAGACTGGCCAGGCTCCCCAGGCAATCCAATCAAGTAACCTGCCAGACAGGAGATAAACAAGGACAAAAACAACATTAAATTTCTGTTTAGACCGCCTTGTCTGTGATGTAGGTGTGATGTATCTGAGGGGTGGTCTTAGGTTACACCCCTTCTGTGATGTATGTATGATACAGGGTGGCAATTTCAAGAGTCCATCAATAAAGATCAATCTTACTAGCTGCCTTGCTTCTCAATATTCTCTGGTTGGCCTCTGTTATCTTCTCCTACCAATAGGGAACCTATGTAAGGACTCTATATGGGCTCTTGGATACCCCATAAGGGAAAAGGGCAATTTTTATTTACAACAGAGGCTCTCTGGGAAGTCAGCCCAAATCACGGCCTGCACCGCATCCCAGAGAAAAAGGGAACGTGAGCCTAAAACGTACAGGGGAGGGAACCAAGCAAGCTGTTAGGGGCCAATTCTCATTTACTGCACCCTCATGGTAAGACCTTGGGGAAATGCCACCTTTTCCCAGACATGGGCTATATAGAGCATGGTTATTCCTCTTGTGAAATCAGGGAGACATTTAATTAGTAAGGAATTCCATGGGTTGTAATGACACCACCACAAATAGCTCTGAACAGGCCTCTGTCTCCAATTTCTCCATTTTACCCTGGCCAGCTCCTGAAAGAGCTGAATGGTTCTGGCTTTGGAACAAAATTCTGCCTAAAAGGTCCTTCCTGGGGTTTTTTTATGATGTTAGCCGCTCTGAGCCCGGCCTCAGCCGGGGAGGGCAGGATACAAATAAAAAATTCTTATTCTTATTCTTATTCTTATTCTTATTCTTATTCTTATTCTTATTCTTATTAAAAGGGAACACAAATGCCAAATTAAAACTAAATATACCACACTGACTTTGGGGAGAAAAAGAAAACACACTCACTCTTTCAAACGGTTGCTGTGTACCAGCGTTGCTAACGGCCGCCAAGCCCCTGGAGACATGAGGTCACAGCATTATGACAACATGATGGAATGATGATGTCAGTGGAAAGGAGACCTCTTAGATACATAGAATCATAGAATCATAGAATCCTAGAGTTGGAAGAGACCCCAAGGGCCATCGAGTCCAACCCCCTGCCAAGCAGGAAACACCATCAGAGCACTCCTGACATATGGTTGTCAAGCCTCTGCTTAAAGACCTCCAAAGTAGGAGACTCCACCACACTCCTTGGCAGCAAATTCCACTGTCAAACAGCTCTTACTGTCAGGAAGTTCTTCCTAATGTTTAGGTGGAATCTTCTTTCTTGTAGTTTGGATCCATTGCTCCGTGTCCGCTTCTCTGGAGCAGCAGAAAAAAACCTTTCTCCCTCCTCTATGTGACATCCTTTTATATCTTTGAACATGGCTATCATATCACCCCTTAACCTCCTCTTCTCCAGGCTAAACATGCCCAGCTCCCTTAGCCGTTCCTCATAAGGCATCGTTTCCAGGCCTTGGACCATTTTGGTTGCTCATCTCTTTTTCTATTTACATTCTATTTGCTGATTTATGATCCGGCAAACCTTCACTGAAGATGAACTAAGAACTTCTTAATGGATTGAATATTTTTAAAATTAATTCTCCATTAGTAACATTCTAATGATAACAAATCAAATCAAATCTTGCCACATCATAATACAAACAATAAAGCCAATTATACATTCCAAACTAAAAATTTTGGAGAGGCCTTTCCATGTTCTGGCTGCCTTCTTCTCTCTTGTTTCCCCCTACCTCTAAGGGGCTACTGTACAATTTTTTAATTTTTTGGAAAGGATTCTTTTAAATACTTTTTAAGGACTTTTTTTTTAAAAAGGCTTGATTCTTTTAAAGGGATTTTTGGAAGAGTTTTTTAAATATATTTTCCCCAAGTTTCCCCCCCCCCATTTCATAATTTAATTTTCCGGTCTTTTTAAAATATCCTTCTTTCCAGAACGCTCTTGTTTCTTTTCTTTTTTTAATAGATATTTATTAAAGATTTTCCATTTTAGTAGATTAAAAAGCCAAAAAGAAAAAACAAAAAGAAAAATTAAAAACATATAGTTTACAATCCTTATTTTTCAATAACATATTTCCCTGACTTCCCCACACCCCCCCTTCTTATATTCCAGCTCAAATTGTTAGTTCAACAAGTTCTTATCCCCAATTTTTTAACCTTTTTATGTTTAATTCATTATAAAAAACCGATTTTACCTTATAAACATCAAAATTTATACATCAGTACTCATTCTTAAATCCTTTTTCTAAAGTCGACCCAAATTCCCTTCCACGAATTCCTCATTTTTCATACAAATAACAAAACAGAATAAAAATAAAAAGACAAATTATAATTATACACCCTTTGGATCCCCAAACCCCACCCCATCCCCTTTCCCAGTTTCAATCCCCAACAAATGTCCATCAGTCTTAATCTACTATAAGCCTGGGGATCTCAGGTCCGAGGCTCTTAATTGTCTCTCAGTTCCTCTCTGCCAGTTTTTTTGATAGTCCTTAATATTGAACACCAGATCTCGGAGAAGCTCTGGCCCAACAGGATCCATGTTTCTTCCAGCCAGACCTCCATGCTTAAAAGTGGAGCCCAAATCTTGTTTCTTACTCCTTTCAAATCCAAATGTCCCCAAAGCTCCAACTTTCACCTTAATCAAATTTGTAATCCTTGGGTCTTCAGATCTCCACAGAGAGAGATCTCTCCATTCTTCAATCACCAATTCAGACCAGATTTTCATCATCAAGTTCTTATTTTCCTTTATAACCATCATGTCAGGCCTCTGGCTCTCCTTTGCCATCTGCAACATTATATCTCCTCCTTCCTTTTCCTCAAAAACAACATGTGTCTCTTTCTCCACACTCTCAAAGTTCTCAAATTTCTCCTCTTATCCAGCTGCTTGGGCTTCCTGGATCAAATCCTTATCAGATTCAATGAACTTATTTACTGTTAAGTCCAGAGTTGCAACGTTGGTAGCCAAAACATCAATTTGGCCTTGTAACTTTCCCAAGAGAAAGAAAACTCTGTCCAATTTTGCTTGAGTTTTGCCTCCTTCAGCCATTCTTGTAATGTCCCTAAACCCCCTCTGGAGGGATTTTGGTTACTTAGTATTCATTCCAGTTCAAATCCAACAATCAAGTTAGTTTGTGTCAGTTCTTCCTTGCAGAACGCTCCTGTTTCTTAGTCCAAATTCTAATAATTTTTGAAGAGCTGAGTCCAGGGGGTCGTACATTGTCCTGGGCAAAGGTGGTTGGCATTGCAGGGTAAATATTAGGCTCAAGTGGCATCGCAGATTTTGCACACAGTGATCTCTAGGATAAGCCAGGCATGCGTTGCACTGGGATCTATAGCACTGTGTTTAGAGGTCAACTACAGTTCCCATGATTCTTGGGGGGAAGGAGTCATGTGCTGTAATGTTATGGCCTGTCCACAGCCACTAACAACAACCAAAGTGAATAGTTTCTGATGAATTTTCCTTAAATTGTCTTGTCTCAATTATATTTTTAGAGTTTATCATTGCAATGGTGGGCTAGAGATACTGCAGTTTTTGGTTGTGGTGACCTGCTATTCGTTATAATTAGTTAAAGTTGTTTCTATATGTAACAACAGCAGCTAGGATTCTATATGCACAGAAATGGAAGGAAAAAGAATCATAGAATCATAGAATCATAGAGTAGGAAGGGACCCCAAGGGCCATCGAGTCCAACCCCCTGCCAAGCAGGAAACACCATCAGAGCACTCCTGACATATGGTTGTCAAGCCTCTGCTTAAAGACCTCCAAAGGAGGAGACTCCACCACACTCCTGGGCAGCAAATTCCACTGTCAAACAGCTCTTACTGTCAGGAAGTTCTTCCTAATGTTTAGGTGGAATCTTCTTTCTTGTAGTTTGGATCCATTGCTCCGTGTCCGCTTCTCCGGAGCAGCAGAAAACAACCTTTCTCCCTCCTCTATGTGACATCCTTTTATATATTTGAACATGGCTATCATATCACCCCTTAACCTCCTCTTCTCCAGGCTAAACATGCCCAGCTCCCTTAGCCGTTCCTCATAAGGCATCGTTTCCAGGCCTTTGACCATTTTGGTTGCCCTCCTCTGGACACGTTCCAGTTTGTCAGTGTCCTTCTTGAATTGTGGTGCCCAGAACTGGACACAGTACTCCAGGTGAGGTCTGACCAGAGCAGAATACAGTGGCACTATTACTTCCCTTGATCTAGATGCTATACTCCTATTGATGCAGCCCAGAATTGCATTGGCTTTTTTAGCTGCCGCGTCACACTGTTGGCTCATGTCAAGTTTGTGGTCAACCAAGACTCCTAGATCCTTTTCACATGTACTGCTCTCAAGCCAGGTGTCACCCATCTTGTATTTGTGCCTCTCATTTTTTTTGCCCAAGTGCAATACTTTACATTTCTTCCTGTTAAAATTCATCTTGTTTGTTTTGGCCCAGTTCTCTAATCTGTCAAGGTCGTTTTGAAGTGTGATCCTGTCCTCTGGGGTGTTAGCCACCCCTCCCAGTTTGGTGTCATCTGCAAATTTGATCAGGATGCCCTTGAGTCCATCATCCAAGCCATTGATAAAGATGTTGAATAAGACTGGGACCAAGACAGAACCCTGTGGCACCCCACTAGTCACTCTTCTCCAGGATGAAGAGGAACCATTGATGAGCACCCTTTGGGTTCGGTCAGTCAGCCAGTTACAAATCCACTGAGTGATAGCATAGTCAAGACCGCATTTTACCAGCTTCTTTACAAGAATATCATGGGGCACCTTGTCAAATGCCTTGCTGAAATCAAGGTAGGCTACATCCACTGCGTTCACTTTATCTACCAGGCTTGTAATTCTGTCAAAAAACGAGATCAGGTTAGTCTGACATGACTTATTTTTCAGAAATCCATGCTGACTATTGGTGATCACAGCATTCCTTTCTAGGTGCTCACAGACTGTTTGCTTAATGATCTGTTCCAGAATCTTCCCTGCTATTGATGTCAGACTGACTGGGCGATAATTATTCGGGTCCTCTCTTTTCCCCTTTTTGAAAATAGGGACAACATTTGCCCTCCTCCAGTCTGCCGGGACTTCGCCTGTTCTCCAGGAATTCTCAAAGATGACTGCCAGTGGTTCTGAGATCACATCTGCCAGTTCTTTTAATACTCTTGGATGCAGTTCATCTGGCCCTGGAGACTTGAATGTTTATCTCGAAACAGTCTCTTAGAGTTTTTTTGGGCCTTTTTGGTCACCTCTTCATTCCTGAACAAACTATCGTTCATCCTCCATCTAAAGGAACCAATTGGCATCAATTTCATTTCCATCTTCACGGCATTATGGTCAGAACAAGTTTTGGGACAAATCTCCACTTTGCTGATCTTCGGAGCCAATCCCCTGGTTACCCAGATTTGGTCAATTCTTGTCCATGTCATTTTAGCCTCAGAGAAGAAAGTTCCCTCTCTTCCCAGAGGGTTCTTCATTCTCCAAATGTCAACTAAATCCATATTTTCAGTCATGTCGAAAAAGGTTTTTGGTAGTCTGCCATCTTTGGGGACTACCTGTCTCTGTGCCTTGTCCATATTTGTAGACACCACTCCATTCATGTCTCCCATCAAAATCATATTGTAGTCCATGTAGTCCATCAGAGTCTCGTGTAGCTTCTTATAGAACTCCGATTTTCCTTCATTTGGTGCATAAATACCTACGATCAGAAATTTCTCTCCTTGTGATTGAATTTCAATTGCAACAAATCTTCCTTGGTCATCTTTGAATATGAATTTCGGTGATAGGCTCTCCTTTGCATAAAGGACCACTCCTCTTTTTTTAACTTTGATGAGATAAATTCTTGGCCCAGTCTTTTATTACTTAATATTTTCCTGTGTAGCCTTATCACATGTGTTTCTTGTAAACAAATCAAGTCCAAATGTTCTTTTTTCAATAAATGACATACTCTCCGCCTTTTTTCTGGAGAGTTCAGTCCATTCACATTCCAGCTCGGAACCTGCAACGCCATCGTGTAATTACTTTGATATTCCTCCAACAGCACCCAATGCTTGCTCTTCTTTTGTTGGTGGTGGTGGTGACACGTTCACTGGGAGATCCAGTCCAAAGGATAATGCTGATATATCCAATATTCCCCTGTTTGGTGATCTTCTATCTGATGCTCCTTGCTCTAGTCCTCTATCTGGTGATCTTCTATCCAATGCTCTTGGCTCTTTTCCAAGTTCCTTCTGCAGATCTTCTTCGTATTTATACAAAAACTTTACTTTCTCTTCTACTGATCTTATTTTTATTTTCCTTCCTTTGAAATCGAACGATAGACCTTGGGGAAACTCCCACCTAAAGATGATTTTATTCCTTCTCAGCAGGGCAACAATATCTCCGTAGTTAGGCCTAAGATCCAAAAGATGTTTGGAGACGTCTTAAAAAATTTCCACTCTTGACTGTTGTACTTCTAAGTTCTTCTGGTAGTGCCAGCTCAAGATTCTATCTCTCTCTTCTTTAGTTCGAAGGGTGATCAAGCAGTCTCTTATTCTATTCTTCTCTTTTTTCCCTCCTCTTCCAAGTCTGAAGGCCCTCACAATTCTAAACTCTTCTTGACCCAAGTCCAAGTCCCAAAGGTCAGCAAATTCCTGTGTGAGAAAGTCTGTCAAACTTTCCTTCTCCAATTCGGGTAGGGCTCTAATCCTCAGATTCATCTGTTTTTCTTTAAGTTCAATCATAGCAAGCGTCAACTTATGTTCATCAAGTTGCCTCTGTGGGGCTGGGACTCTCTCTCTCTCCAGTTGTGTTACTTTACATTCAGCAGCAATGGCTTTCTCGCTAGCTTCCTCCGCAGTCTGCCGTATCAAAGTAGATTCCTGTATCAGTTTCTGGATGGTTTCTATATTGGTGTTCACCTTTTGTCCCAAGTTATTTATACTTTCTGTATTTAAGTCGATTTTAATAGTTGCAGCATCCACTTTCACATTTGTCGCATCCGCTTTCTTATTAAGCTGTTCCAATGAATCATTTATCTTATTTCATGCAACCGCTAAGGCCTCTTCTGTCGACATTCCTCTTGGTTTTGATTGTACTGGTGCAGAAGCAGCAGCAGAAGAAGAAGCAGGGAGGCCTGGTGTTGAGCCTCTCCTGGGTTGCTGCCAAGTTCTCCCAGACCTTAATGTTTTTTTCAGCAGTTAACTGGTCTGTTTTTTCCTTTCCATTTGCCATAACACTTAAAAGATTCAAGGTCAGTCCCAGAGTCTCAGAGTTTTTATCTTGCAGCTGGAAATTCCCCTAGCCCAGCTCTTGTAAAGTCACCAGTTCAAAGGCTTCCACTAGGGGGAAACAGTTTCTATTTATATTAGTCAGTAATGTCCTCTTTTAAACACAGTTCAAACAATCCAAAGTTAGTTTCAGTTTTCAGTTACTTTTACTCCTTTTTTAAAAGCAGCCGGAGACAGTATTTCTCTTGTTTAGCTAGCTGTCAATGAACGTTCTAAACACTGTCAATGAACATTCCAAAAGACGTCAGTCCTGCTAGCAGCCTGTTCCCAGGGTCAGAGCGGCGGTATTTTAGCTCTCTTCACTCTCTCCTGCAGGCATACTCAGTCCACAACTCCCCCCCCCTTCTCCTGCCTCCAAGGGGGGGCTTAATGTTCTTTACCGATGGAAATTTAGTCCTTTACAAAAGGCTTTCCAAGACTTCAGCTTGCAGCCTCATTGCTTCAGTCTATTTACAAAAGGGGAAGATGGACTTCCTGTATTGAACCTCCCCATTACAATACCAAATTAAACGTTTAAAAATCCAATTCTCCCGCTTCAGCTTTACTCATGGGTAATTACTTTGAAGTCAAATTGTCCACAGGAAAAAGTCAGCGCTCTCTGGCAACAGCTATGCGGCTTCGCTCCGTGGAAGGAGCAGACGATTCGAAGCACCTCGCCACTCACCCCACGTTGCTCCGGACCCCCGAAACCGGGTTTCCCCATGAGTAGGGGAGGTGCAAAGGGTGCCCGCCGAATCCCACATTCACAGGCTTCTCCCGCCTGTGATTTTTTGCGGGTCTCCGCCTTCGCCGTGGCGGCCAGACCCAGATTCCCACGGGGCAAATTCCTCCCGATCAGAGGAATTCTGCCATTACCGGAGGCACCAACCCGGAAGTCTCATGAACAGAAAGCTCCTGTCCTGGGACTCTTGGGTCTCTTGGCGCCCTTCCCAGGAAAGGGGGATGAGAAGCCAAGGGGGTTGAGAAGCCTTGCGTTCAGCGTGTCCAAGATGTGTTGCAACTGGATGAGATAAGACTCAGTTCCCAGACCTGCTTATTCCTGGCATTGACAGAGCCTATTCATTAGCTTTTTGAAGCCTTCTTGTACTGATAAAAAATAACCTTTTGCTTATGCAGCAGCATCTTGTGAGAAAGCAGAGAAGAGCAGAGAAAAGCTGTTGTAGACGAGAGAAAGGGGAAATTTGGTTTTGAGGCCTGGGGTGACTTCGGGCCTAGGGGGGGTCACCTGTCCTCACCTCCTTCACTCCCTGGCTTCTCCCCCCCCCCCGGAGAAAGGGGAAGGCATGTACCACAGACAGTCGCTTCAGGACACCGATCCGCTCTAAAGAAGCCTGCGCATGGGAAGAGCCACACCCCATCAGCTGCAAGCAGTACCTGTTCTGCCTCCAAATAATCATTTGGGCTTCTGTGTATATTCCCAGGTTGTACTTTCAGTTAGTTGGAAAAGGGGAGGGCGGTTCTCTAGCAGATGCAGGAGTGAAACACCATCCCTTTTGTTGTGTTGAAAACAACAACTCATCTGTGGGAGCCTCAGCTTCTGATCCTAAGGATGAGGCTAATGCTTCTGGTCCTATCACTGAAGTTCTTTTATAGGTACTGAAGATTGACTGGATATTCTGTTTATTGGTTTGGTAATGCTGTGTGTCATTTAGAATGTGGTTGAACAACTCACACCGCTCATATGATGGCTCTCTGGGAAGTCAGCCCAAATCACGGCCTGCACCGCATCCCAGAGAAAAAGGGTACGTGAGCCTTAAAAGCCCTTTTGGATCTCTATCCCAACAGAACAGCTGCATTATTTCTATGGGAAGGTTTTAGTTTAGGTTTTAGGATCCCAGTTGCTTTCCCCCCAAATCAGGTGACCCACCAAATCAGAAATCAGTTAGAGAGATGCCCGAAGTGGCGCGCAAGAAAATACTTAAAGAAATTAAGGCAGGGAGGGTAGCCGGCCACTTTTCTGTCCCTCCCATAGAGGGTTTGCATATATCCCCATGAGGCATCATCACCAAAAAGGCACCTGGTGAGTTTTGCATGATTCACAACCTATCCTACCCAAAGGGAGGGTCCATCAATGATGCGATACCTCAGGAACTTTGCTCTGTGAGGTATGCCTCCTTTGACCAAGCAGTTAAACTTATTCGCAAATTTGGAAAAGGCGCGTTGCTGGCGAAATGTGATATAGAGTCTGCTTTCTGACTCCTGCCAGTCCACCCGGAAGATTTCCAGTGGCTGGGTTTTAAATTTGACAGGGCATACTTTGTAGACATGGGACGTGGGTGGCGCTGTGGGTAAAACCTCAGCGCCTAGGCCTGCCGATCGTATGGTCAGCAGTTCGAATCCCCGCAGCGGGGTGAGCTCCCGTCGTTCAGTCCCAGCTCCTGCCCACCTAGCAGTTCGAAAGCACTCTTAAGTGCAAGTAAGTAAATAGGTACCGCTTTATAGCGGGAAGGTAAACGGCGTTTCCGTGTGCTGCGCTGGTGCTGGCTCACCAGAGCAGCTTCGTCATGCTGGCCACATGACCCGGACAGCGCTGGCCCCCAGCCTCTTTAGCGAGATGGGCGCGCAACCCCAGAGTCAGACACGACTGGCCCGTACGGGCAGGGGTACCTTTACCTTTACTTACTTTGTAGACAAAGCAATGCCTATGGGTTGCTCAGTGGCCTGTGCAGCCTTTGAGGCATTTAGTACCTTTTTGGACTGGGCGCTTCGTTTTAGAACAGGGTCTGAGGGTATGTTGCGCTACTTGGACGGCTTTATTCTCGTAGCTGATAGTAGGCATAGGTGCTCGGCCCTTCTGGAAGCCTTCACATCTTTAGCAGGAGAGCTGGGAGTACCTTTGGCTGCAGATAAAATGGAGGGCCCAGCTACAACTATGGTTTACCTAGGCATTGAGCTGGACACAGTCGCCCAAACCTCAAAACTTCCTAGTGAAAAAATGGTTGCGCTTAGGGACCTCATTCAGCAACTTCTCCCTCTAAGAAAAGTTACGCTCAGGCAGATTCAGTCGTTGTTAGGCCATTTGAACTTTGCTTGCTGAGTGGTTTCCCCAGGCCGCCCATTTTGCAGCCGCCTCGCGAGGTTGTCAGCAGGCTTGCGGTCACCCCATCACAGGGTTCGCCTATCTAAAGAGGTAAAATCCGATCTGGAAGTCTGGCTGAAGTTCTTGGAAAGGTATAATGGTGAAGAAGCAACCGTTGGAACGCAAAGGCAAAGCGGCCAGTACCAAATGCAAAGGGGTAGCGACAAAGACGTGTCCTTTTAAGCCTCCCTCCTTTTGCTCCACCAAGCCCCCCACAAACGTTAAAGGTGCCCCACCACCCTGCAAATGCGGCTAGAAATAAGAACCCCCAGTCTAACCTGATCCGTCAGGCGAGCTGTGCGCTTCCGAGTAAAAGGACTAAACAGCGATGGGCTGGCGCTGAACGTGCAAACCGCGTTCCGCAAAGCTCCGCTGCAGAGAAGCCACCCAGAGAGAAGGGAACACTCGGTCGATGGGGTTTTCCAGCGCGGTTTCAGCCCTGCTGTTCCGGAGCTAAATGGCTCTGGCTGCCGAAGCGGCTGCCTGGAACACGGGTGGGCAATCCAATGGGAGGCACAACACCGATGCGCGGGTAAATCCAAGTGAAAATTGATCACCGAAGGAATTGAGATACACAGCCTAAAGAAAAGGTAAGAGACAAAACAACCTTAATACAAACCAAAGCGGGATGGCTGGCGAGGCGAAAAGAGGGCGAGCCCCGGCCACGCCGGCCCTAAATAGGGCAGGCTACGCCCCCCAGCCACCCAACTGGCTGGCTGGGTTGACAACGCGGCCGGGATTCCCTCGGTCTCACGGGGGCTGGAAGCAGCCCCCGAGCACATGGAGTGGGCGTGAAGCCCGCAACCCCAACCTCTCGCCAGGTTCGGAAGTGGCTTTGTTGTGTTGAAAACAACAACTCTCACCTGTGGGAGCCTTAGCTTCTGATCCTAAGACTGAGGCTAATGCTTCTGGTCCTATCCCTGAAGTTCTTTTATAGGGACAGTGGTACCCCGCAAGACGAATGCCTCGCAAGACGGAAAACCCGCAAGGCGAAAGGGTTTTCTGTTTTGGAGGCGCTTCGCAAGACGAATTTCCCTATGGGCTTGCATCGCAAGACGAAAGCCCATAGGGAAATGCTGGCGGTCGGGAGCAAAGACTTTCGCCCACAGCCGGCCTTCAGAAGAGGACCTCTTCTGAAGGCCGGTGGGGGGCAAAAGTCTTTGCTCCCCCCCCGCCTGCCTTCCCCCCCGCCTGCCCCGGGCGATCTTAAAATGCTGGCGGGCGGGAGCGAAGCGTTCGCTGCCGACCCCCAGCATTTTAAAATCTCCCCGTGTCCCGGGGAGGTTTTAAAATGCTGGGGATTGGCAGCGCTTCGCTCCTGACCCCCAGCATTTTAAAACGCTGTTCCGAAGGGGGGGCGGGGACACCTGCCCCAGCCGCCCCACTTCGGAAAGCTGTTCCGAAGTGGGGAGGGGGGCGGGGTCACCTGCCCCAGCCGCCCCACTTCGGAAAGCTGTTCCGAAGTGGGGAGGGGGGGCGGGGACACCTGCCCCAGCCGCCCCACTTCGGAAAGCTGTTCCGAAGTGGGGAGGGGGGGCGGGGACACCTGCCCCAGCCGCCCCACTTCGGAAAGCTGTTCCGAAGTGGGGAGGGGGGAGGGGTCACTTGCCCCAGCCGCCCCACTTCGGAAAGCTGTTCCGAAGTGGGGCGGGGGGGCGGGGACACCTGCCCCAGCCGCCCCACTTCGGAAAGCTGTTCCGAAGTGGGGAGGGGGGCGGGGACACCTTCTGAAGGCGGGCAGGGGGCGAAAGTCTTTGTCCCCCCTGTCTGCCTTCCCAGGGGCTTTTAAATCGCCCCGGACAGCGGAGGACTTAAAATGCCCGCCAGCATTTTAAGATCGCCCCGGACAGCGGAGAAGTCCTCCGCTGTCCCAGGGTTTTTTAAAATGCTGGGGGTGGGAAGAAAAGCCCTTGTCCCCCCCCCAGCCTTCAGAAGAGGTCCGGGGACAGACTGTCCCCGGACCTGGTCTGAAGGTGGTTTCCCTAGGAACGCATTAATTGATTTTCAATGCATTCCTATGGGAAACCGTGCATCGCAAGACGAAAAAACCGCAAGACGAAGAGACTTGCGGAACGAATTAATTTCGTCTTGTGAGGCACCACTGTACTGAAGATTGACTGGATATTCTGTTTATTGTTTTGGTAATGCTGTATGTCATTTAGAATGCGGTTGAAAAACTCACACCGCTCATGTGATGGTGTGATAGGCGCACGTACATAGATCAGCACAGGAAGACCGACCCGAAGCCATTTTGATTCCTAAACTGAGCAAATGTTTTCTCTGCAAGGTCAAACTGGAAAAGCCTCCCCATTGTCTTTTCCTTCACAAATCCTGTCTTAAGGGTATGTCTGTGTTTGAATAGGGTGTGAGCCTGTGACCTGGCCCAGGAACTACCGTATTTATCATTACAAAAGACTGGCCAGGCTCCCCAGGCAATCCAATCAAGTAACCTGCCAGACAGGAGATAAACAAGGACAAAAACAACATTAAATTTCTGTTTAGACCGCCTTGTCTGTGATGTAGGTGTGATGTATCTGAGGGGTGGTCTTAGGTTACACCCCTTCTGTGATGTATGTATGATACAGGGTGGCAATTTCAAGAGTCCATCAATAAAGATCAAGCTTACTAGCTGCCTTGCTTCTCAATATTCTCTGGTTGGCCTCTGTTATCTTCTCCTACCAATAGGGAACCTATGTAAGGACTCTATATGGGTCTTGGATACCCCATAAGGGAAAAGGGCAATTTTTATTTACAACAGAGGCTCTCTGGGAAGTCAGCCCAAATCACGGCCTGCACCGCATCCCAGAGAAAAAGGGAACGTGAGCCTAAAACGTACAGGGGAGGGAACCAAGCAAGCTGTTAGGGGCCAATTCTCATTCACTGCACCCTCATGGTAAGACCTTGGGGAAATGCCACCTTTTCCCAGACATGGGCTATATAGAGCATGGTTATTCCTCTTGTGAAATCAGGGAGACATTTAATTAGTAAGGAATTCCATGGGTTGTAATGACACCACCACAAATAGCTCTGAACAGGCCTCTGTCTCCATTTTCTCCATTTTACCCTGGCCAGCTCCTGAAAGAGCTGAATGGTTCTGGCTTTGGAACAAAATTCTGCCTAAAAGGTCCTTCCTGGGGTTTTTTTATGATGTTAGCCGCTCTGAGCCCGGCCTCAGCCGGGGAGGGCAGGATACAAATAAAAAATTCTTATTCTTATTCTTATTCTTATTCTTATTCTTATTCTTATTAAAAGGGAACACAAATGCCAAATTAAAACTAAATATACCACACTGACTTTGGGGAGAAAAAGAAAACACACTCACTCTTTCAAACGGTTGCTGTGTACCAGCGTTGCTAACGGCCGCCAAGCCCCTGGAGACATGAGGTCACAGCATTATGACAACATGATGGAATGATGATGTCAGTGGAAAGGAGACCTCTTAGATACATAGAATCATAGAATCATAGAATCCTAGAGTTGGAAGAGACCCCAAGGGCCATCGAGTCCAACCCCCTGCCAAGCAGGAAACACCATCAGAGCACTCCTGACATATGGTTGTCAAGCCTCTGCTTAAAGACCTCCAAAGTAGGAGACTCCACCACACTCCTTGGCAGCAAATTCCACTGTCAAACAGCTCTTACTGTCAGGAAGTTCTTCCTAATGTTTAGGTGGAATCTTCTTTCTTGTAGTTTGGATCCATTGCTCCGTGTCCGCTTCTCTGGAGCAGCAGAAAAAAACCTTTCTCCCTCCTCTATGTGACATCCTTTTATATCTTTGAACATGGCTATCATATCACCCCTTAACCTCCTCTTCTCCAGGCTAAACATGCCCAGCTCCCTTAGCCGTTCCTCATAAGGCATCGTTTCCAGGCCTTGGACCATTTTGGTTGCTCATCTCTTTTTCTATTTACATTCTATTTGCTGATTTATGATCCGGCAAACCTTCACTGAAGATGAACTAAGAACTTCTTAATGGATTGAATATTTTTAAAATTAATTCTCCATTAGTAACATTCTAATGATAACAAATCAAATCAAATCTTGCCACATCATAATACAAACAATAAAGCCAATTATACATTCCAAACTAAAAATTTTGGAGAGGCCTTTCCATGTTCTGGCTGCCTTCTTCTCTCTTGTTTCCCCCTACCTCTAAGGGGCTACTGTACAATTTTTTAATTTTTTGGAAAGGATTCTTTTAAATACTTTTTAAGGACTTTTTTTTAAAAAAGGCTTGATTCTTTTAAAGGGATTTTTGGAAGAGTTTTTTAAATATATTTTCCCCAAGTTTCCCCCCCCCCATTTCATAATTTAATTTTCCGGTCTTTTTAAAATATCCTTCTTTCCAGAACGCTCTTGTTTCTTTTCTTTTTTTAATAGATATTTATTAAAGATTTTCCATTTTAGTAGATTAAAAAGCCAAAAAGAAAAAACAAAAAGAAAAATTAAAAACATATAGTTTACAATCCTTATTTTTCAATAACATATTTCCCTGACTTCCCCACACCCCCCCTTCTTATATTCCAGCTCAAATTGTTAGTTCAACAAGTTCTTATCCCCAATTTTTTAACCTTTTTATGTTTAATTCATTATAAAAAACCGATTTTACCTTATAAACATCAAAATTTATACATCAGTACTCATTCTTAAATCCTTTTTCTAAAGTCGACCCAAATTCCCTTCCACGAATTCCTCATTTTTCATACAAATAACAAAACAGAATAAAAATAAAAAGACAAATTATAATTATACACCCTTTGGATCCCCAAACCCCACCCCATCCCCTTTCCCAGTTTCAATCCCCAACAAATGTCCATCAGTCTTAATCTACTATAAGCCTGGGGATCTCAGGTCCGAGGCTCTTAATTGTCTCTCAGTTCCTCTCTGCCAGTTTTTTTGATAGTCCTTAATATTGAACACCAGATCTCGGAGAAGCTCTGGCCCAACAGGATCCATGTTTCTTCCAGCCAGACCTCCATGCTTAAAAGTGGAGCCCAAATCTTGTTTCTTACTCCTTTCAAATCCAAATGTCCCCAAAGCTCCAACTTTCACCTTAATCAAATTTGTAATCCTTGGGTCTTCAGATCTCCACAGAGAGAGATCTCTCCATTCTTCAATCACCAATTCAGACCAGATTTTCATCATCAAGTTCTTATTTTCCTTTATAACCATCATGTCAGGCCTCTGGCTCTCCTTTGCCATCTGCAACATTATATCTCCTCCTTCCTTTTCCTCAAAAACAACATGTGTCTCTTTCTCCACACTCTCAAAGTTCTCAAATTTCTCCTCTTATCCAGCTGCTTGGGCTTCCTGGATCAAATCCTTATCAGATTCAATGAACTTATTTACTGTTAAGTCCAGAGTTGCAACGTTGGTAGCCAAAACATCAATTTGGCCTTGTAACTTTCCCAAGAGAAAGAAAACTCTGTCCAATTTTGCTTGAGTTTTGCCTCCTTCAGCCATTCTTGTAATGTCCCTAAACCCCCTCTAGAGGGATTTTGGTTACTTAGTATTCATTCCAGTTCAAATCCAACAATCAAGTTAGTTTGTGTCAGTTCTTCCTTGCAGAACGCTCCTGTTTCTTAGTCCAAATTCTAATAATTTTTGAAGAGCTGAGTCCAGGGGGTCGTACATTGTCCTGGGCAAAGGTGGTTGGCATTGCAGGGTAAATATTAGGCTCAAGTGGCATCGCAGATTTTGCACACAGTGATCTCTAGGATAAGCCAGGCATGCGTTGCACTGGGATCTATAGCACTGTGTTTAGAGGTCAACTACAGTTCCCATGATTCTTGGGGGGAAGGAGTCATGTGCTGTAATGTTATGGCCTGTCCACAGCCACTAACAACAACCAAAGTGAATAGTTTCTGATGAATTTTCCTTAAATTGTCTTGTCTCAATTATATTTTTAGAGTTTATCATTGCAATGGTGGGCTAGAGATACTGCAGTTTTTGGTTGTGGTGACCTGCTATTCGTTATAATTAGTTAAAGTTGTTTCTATATGTAACAACAGCAGCTAGGATTCTATATGCACAGAAATGGAAGGAAAAAGAATCATAGAATCATAGAATCATAGAGTAGGAAGAGACCCCAAGGGCCATCGAGTCCAACCCCCTGCCAAGCAGGAAACACCATCAGAGCACTCCTGACATATGGTTGTCAAGCCTCTGCTTAAAGACCTCCAAAGGAGGAGACTCCACCACACTCCTGGGCAGCAAATTCCACTGTCAAACAGCTCTTACTGTCAGGAAGTTCTTCCTAATGTTTAGGTGGAATCTTCTTTCTTGTAGTTTGGATCCATTGCTCCGTGTCCGCTTCTCCGGAGCAGCAGAAAACAACCTTTCTCCCTCCTCTATGTGACATCCTTTTATATATTTGAACATGGCTATCATATCACCCCTTAACCTCCTCTTCTCCAGGCTAAACATGCCCAGCTCCCTTAGCCGTTCCTCATAAGGCATCGTTTCCAGGCCTTTGACCATTTTGGTTGCCCTCCTCTGGACACGTTCCAGTTTGTCAGTGTCCTTCTTGAATTGTGGTGCCCAGAACTGGACACAGTACTCCAGGTGAGGTCTGACCAGAGCAGAATACAGTGGCACTATTACTTCCCTTGATCTAGATGCTATACTCCTATTGATGCAGCCCAGAATTGCATTGGCTTTTTTAGCTGCCGCGTCACACTGTTGGCTCATGTCAAGTTTGTGGTCAACCAAGACTCCTAGATCCTTTTCACATGTACTGCTCTCAAGCCAGGTGTCACCCATCTTGTATTTGTGCCTCTCATTTTTTTTGCCCAAGTGCAATACTTTACATTTCTTCCTGTTAAAATTCATCTTGTTTGTTTTGGCCCAGTTCTCTAATCTGTCAAGGTCGTTTTGAAGTGTGATCCTGTCCTCTGGGGTGTTAGCCACCCCTCCCAGTTTGGTGTCATCTGCAAATTTGATCAGGATGCCCTTGAGTCCATCATCCAAGCCATTGATAAAGATGTTGAATAAGACTGGGACCAAGACAGAACCCTGTGGCACCCCACTAGTCACTCTTCTCCAGGATGAAGAGGAACCATTGATGAGCACCCTTTGGGTTCGGTCAGTCAGCCAGTTACAAATCCACTGAGTGATAGCATAGTCAAGACCGCATTTTACCAGCTTCTTTACAAGAATATCATGGGGCACCTTGTCAAATGCCTTGCTGAAATCAAGGTAGGCTACATCCACTGCGTTCACTTTATCTACCAGGCTTGTAATTCTGTCAAAAAACGAGATCAGGTTAGTCTGACATGACTTATTTTTCAGAAATCCATGCTGACTATTGGTGATCACAGCATTCCTTTCTAGGTGCTCACAGACTGTTTGCTTAATGATCTGTTCCAGAATCTTCCCTGCTATTGATGTCAGACTGACTGGGCGATAATTATTCGGGTCCTCTCTTTTCCCCTTTTTGAAAATAGGGACAACATTTGCCCTCCTCCAGTCTGCCGGGACTTCGCCTGTTCTCCAGGAATTCTCAAAGATGACTGCCAGTGGTTCTGAGATCACATCTGCCAGTTCTTTTAATACTCTTGGATGCAGTTCATCTGGCCCTGGAGACTTGAATGTTTATCTCGAAACAGTCTCTTAGAGTTTTTTTGGGCCTTTTTGGTCACCTCTTCATTCCTGAACAAACTATCGTTCATCCTCCATCTAAAGGAACCAATTGGCATCAATTTCATTTCCATCTTCACGGCATTATGGTCAGAACAAGTTTTGGGACAAATCTCCACTTTGCTGATCTTCGGAGCCAATCCCCTGGTTACCCAGATTTGGTCAATTCTTGTCCATGTCATTTTAGCCTCAGAGAAGAAAGTTCCCTCTCTTCCCAGAGGGTTCTTCATTCTCCAAATGTCAACTAAATCCATATTTTCAGTCATGTCGAAAAAGGTTTTTGGTAGTCTGCCATCTTTGGGGACTACCTGTCTCTGTGCCTTGTCCATATTTGTAGACACCACTCCATTCATGTCTCCCATCAAAATCATATTGTAGTCCATGTAGTCCATCAGAGTCTCGTGTAGCTTCTTATAGAACTCCGATTTTCCTTCATTTGGTGCATAAATACCTACGATCAGAAATTTCTCTCCTTGTGATTGAATTTCAATTGCAACAAATCTTCCTTGGTCATCTTTGAATATGAATTTCGGTGATAGGCTCTCCTTTGCATAAAGGACCACTCCTCTTTTTTTAACTTTGATGAGATAAATTCTTGGCCCAGTCTTTTATTACTTAATATTTTCCTGTGTAGCCTTATCACATGTGTTTCTTGTAAACAAATCAAGTCCAAATGTTCTTTTTTCAATAAATGACATACTCTCCGCCTTTTTTCTGGAGAGTTCAGTCCATTCACATTCCAGCTCGGAACCTGCAACGCCATCGTGTAATTACTTTGATATTCCTCCAACAGCACCCAATGCTTGCTCTTCTTTTGTTGGTGGTGGTGGTGACACGTTCACTGGGAGATCCAGTCCAAAGGATAATGCTGATATATCCAATATTCCCCTGTTTGGTGATCTTCTATCTGATGCTCCTTGCTCTAGTCCTCTATCTGGTGATCTTCTATCCAATGCTCTTGGCTCTTTTCCAAGTTCCTTCTGCAGATCTTCTTCGTATTTATACAAAAACTTTACTTTCTCTTCTACTGATCTTATTTTTATTTTCCTTCCTTTGAAATCGAACGATAGACCTTGGGGAAACTCCCACCTAAAGATGATTTTATTCCTTCTCAGCAGGGCAACAATATCTCCGTAGTTAGGCCTAAGATCCAAAAGATGTTTGGAGACGTCTTAAAAAATTTCCACTCTTGACTGTTGTACTTCTAAGTTCTTCTGGTAGTGCCAGCTCAAGATTCTATCTCTCTCTTCTTTAGTTCGAAGGGTGATCAAGCAGTCTCTTATTCTATTCTTCTCTTTTTTCCCTCCTCTTCCAAGTCTGAAGGCCCTCACAATTCTAAACTCTTCTTGACCCAAGTCCAAGTCCCAAAGGTCAGCAAATTCCTGTGTGAGAAAGTCTGTCAAACTTTCCTTCTCCAATTCGGGTAGGGCTCTAATCCTCAGATTCATCTGTTTTTCTTTAAGTTCAATCATAGCAAGCGTCAACTTATGTTCATCAAGTTGCCTCTGTGGGGCTGGGACTCTCTCTCTCTCCAGTTGTGTTACTTTACATTCAGCAGCAATGGCTTTCTCGCTAGCTTCCTCCGCAGTCTGCCGTATCAAAGTAGATTCCTGTATCAGTTTCTGGATGGTTTCTATATTGGTGTTCACCTTTTGTCCCAAGTTATTTATACTTTCTGTATTTAAGTCGATTTTAATAGTTGCAGCATCCACTTTCACATTTGTCGCATCCGCTTTCTTATTAAGCTGTTCCAATGAATCATTTATCTTATTTCATGCAACCGCTAAGGCCTCTTCTGTCGACATTCCTCTTGGTTTTGATTGTACTGGTGCAGAAGCAGCAGCAGAAGAAGAAGCAGGGAGGCCTGGTGTTGAGCCTCTCCTGGGTTGCTGCCAAGTTCTCCCAGACCTTAATGTTTTTTTCAGCAGTTAACTGGTCTGTTTTTTCCTTTCCATTTGCCATAACACTTAAAAGATTCAAGGTCAGTCCCAGAGTCTCAGAGTTTTTATCTTGCAGCTGGAAATTCCCCTAGCCCAGCTCTTGTAAAGTCACCAGTTCAAAGGCTTCCACTAGGGGGAAACAGTTTCTATTTATATTAGTCAGTAATGTCCTCTTTTAAACAGAGTTCAAACAATCCAAAGTTAGTTTCAGTTTTCAGTTACTTTTACTCCTTTTTTAAAAGCAGCCGGAGACAGTATTTCTCTTGTTTAGCTAGCTGTCAATGAACGTTCTAAACACTGTCAATGAACATTCCAAAAGACGTCAGTCCTGCTAGCAGCCTGTTCCCAGGGTCAGAGCGGCGGTATTTTAGCTCTCTTCACTCTCTCCTGCAGGCATACTCAGTCCACAACTCCCCCCCCCTTCTCCTGCCTCCAAGGGGGGGCTTAATGTTCTTTACCGATGGAAATTTAGTCCTTTACAAAAGGCTTTCCAAGACTTCAGCTTGCAGCCTCATTGCTTCAGTCTATTTACAAAAGGGGAAGATGGACTTCCTGTATTGAACCTCCCCATTACAATACCAAATTAAACGTTTAAAAATCCAATTCTCCCGCTTCAGCTTTACTCATGGGTAATTACTTTGAAGTCAAATTGTCCACAGGAAAAAGTCAGCGCTCTCTGGCAACAGCTATGCGGCTTCGCTCCGTGGAAGGAGCAGACGATTCGAAGCACCTCGCCACTCACCCCACGTTGCTCCGGACCCCCGAAACCGGGTTTCCCCATGAGTAGGGGAGGTGCAAAGGGTGCCCGCCGAATCCCACATTCACAGGCTTCTCCCGCCTGTGATTTTTTGCGGGTCTCCGCCTTCGCCGTGGCGGCCAGACCCAGATTCCCACGGGGCAAATTCCTCCCGATCAGAGGAATTCCGCCATTACCGGAGGCACCAACCCGGAAGTCTCATGAACAGAAAGCTCCTGTCCTGGGACTCTTGGGTCTCTTGGCGCCCTTCCCAGGAAAGGGGGATGAGAAGCCAAGGGGGTTGAGAAGCCTTGCGTTCAGCGTGTCCAAGATGTGTTGCAACTGGATGAGATAAGACTCAGTTCCCAGACCTGCTTATTCCTGGCATTGACAGAGCCTATTCATTAGCTTTTTGAAGCCTTCTTGTACTGATAAAAAATAACCTTTTGCTTATGCAGCAGCATCTTGTGAGAAAGCAGAGAAGAGCAGAGAAAAGCTGTTGTAGACGAGAGAAAGGGGAAATTTGGTTTTGAGGCCTGGGGTGACTTCGGGCCTAGGGGGGGTCACCTGTCCTCACCTCCTTCACTCCCTGGCTTCTCCCCCCCCCCCCGGAGAAAGGGGAAGGCATGTACCACAGACAGTCGCTTCAGGACACCGATCCGCTCTAAAGAAGCCTGCGCATGGGAAGAGCCACACCCCATCAGCTGCAAGCAGTACCTGTTCTGCCTCCAAATAATCATTTGGGCTTCTGTGTATATTCCCAGGTTGTACTTTCAGTTAGTTGGAAAAGGGGAGGGCGGTTCTCTAGCAGATGCAGGAGTGAAACACCATCCCTTTTGTTGTGTTGAAAACAACAACTCATCTGTGGGAGCCTCAGCTTCTGATCCTAAGGATGAGGCTAATGCTTCTGGTCCTATCACTGAAGTTCTTTTATAGGTACTGAAGATTGACTGGATATTCTGTTTATTGGTTTGGTAATGCTGTGTGTCATTTAGAATGTGGTTGAACAACTCACACCGCTCATATGATGGCTCTCTGGGAAGTCAGCCCAAATCACGGCCTGCACCGCATCCCAGAGAAAAAGGGTACGTGAGCCTTAAAAGCCCTTTTGGATCTCTATCCCAACAGAACAGCTGCATTATTTCTATGGGAAGGTTTTAGTTTAGGTTTTAGGATCCCAGTTGCTTTCCCCCCAAATCAGGTGACCCACCAAATCAGAAATCAGTTAGAGAGATGCCCGAAGTGGCGCGCAAGAAAATACTTAAAGAAATTAAGGCAGGGAGGGTAGCCGGCCACTTTTCTGTCCCTCCCATAGAGGGTTTGCATATATCCCCATGAGGCATCATCACCAAAAAGGCACCTGGTGAGTTTTGCATGATTCACAACCTATCCTACCCAAAGGGAGGGTCCATCAATGATGCGATACCTCAGGAACTTTGCTCTGTGAGGTATGCCTCCTTTGACCAAGCAGTTAAACTTATTCGCAAATTTGGAAAAGGCGCGTTGCTGGCGAAATGTGATATAGAGTCTGCTTTCTGACTCCTGCCAGTCCACCCGGAAGATTTCCAGTGGCTGGGTTTTAAATTTGACAGGGCATACTTTGTAGACATGGGACGTGGGTGGCGCTGTGGGTAAAACCTCAGCGCCTAGGCCTGCCGATCGTATGGTCAGCAGTTCGAATCCCCGCAGCGGGGTGAGCTCCCGTCGTTCAGTCCCAGCTCCTGCCCACCTAGCAGTTCGAAAGCACTCTTAAGTGCAAGTAAGTAAATAGGTACCGCTTTATAGCGGGAAGGTAAACGGCGTTTCCGTGTGCTGCGCTGGTGCTGGCTCACCAGAGCAGCTTCGTCACGCTGGCCACATGACCCGGACAGCGCTGGCCCCCAGCCTCTTTAGCGAGATGGGCGCGCAACCCCAGAGTCAGACACGACTGGCCCGTACGGGCAGGGGTACCTTTACCTTTACTTACTTTGTAGACAAAGCAATGCCTATGGGTTGCTCAGTGGCCTGTGCAGCCTTTGAGGCATTTAGTACCTTTTTGGACTGGGCGCTTCGTTTTAGAACAGGGTCTGAGGGTATGTTGCGCTACTTGGACGGCTTTATTCTCGTAGCTGATAGTAGGCATAGGTGCTCGGCCCTTCTGGAAGCCTTCACATCTTTAGCAGGAGAGCTGGGAGTACCTTTGGCTGCAGATAAAATGGAGGGCCCAGCTACAACTATGGTTTACCTAGGCATTGAGCTGGACACAGTCGCCCAAACCTCAAAACTTCCTAGTGAAAAAATGGTTGCGCTTAGGGACCTCATTCAGCAACTTCTCCCTCTAAGAAAAGTTACGCTCAGGCAGATTCAGTCGTTGTTAGGCCATTTGAACTTTGCTTGCTGAGTGGTTTCCCCAGGCCGCCCATTTTGCAGCCGCCTCGCGAGGTTGTCAGCAGGCTTGCGGTCACCCCATCACAGGGTTCGCCTATCTAAAGAGGTAAAATCCGATCTGGAAGTCTGGCTGAAGTTCTTGGAAAGGTATAATGGTGAAGAAGCAACCGTTGGAACGCAAAGGCAAAGCGGCCAGTACCAAATGCAAAGGGGTAGCGACAAAGACGTGTCCTTTTAAGCCTCCCTCCTTTTGCTCCACCAAGCCCCCCACAAACGTTAAAGGTGCCCCACCACCCTGCAAATGCGGCTAGAAATAAGAACCCCCAGTCTAACCTGATCCGTCAGGCGAGCTGTGCGCTTCCGAGTAAAAGGACTAAACAGCGATGGGCTGGCGCTGAACGTGCAAACCGCGTTCCGCAAAGCTCCGCTGCAGAGAAGCCACCCAGAGAGAAGGGAACACTCGGTCGATGGGGTTTTCCAGCGCGGTTTCAGCCCTGCTGTTCCGGAGCTAAATGGCTCTGGCTGCCGAAGCGGCTGCCTGGAACACGGGTGGGCAATCCAATGGGAGGCACAACACCGATGCGCGGGTAAATCCAAGTGAAAATCGATCACCGAAGGAATTGAGATACACAGCCTAAAGAAAAGGTAAGAGACAAAACAACCTTAATACAAACCAAAGCGGGATGGCTGGCGAGGCGAAAAGAGGGCGAGCCCCGGCCACGCCGGCCCTAAATAGGGCAGGCTACGCTCCCCAGCCACCCAACTGGCTGGCTGGGTTGACAACGCGGCCGGGATTCCCTCGGTCTCACGGGGGCTGGAAGCAGCCCCCGAGCACATGGAGTGGGCGTGAAGCCCGCAACCCCAACCTCTCGCCAGGTTCGGAAGTGGCTTTGTTGTGTTGAAAACAACAACTCTCACCTGTGGGAGCCTTAGCTTCTGATCCTAAGACTGAGGCTAATGCTTCTGGTCCTATCCCTGAAGTTCTTTTATAGGGACAGTGGTACCCCGCAAGACGAATGCCTCGCAAGACGGAAAACCCGCAAGGCGAAAGGGTTTTCTGTTTTGGAGGCGCTTCGCAAGACGAATTTCCCTATGGGCTTGCATCGCAAGACGAAAGCCCATAGGGAAATGCTGGCGGTCGGGAGCAAAGACTTTCGCCCACAGCCGGCCTTCAGAAGAGGACCTCTTCTGAAGGCCGGTGGGGGGCAAAAGTCTTTGCTCCCCCCCGCCTGCCTTCCCCCCCGCCTGCCCCGGGCGATCTTAAAATGCTGGCGGGCGGGAGCGAAGCGTTCGCTGCCGACCCCCAGCATTTTAAAATCTCCAAGGGACAGCAGAGAAGTCTCTGTCCCGGGGAGATTTTAAAATGCTGGGGGTCGGGAGCGAAGCGCTGCCGACCCCCAGCATTTTAAAATCTCCCCGTGTCCCGGGGAGGTTTTAAAATGCTGGGGATTGGCAGCGCTTCGCTCCTGACCCCCAGCATTTTAAAACGCTGTTCCGAAGGGGGGGCGGGGACACCTGCCCCAGCCGCCCCACTTCGGAAAGCTGTTCCGAAGTGGGGAGGGGGGCGGGGTCACCTGCCCCAGCCGCCCCACTTCGGAAAGCTGTTCCGAAGTGGGGAGGGGGGGCGGGGACACCTGCCCCAGCCGCCCCACTTCGGAAAGCTGTTCCGAAGTGGGGAGGGGGGGCGGGGACACCTGCCCCAGCCGCCCCACTTCGGAAAGCTGTTCCGAAGTGGGGAGGGGGGAGGGGTCACTTGCCCCAGCCGCCCCACTTCGGAAAGCTGTTCCGAAGTGGGGCGGGGGGCGGGGACACCTGCCCCAGCCGCCCCACTTCGGAAAGCTGTTCCGAAGTGGGGAGGGGGGGCGGGGACACCTTCTGAAGGCGGGCAGGGGGCGAAAGTCTTTGTCCCCCCTGTCTGCCTTCCCAGGGGCTTTTAAATCGCCCCGGACAGCGGAGGACTTAAAATGCCCGCCAGCATTTTAAGATCGCCCCGGACAGCGGAGAAGTCCTCCGCTGTCCCAGGGTTTTTTAAAATGCTGGGGGTGGGAAGAAAAGCCCTTGTCCCCCCCCCAGCCTTCAGAAGAGGTCCGGGGACAGACTGTCCCCGGACCTGGTCTGAAGGTGGTTTCCCTAGGAACGCATTAATTGATTTTCAATGCATTCCTATGGGAAACCGTGCATCGCAAGACGAAAAAACCGCAAGACGAAGAGACTTGCGGAACGAATTAATTTCGTCTTGTGAGGCACCACTGTACTGAAGATTGACTGGATATTCTGTTTATTGTTTTGGTAATGCTGTATGTCATTTAGAATGCGGTTGAAAAACTCACACCGCTCATGTGATGGTGTGATAGGCGCACGTACATAGATCAGCACAGGAAGACCGACCCGAAGCCATTTTGATTCCTAAACTGAGCAAATGTTTTCTCTGCAAGGTCAAACTGGAAAAGCCTCCCCATTGTCTTTTCCTTCACAAATCCTGTCTTAAGGGTATGTCTGTGTTTGAATAGGGTGTGAGCCTGTGACCTGGCCCAGGAACTACCGTATTTATCATTACAAAAGACTGGCCAGGCTCCCCAGGCAATCCAATCAAGTAACCTGCCAGACAGGAGATAAACAAGGACAAAAACAACATTAAATTTCTGTTTAGACCGCCTTGTCTGTGATGTAGGTGTGATGTATCTGAGGGGTGGTCTTAGGTTACACCCCTTCTGTGATGTATGTATGATACAGGGTGGCAATTTCAAGAGTCCATCAATAAAGATCAAGCTTACTAGCTGCCTTGCTTCTCAATATTCTCTGGTTGGCCTCTGTTATCTTCTCCTACCAATAGGGAACCTATGTAAGGACTCTATATGGGCTCTTGGATACCCCATAAGGGAAAAGGGCAATTTTTATTTACAACAGAGGCTCTCTGGGAAGTCAGCCCAAATCACGGCCTGCACCGCATCCCAGAGAAAAAGGGAACGTGAGCCTAAAACGTACAGGGGAGGGAACCAAGCAAGCTGTTAGGGGCCAATTCTCATTTACTGCACCCTCATGGTAAGACCTTGGGGAAATGCCACCTTTTCCCAGACATGGGCTATATAGAGCATGGTTATTCCTCTTGTGAAATCAGGGAGACATTTAATTAGTAAGGAATTCCATGGGTTGTAATGACACCACCACAAATAGCTCTGAACAGGCCTCTGTCTCCAATTTCTCCATTTTACCCTGGCCAGCTCCTGAAAGAGCTGAATGGTTCTGGCTTTGGAACAAAATTCTGCCTAAAAGGTCCTTCCTGGGGTTTTTTTATGATGTTAGCCGCTCTGAGCCCGGCCTCAGCCGGGGAGGGCAGGATACAAATAAAAAATTCTTATTCTTATTCTTATTCTTATTCTTATTCTTATTCTTATTCTTATTCTTATTAAAAGGGAACACAAATGCCAAATTAAAACTAAATATACCACACTGACTTTGGGGAGAAAAAGAAAACACACTCACGCTTTCAAACGGTTGCTGTGTACCAGCGTTGCTAACGGCCGCCAAGCCCCTGGAGACATGAGGTCACAGCATTATGACAACATGATGGAATGATGATGTCAGTGGAAAGGAGACCTCTTAGATACATAGAATCATAGAATCCTAGAGTTGGAAGAGACCCCAAGGGCCATCGAGTCCAACCCCCTGCCAAGCAGGAAACACCATCAGAGCACTCCTGACATATGGTTGTCAAGCCTCTGCTTAAACACCTCCAAAGGAGGAGACTCCACCACACTCCTTGGCAGCAAATTCCACTTTCAAACAGCTCTTACTGTCAGGAAGTTCTTCCTAATGTTTAGGTGGAATCTTCTTTCTTGTAGTTTGGATCCATTGCTCCGTGTCCGCTTCTCTGGAGCATCAGAAAACAACCTTTCTCCCTCCACTATGTGACATCCTTTTATATCTTTTGTTACGGAAGGGGGGGGCATGTCTTCGTCACTACAATATATTTGCTCAATTTCTCTAGGACTCCATCACCCCTCCCCTGTCCTCCATAATCTCTCAAGTAATCCTGTCAAAATCACTCTGCCAAACCTTTCCTCGGGCAATGCCAGGTGACAGACTATGCGTACATGGACCATTGTCTTCTCAGGATGTGCTTATCTGCGCATATCTCCAGCTCTGCATATCCCCCCTCCCTCCTCCATATGTTAATCCAGTGTAACCCAACCTCTCCTTAATGTATTCATGATGTAATCTGTGTAACCCAACCTTTCCTTAATGTATTCGTGATGTAACTGGGAGGTATTTTGCACTGTATTCTGGGACATGGAGGGAGTTTCAAAAGTTCATGTCACCCCCTTTCTCGCTGTTCAATCTCGCCTTGAACCTGTTGCGCAATAAACTTGGATCTTCTGCAGTTTGCTCCTGCGTCCGGCTGAGCTCATTTTCTTCCGCAGGGACCCACGGACTTAGTCCGATGAGCTGGGTGGCAGAGTAACCCCGCACCCAGATTTTAGCCGTAACAGTTGGCTGCCCAACGTGGGGCTTGCGGTTCTCCCGAGCTGCTGACTGGGGGCCCCGAAATCTTCAGCCGGCTCCAGGCCATTTTGCCTGGGAAGATCCTTTTGGACCCCCAGCCATCTTCCGGGCGGTAATCGAAAGCCCTAGGAGTTCAGCCGGGGAGCAAAAGAGGGATCCAGCCGGCTTATTCATCGATCCCGGGATCATCATAGAAGACGCGTGAGTATAAGGAAAAAGGAAAATCCAGTGCACTGGTGGGAAGGGGGTGGAAGTCTCCTGGCAACTGAATTCTCTGCCCTCCTCTCTATCGCTCCTTCTTGCCTTTCTCTTGGTCCGGTTAGTGAGAGAGACCGTGGACCGCTGCTCAACCCGAAAGGGGGGTTCTGAGCTCTATCCCTTTTCCTTAAAATCTCCAGCCAGCCGCACCAATTGGGAGCCCGAAAGTAAGACGGAGAGACCCGACTTGAAAGATAGCCGACTCTCTGCAACGGGCATCCCAGTTGAAAGCAAGGGGTTGGAGCTCTCTTTCCGAACTTCCCGAGCGTCCTTGCTAGGGGGCAGGAAGTGGTCTTGCTTTCTATCCCAATCCCAGCCGCACCGGTCGAGCTACATACCACGTGTACTGTAAGCTCACTTCCGAAAGCAAGGGGGATTTTCGACCCGAAATTCTATCCAGGGACCACCCGATCTGGCACTGCATGGCGCGGGCGTCCAGTAGGGCCCCTTTTCCTGAGATGTGACGATAGGTAGGAGGTTGCCAGGAGGGATAGCCCATGAGGAATTGGGCAGGACCGGCAGAGTGGAAAGAGACCCCAGGTTACAGGAAATAAGGAAATAAGGAAATAGGAAATGGAACGCAAGGAACCGGATAGCTAGAGCTCTCTAAAACCCACTAAGGAAGTTGCCAGGCAACTAGAAGCCCCTTCTCCTCTTTACTATACGTCCCTGTACTAAGCATACCAAACCCCTAGACATACCAATCCTAATCAACCCCTCTTTTTCCCCTTCTCTATCCCAGACACCCCCCCCCAAAAAAAAGAAAAAAGCAAAAAAAGCAACAACAGCAACGCATGCATCTATAAAGGGGTACCCAGTCAACCAAGCGTTGTGAGCCCTACCAGTTTGATTAACTGGTGGTGTGTTTGAAGAGGCAAGGAGGCTCATAAAACCATGTGGGACCTTCCTACTAATTTCACTTAATGAAGCCAAAGGTAGTGGCCCAACTCCTTGCAATAACCAACTAAAGGATGAGAATATATATGTTTACATGTTGTCTGTTATGTGTGTTGTCTGTTAATACATATATGAGAAGATGTATGTTTACATGTTGTCTGTTATGTGTGTTGTCTGTTCCTTCTGTCTCTGGCAGACTGCCTTTCTTAAGTGTGCATAGTTTAAACTGCAAGCTTGCTTCAAAATTTAAATCTAAGGAAGCCATGCTGGATCTTAGCAGTCCTAAATAAGACAAAAATTGAGAATGAAGTGTGCAAATGTTTACCCCACCTCTTGCTTTGCCCCAACTTTTGAGATTGTGAGTCTACAGTCTTATTTTGGAAGGTGCTGATAACCTAATGTTTCTGCTGCAAAAGCCTAGTTGAGCCAACTGCTCTCTCAAGCTAAAATGCAGTGTATGTACTTCATTAAGCATATGCCTATAAAAGTATGGTGTTCATTCAAAGAAAAATATTTGAATCCAGTTTTAACTTTGATTTGGTTGGACAGAAGAGTTATTGTAAGGCTCCTGATATCAGTCTCTATAAGACTTCATGGCCTCTTTTGTTAGAAAATGCCCCCCCTCCCCCTTGTTTCACTCTGCCTCTTTCAGTTGTTTTCCCCCTTCTTACTTCTGTGCCAGGTAAATTTACTCCCGAGTAAGCTTCCTTTAAAGGAAACTGCAAAGAGGGGAGGGGGGCAACACTCGTGTATTCCCTTAAAAAAAAATCAAATCTAGGGCTGCTTTAACTGTGCTTTATAAGAGATCCTCTCCCTATCTTACGAAAACTGTTCACTTCAATCTTCCTTAAATATCATTTCAAACTCACTCAAACTATCTCAAGATCTGCAAAAAGGGTTCTGTGTAAAGTTATGTACTTTTATTTTCCTCTTCCTTAGTACATGATAGGAGCATAGATGTTTCCTTTCCCAGCTGTAAATCTGTACTTAAATGTGTATGCCTCTTTGGTAGTACAAATCTTGCTGCAAAATCTTGCTGTGAACCCTATATTTTGGAGGGTTGGACTAGATGACCCCAGGGTCCCCTTTCAACTCTCCCGATTTGTGGCTGTGTGGAAGGACATGTGTCTGCAAGCATTGGAGGGTACTTCTTAAATTCTGGTGACGTGATGGAGTTGAAATTCAACCTAGCTATGCTCTTTAGTTTTAAAAGGTGAGAGGTGAAGCCCAACTGGTAATATCAAGCATTTAAGTGATTACAGTGTTCATCATTTTGTCTATTATTTTTTAAAAAAATCAAACTTAAAAGTCCATTAAAAGTTTAAGCACATAAAAATTCATATAATCAAGTAGAATTAGCCTTGACCATCCATCCTGTAAATAAAGGGCAGTAAAATTTGTCTGCAGATGGTAAGGCTGAGAATGTTAAAAAAAAAAAAAAATCATATGAATTCTAACTCTCTGGCCATTTTACTCATAAATAAGAGAGCGGTTGATTGTTCCGCGAATGACCAGATAAAATGACCAATAATGATAGTCCTTTCCTGTACATAAAGGAAGCACTCCTGTTGCTGGGGCTGAAATTGCTAGCTTTGGTGAATACTTAAATTGCTGAGTTTCTCTTTTTTGTTGTTTTAAAATCTAACCCTATTTTTAAAATCTACTCCTTACCTTTCCCTTCCTTATTCTAATTGAGCCAAAGGATGCAACATTTTCAATGGTATAAAAGGTTTGCTGAGACATGAACTCTGCACATGCACAGAGGCTAGATCAGCTTTAAAAAAAAAAAGAGAGAGCGAGAGAAAGGAGGGGGGAGAGAGAAGGTTTGGAGAGCGTGAAACCTATACAAATTTCCTTATGTAAAACTTGGAACCATTGAGCGAAATCATCCTTAATGTGTTTTGCTCCAGGGCTACTTAAGACAATAGAGTTAAGTACTGGACATGCCAAATTCTTTTCACAGGTAAATATCAAAGCACTCCCACTGTGAGTTCCTCTCTTGAGTAGTTTCCCCCCCCCCATGGGATTTAAATTTTATAACAGTTTTCTTGTGTGTGTGTGTGTGTATGTGTATATGCCTATGCATTTTAGGAACAGCATTTCCTGACAGACCTCTCACATGAAATAATTTTCCCTTTTAACAGAGTGTCCTTTCTGAGGGGATGCAAACAGTGATTTAAATACTCTATAAAAAGTAATTGCATTTGTTTTCCTTTTGTCTTACTTCCCTTAAAGCCAAACAGTCACTTTCTTTCTGTTCAGCAAAACAAGTCTGAATCCCTGCTATATTAGTTGATTTCCTTCTATCTCTTTGTGGCTTTGACATTATTTTTTAGGTTACAAATAATCTGTTTTCCTTTATTAAGTTCGTTTTATCAGTTCTTCCATTATATATATGAAATTAATCGAAGCACAACCAAACATTGTTTGTGGAATGGTATTTGTTTACCTTTTTGCCTGAGCATTTCTTAATTCTGTCATTTTGGCTAGTGCAAGGTACTTGCACAACTTTAAATTGCCATTCATTTTCTTGGTATTAACTCATTTCCCAGTATTCCACTATTAACATTACAGCTGATGTCACATCAAGAAACACTTTTATTTTCATTTGGGATGTTAGAATGCCAAAACAGATTACTTCAGGTTACTTATTAATTGTGTGTCTTAGCATTTATTTATTTTTGGTTCCTCATAGCTCATTTTGTGTGTTTGTGTTTTACTTTGGGGACATGTTCATCACATGTTGAAAGTCAGTTTCATGAAGTTCTTTTATCAGATAGCACATGGTGAATTTTAAGTTTTTCCCCATTGTTTCCCCATCTTTTCAGTCTAGTGGTTTTGATAATATATTTAATAATAATTCTTTTCTAAATCTGATGTCCTTGTGTCAAATTTGTTTTCATCTGACTGGTAATCTAATTTTTTGCTTTCTTTTGTATTTTTTTAACCTTTGTATTTTTTCAGTTCTCTTTCTATACATGTGGAGTAATTTTTATTTTATAATATGAAAAGAACAACAACAACAAAAACTAAGTGAAGGAAAGCAAACAAACTTAGCAGATAATAACAGTAAGTATATGGAAATGTGATAATAAATAATACTAAATAGTAAATTTTATTTCTATCCTGCCCTCCCCAGCTGAAGCTGGGCTCAGGGCGGCTAACAACAATCAAAATAGTCCAATAATGATAATGGATAAAATGTTTAATCCACTAAGATTGTTATTATTTGCAGCTTCCCATGGAAACTGGAGGACATCCTTTTTGCCTTTTGCCCCTTCCTTGTCTAACTGTTTTTAAGTCACCCCAAAACCCTGCCCCTTACAGGATATCACTTCTACAGATGTGCAATGATGAAAAGCAGCAACAACCCCTCAACAACCCCTCAACTCAGTTCTTCGCTATCACAAGACCTGCAACACCAGAGTTTTCAAAGTGGCCACAGCTATCTCTTTAAAATGATATAGACTGACGGGGGGGGGCTGACAAAGGGGGGAGGAGTTGACTTGCAAGGACATTTTTTCACTTGAACCTCAAGCCTCTGCTCCAAGATTCAAAAGATACATACGTAAAAGATCACAATGGTGTCAAGATATGCAACAGATATTTAATTATTTTGTTTTGTATTATGTGTTATTATGTAAGAATGTTGAAATGTGTCTGACAGTGTGATTTCCACAAAGGGGGGCAATTTATTGTGTGTAACTGTTTTTATGTTTAATGTCTTATTCCTTACACACCAGTGGAGAATTCTCATGCATTTTATACTTTCTAATAGCTCACACTATTGTGTAGTCCAATGTTTAGATAACCACAATTCGTTGTCCCACCTGGCACTATGCCAACCTTCCCTACCCATTTTAAAAATGTGCTAAAACTTGCTTTACCAAGGAGAAGCTTCTAAGAAACATGAAGGTGGATATGCTTTGGTTTAGCAGGAATGATTCCTTATAGACTTAAATTGACTTATTTGGACAACTGCCCTTGTTAAGAATGGTTTTCTTTTAACAGATTGGTTTGAAGAGTTGAGAACCATGGGGCAAGATAAATTCAAATTGGACTCAGTTTGAATTGGGCACGTGTATCCAGGCTGCAATTAGCCTTTTGGTCCTTTAAGTGCAAGTGAGCAACCCCCATGCGTGCAAAACCACAGCCTATAATAAAATCCCATAGCTAAAGGCCAAGGCGAAGACATCTCCCTCAGAGATGCCCAAACCTGTGCCAGCTATGGTGAATGCCAGGCGACATGGTTAAATGAAAGCCCTGAGGGGATTCAACAGACAGGATGTGTTGCTGTAGCACTATGTCAGTGTGAGACCACAGAAGAGCTACCTTGACACCTGAGAACACAAAATGGCGGGGGGGAAGCAAACTGCACTTTGCAGTCATTAGTGGACCTTCCTGCCTAAATGTAAAGCATAGATCACTATTGAGAAAATATTTCTTCCAAGGTGCTAGAATACCACAAGTAACTGAGCAACAAAATATTAATTTACGTGATATCCTATGTCTAGCTATGTGTACTGTTACACCATTATATTTCTGTGCAAATATCCTTAAAGCAGCATGATATGCAAGTCCCTTTCAGGTTTGCATAAACCCACACATCTGGTACGGTAGATACCAAGTTATTATTTAGCGCATATATATAACACGCGTGTACATTGTATTCGTCCGTGTTGCTCCCTCTTTTGCTGCCCTGCTCAACCCACCTCCTTTCCATTAGAGCGTATTCCCACTCACAGGGAAAACCTACATTCACCGAGATTTAGGGTGCGGAGAAAAGATTTGCAAGTTCTTACAGAACTTTAATGCAAATCTATCTCCGAATGGGGGACTGTTACGGAAGGGGGGGGCATGTCTTCGTCACTACAATATATTTGCTCAATTTCTCTAGGACTCCATCACCCCTCCCCTGTCCTCCATAATCTCTCAAGTAATCCTGTCAAAATCACTCTGCCAAACCTTTCCTCGGGCAATGCCAGGTGACAGACTATGCGTACATGGACCATTGTCTTCTCAGGATGTGCTTATCTGCGCATATCTCCAGCTCTGCATATCCCCCCTCCCTCCTCCATATGTTAATCCAGTGTAACCCAACCTCTCCTTAATGTATTCATGATGTAATCTGTGTAACCCAACCTTTCCTTAATGTATTCATGATGTAACTGGGAGGTATTTTGCACTGTATTCTGGGACATGGAGGGAGTTTCAAAAGTTCATGTCACCCCCTTTCTCGCTGTTCAATCTCGCCTTGAACCTGTTGCGCAATAAACTTGGACCTTCTGCAGTTGCTCCTGTGTCCGGCTGAGCTCATTTTCTTCCGCAGGGACCCACGGACTTAGTCCGATGAGCTGGGTGGCAGAGTAACCCCGCACCCAGATTTTAGCCGTAACATCTTTGAACATGGCTATCATATCACCCCTTAACCTCCTCTTCTCCAGGCTAAACATGCCCAGCTCCCTTAGCCGTTCCTCATAAGGCATCGTTTCCAGGCCTTGGACCATTTTGGTTGCTCATCTCTTTTTCTATTTACATTCTATTTGCTGATTTATGATCCGGCAAACCTTCACTGAAGATGAACTAAGAACTTCTTAATGGATTGAATATTTTTAAAATTAATTCTCCATTAGTAACATTCTAATGATAACAAATCAAATCAAATCTTGCCACATCATAATACAAACAATAAAGCCAATTATACATTCCAAACTAAAAATTTTGGAGAGGCCTTTCCATGTTCTGGCTGCCTTCTTCTCTCTTGTTTCCCCCTACCTCTAAGGGGCTACTGTACAATTTTTTAATTTTTTGGAAAGGATTTTTTTAAATACTTTTTAAGGACTTTTTTTTAAAAAAAGACTTGATTCTTTTAAAGGGATTTTTGGAAGAGTTTTTTAAATATATTTTCCCCAAGTTTCCCCCCCCCCCATTTCATAATTTAATTTTCCGGTCTTTTTAAAATATCCTTCTTTCCAGAACGCTCTTGTTTCTTTTCTTTTTTTAATAGATATTTATTAAAGATTTTCCATTTTAGTAGATTAAAAAGCCAAAAAGAAAAAACAAAAAGAAAAATTAAAAACATATACAGTTTACAATCCTTATTTTTCAATAACATATTTCCCTGACTTCCCCACACCCCCCTTCTTATATTCCAGCTCAAATTGTTAGTTCAACAAGTTCTTATCCCCAATTTTTTAACCTTTTTATGTTTAATTCATTATAAAAAACCGATTTTACCTTATAAACATCAAAATTTATACATCAGTACTCATTCTTAAATCCTTTTTCTAAAGTCGACCCAAATTCCCTTCCACGAATTCCTCATTTTTCATACAAATAACAAAACAGAATAAAAATAAAAAGACAAATTATAATTATACACCCTTTGGATCCCCAAACCCCACCCCATCCCCTTTCCCAGTTTCAATCCCCAACAAATGTCCATCAGTCTTAATCTACTATAAGCCTGGGGATCTCAGGTCCGAGGCTCTTAATTGTCTCTCAGTTCCTCTCTGCCAGTTTTTTTGATAGTCCTTAATATTGAACACCAGATCTCGGAGAAGCTCTGGCCCAACAGGATCCATGTTTCTTCCAGCCAGACCTCCATGCTTAAAAGTGGAGCCCAAATCTTGTTTCTTACTCCTTTCAAATCCAAATGTCCCCAAAGCTCCAACTTTCACCTTAATCAAATTTGTAATCCTTGGGTCTTCAGATCTCCACAGAGAGAGATCTCTCCATTCTTCAATCACCAATTCAGACCAGATTTTCATCATCAAGTTCTTATTTTCCTTTATAACCATCATGTCAGGCCTCTGGCTCTCCTTTGCCATCTGCAACATTATATCTCCTCCTTCCTTTTCCTCAAAAACAACATGTGTCTCTTTCTCCACACTCTCAAAGTTCTCAAATTTCTCCTCTTATCCAGCTGCTTGGGCTTCCTGGATCAAATCCTTATCAGATTCAATGAACTTATTTACTGTTAAGTCCAGAGTTGCAACGTTGGTAGCCAAAACATCAATTTGGCCTTGTAACTTTCCCAAGAGAAAGAAAACTCTGTCCAATTTTGCTTGAGTTTTGCCTCCTTCAGCCATTCTTGTAATGTCCCTAAACCCCCTCTAGAGGGATTTTGGTTACTTAGTATTCATTCCAGTTCAAATCCAACAATCAAGTTAGTTTGTGTCAGTTCTTCCTTGCAGAACGCTCCTGTTTCTTAGTCCAAATTCTAATAATTTTTGAAGAGCTGAGTCCAGGGGGTCGTACATTGTCCTGGGCAAAGGTGGTTGGCATTGCAGGGTAAATATTAGGCTCAAGTGGCATCGCAGATTTTGCACACAGTGATCTCTAGGATAAGCCAGGCATGCGTTGCACTGGGATCTATAGCACTGTGTTTAGAGGTCAACTACAGTTCCCATGATTCTTGGGGGGAAGGAGTCATGTGCTGTAATGTTATGGCCTGTCCACAGCCACTAACAACAACCAAAGTGAATAGTTTCTGATGAATTTTCCTCAAATTGTCTTGTCTCAATTATATTTTTAGAGTTTATCATTGCAATGGTGGGCTAGAGATACTGCAGTTTTTGGTTGTGGTGACCTGCTATTCGTTATAATTAGTTAAAGTTGTTTCTATATGTAACAACAGCAGCTAGGATTCTATATGCACAGAAATGGAAGGAAAAAGAATCATAGAATCATAGAGTAGGAAGAGACCCCAAGGGCCATCGAGTCCAACCCCCTGCCAAGCAGGAAACACCATCAGAGCACTCCTGACATATGGTTGTCAAGCCTCTGCTTAAAGACCTCCAAAGGAGGAGACTCCACCACACTCCTGGGCAGCAAATTCCACTGTCAAACAGCTCTTACTGTCAGGAAGTTCTTCCTAATGTTTAGGTGGAATCTTCTTTCTTGTAGTTTGGATCCATTGCTCCGTGTCCGCTTCTCCGGAGCAGCAGAAAACAACCTTTCTCCCTCCTCTATGTGACATCCTTTTATATATTTGAACATGGCTATCATATCACCCCTTAACCTCCTCTTCTCCAGGCTAAACATGCCCAGCTCCCTTAGCCGTTCCTCATAAGGCATCGTTTCCAGGCCTTTGACCATTTTGGTTGCCCTCCTCTGGACACGTTCCAGTTTGTCAGTGTCCTTCTTGAATTGTGGTGCCCAGAACTGGACACAGTACTCCAGGTGAGGTCTGACCAGAGCAGAATACAGTGGCACTATTACTTCCCTTGATCTAGATGCTATACTCCTATTGATGCAGCCCAGAATTGCATTGGCTTTTTTAGCTGCCGCGTCACACTGTTGGCTCATGTCAAGTTTGTGGTCAACCAAGACTCCTAGATCCTTTTCACATGTACTGCTCTCAAGCCAGGTGTCACCCATCTTGTATTTGTGCCTCTCATTTTTTTTGCCCAAGTGCAATACTTTACATTTCTTCCTGTTAAAATTCATCTTGTTTGTTTTGGCCCAGTTCTCTAATCTGTCAAGGTCGTTTTGAAGTGTGATCCTGTCCTCTGGGGTGTTAGCCACCCCTCCCAGTTTGGTGTCATCTGCAAATTTGATCAGGATGCCCTTGAGTCCATCATCCAAGCCATTGATAAAGATGTTGAATAAGACTGGGACCAAGACAGAACCCTGTGGCACCCCACTAGTCACTCTTCTCCAGGATGAAGAGGAACCATTGATGAGCACCCTTTGGGTTCGGTCAGTCAGCCAGTTACAAATCCACTGAGTGATAGCATAGTCAAGACCGCATTTTACCAGCTTCTTTACAAGAATATCATGGGGCACCTTGTCAAATGCCTTGCTGAAATCAAGGTAGGCTACATCCACTGCGTTCACTTCATCTACCAGGCTTGTAATTCTGTCAAAAAACGAGATCAGGTTAGTCTGACATGACTTATTTTTCAGAAATCCATGCTGACTATTGGTGATCACAGCATTCCTTTCTAGGTGCTCACAGACTGTTTGCTTAATGATCTGTTCCAGAATCTTCCCTGCTATTGATGTCAGACTGACTGGGCGATAATTATTCGGGTCCTCTCTTTTCCCCTTTTTGAAAATAGGGACAACATTTGCCCTCCTCCAGTCTGCCGGGACTTCGCCTGTTCTCCAGGAATTCTCAAAGATGACTGCCAGTGGTTCTGAGATCACATCTGCCAGTTCTTTTAATACTCTTGGATGCAGTTCATCTGGCCCTGGAGACTTGAATGTTTATCTCGAAACAGTCTCTTAGAGTTTTTTTGGGCCTTTTTGGTCACCTCTTCATTCCTGAACAAACTATCGTTCATCCTCCATCTAAAGGAACCAATTGGCATCAATTTCATTTCCATCTTCACGGCATTATGGTCAGAACAAGTTTTGGGACAAATCTCCACTTTGCTGATCTTCGGAGCCAATCCCCTGGTTACCCAGATTTGGTCAATTCTTGTCCATGTCATTTTAGCCTCAGAGAAGAAAGTTCCCTCTCTTCCCAGAGGGTTCTTCATTCTCCAAATGTCAACTAAATCCATATTTTCAGTCATGTCGAAAAAGGTTTTTGGTAGTCTGCCATCTTTGGGAACTACCTGTCTCTGTGCCTTGTCCATATTTGTAGACACCACTCCATTCATGTCTCCCATCAAGATCATATTATAGTCCATGTAGTCCATCAGAGTCTCGTGTAGCTTCTTATAGAACTCCGATTTTCCTTCATTTGGTGCATAAATACCTACGATCAGAAATTTCTCTCCTTGTGATTGAATTTCAATTGCAACAAATCTTCCTTGGTCATCTTTGAATATGAATTTCGGTGATAGGCTCTCCTTTGCATAAAGGACCACTCCTCTTTTTTTAACTTTGATGAGATAAATTCTTGGCCCAGTCTTTTATTACTTAATATTTTCCTGTGTAGCCTTATCACATGTGTTTCTTGTAAACAAATCAAGTCCAAATGTTCTTTTTTCAATAAATGAAATACTCTCCGCCTTTTTTCTGGAGAGTTCAGTCCATTCACATTCCAGCTCGAAACCTGCAACGCCATCATGTAATTACTTTGATATTCCTCCAACAGCACCCAATGCTTGCTCTTCTTTTGTTGGTGGTGGTGGTGACACGTTCACTGGGAGATCCAGTCCAAAGGATAATGCTGATATATCCAATATTCCCCTGTTTGGTGATCTTCTATCTGATGCTCCTTGCTCTAGTCCTCTATCTGGTGATCTTCTATCCAATGCTCTTGGCTCTTTTCCAAGTTCCTTCTGCAGATCTTCTTCGTATTTATACAAAAACTTTACTTTCTCTTCTACTGATCTTATTTTTATTTTCCTTCCTTTGAAATCGAACGATAGACCTTGGGGAAACTCCCACCTAAAGATGATTTTATTCCTTCTCAGCAGGGCAACAATATCTCCGTAGTTAGGCCTAAGATCCAAAAGATGTTTGGAGACGTCTTAAAAAATTTCCACTCTTGACTGTTGTACTTCTAAGTTCTTCTGGTAGTGCCAGCTCAAGATTCTATCTCTCTCTTCTTTAGTTCGAAGGGTGATCAAGCAGTCTCTTATTCTATTCTTCTCTTTTTTCCCTCCTCTTCCAAGTCTGAAGGCCCTCACAATTCTAAACTCTTCTTGACCCAAGTCCAAGTCCCAAAGGTCAGCAAATTCCTGTGTGAGAAAGTCTGTCAAACTTTCCTTCTCCAATTCGGGTAGGGCTCTAATCCTCAGATTCATCTGTTTTTCTTTAAGTTCAATCATAGCAAGCGTCAACTTATGTTCATCAAGTTGCCTCTGTGGGGCTGGGACTCTCTCTCTCTCCAGTTGTGTTACTTTACATTCAGCAGCAATGGCTTTCTCGCTAGCTTCCTCCGCAGTCTGCCGTATCAAAGTAGATTCCTGTATCAGTTTCTGGATGGTTTCTATATTGGTGTTCACCTTTTGTCCCAAGTTATTTATACTTTCTGTATTTAAGTCGATTTTAATAGTTGCAGCATCCACTTTCACATTTGTCGCATCCGCTTTCTTATTAAGCTGTTCCAATGAATCATTTATCTTATTTCATGCAACCGCTAAGGCCTCTTCTGTCGGCATTCCTCTTGATTTTGATTGTACTGGTGAAGAAGAAGAAGAAGAAGAAGAAGAAGAAGAAGAAGAAGAAGAAGAAGAAGAAGGAGGAGGAGGAGGAGGAGGAGGGAGGCCTGGTGTTGAGCCTCTCCTGGGTTGCTGCCAAGTTCTCCCAGACCTTAATGTTTTTTTCAGCAGTTAACTGGTCTGTTTTTTCCTTTCCATTTGCCATAACACTTAAAAGATTCAAGGTCAGTCCCAGAGTCTCAGAGTTTTTATCTTGCAGCTGGAAATTCCCCTAGCCCAGCTCTTGTAAGGTCACCAGTTCAAAGGCTTCCACTAGGGGGAAACAGTTTCTATTTATATTAGTCAGTAATGTCCTCTTTTAAACACAGTTCAAACAATCCAAAGTTAGTTTCAGTTTTCAGTTACTTTTACTCCTTTTTTAAAAGCAGCCGGAGACAGTATTTCTCTTGTTTAGCTAGCTGTCATTGAACGTTCTAAACACTGTCAATGAACATTCCAAAAGACGTCAGTCCTGCTAGCAGCCTGTTCCCAGGGTCAGAGCGGCGGTATTTTAGCTCTCTTCACTCTCTCCTGCAGGCATACTCAGTCCACAACTCCCCCCCCTTCTCCTGCCTCCAAGGGGGGGCTTAATGTTCTTAACCGATGGAAATTTAGTCCTTTACAAAAGGCTTTCCAAGACTTCAGCTTGCAGCCTCATTGCTTCAGTCTATTTACAAAAGGGGAAGATGGACTTCCTGTATTGAACCTCCCCATTACAATACCAAATTAAACGTTTAAAAATCCAATTCTCCCGCTTCAGCTTTACTCATGGGTAATTACTTTGAAGTCAAATTGTCCACAGGAAAAAGTCAGCGCTCTCTGGCAACAGCTATGCGGCTTCGCTCCGTGGAAGGAGCAGACGATTCGAAGCACCTCGCCACTCACCCCACGTTGCTCCGGACCCCCGAAACCGGGTTTCCCCATGAGTAGGGGAGGCGCAAAGGGTGCCCGCCGAATCCCACATTCACAGGCTTCTCCCGCCTGTGATTTTTTGCGGGTCTCCGCCTTCGCCGTGGCGGCCAGACCCAGATTCCCACGGGGCAAATTCCTCCCGATCAGAGGAATTCCGCCATTACCGGAGGCACCAACCCGGAAGTCTCATGAACAGAAAGCTCCTGTCCTGGGACTCTTGGGTCTCTTGGCGCCCTTCCCAGGAAAGGGGGATGAGAAGCCAAGGGGGTTGAGAAGCCTTGCGTTCAGCGTGTCCAAGATGTGTTGCAACTGGATGAGATAAGACTCAGTTCCCAGACCTGCTTATTCCTGGCATTGACAGAGCCTATTCATTAGCTTTTTGAAGCCTTCTTGTACTGATAAAAAATAACCTTTTGCTTATGCAGCAGCATCTTGTGAGAAAGCAGAGAAGAGCAGAGAAAAGCTGTTGTAGACGAGAGAAAGGGGAAATTTGGTTTTGAGGCCTGGGGTGACTTCGGGCCTAGGGGGGGTCACCTGTCCTCACCTCCTTCACTCCCTGGCTTCTCCCCCCCCCCCGGAGAAAGGGGAAGGCATGTACCACAGACAGTCGCTTCAGGACACCGATCCGCTCTAAAGAAGCCTGCGCATGGGAAGAGCCACACCCCATCAGCTGCAAGCAGTACCTGTTCTGCCTCCAAATAATCATTTGGGCTTCTGTGTATATTCCCAGGTTGTACTTTCAGTTAGTTGGAAAAGGGGAGGGCGGTTCTCTAGCAGATGCAGGAGTGAAACACCATCCCTTTTGTTGTGTTGAAAACAACAACTCATCTGTGGGAGCCTCAGCTTCTGATCCTAAGGATGAGGCTAATGCTTCTGGTCCTATCACTGAAGTTCTTTTATAGGTACTGAAGATTGACTGGATATTCTGTTTATTGGTTTGGTAATGCTGTGTGTCATTTAGAATGTGGTTGAACAACTCACACCGCTCATATGATGGCTCTCTGGGAAGTCAGCCCAAATCACGGCCTGCACCGCATCCCAGAGAAAAAGGGTACGTGAGCCTTAAAAGCCCTTTTGGATCTCTATCCCAACAGAACAGCTGCATTATTTCTATGGGAAGGTTTTAGTTTAGGTTTTAGGATCCCAGTTGCTTTCCCCCCAAATCAGGTGACCCACCAAATCAGAAATCAGTTAGAGAGATGCCCGAAGTGGCGCGCAAGAAAATACTTAAAGAAATTAAGGCAGGGAGGGTAGCCGGCCCCTTTTCTGTCCCTCCCATAGAGGGTTTGCATATATCCCCATGAGGCATCGTCACCAAAAAGGCACCTGGTGAGTTTTGCATGATTCACAACCTATCCTACCCAAAGGGAGGGTCCATCAATGATGCGATACCTCAGGAACTTTGCTCTGTGAGGTATGCCTCCTTTGACCAAGCAGTTAAACTTATTCGCAAATTTGGAAAAGGCGCGTTGCTGGCGAAATGTGATATAGAGTCTGCTTTCTGACTCCTGCCAGTCCACCCGGAAGATTTCCAGTGGCTGGGTTTTAAATTTGACAGGGCATACTTTGTAGACATGGGACGTGGGTGGCGCTGTGGGTAAAACCTCAGCGCCTAGGCCTGCCGATCGTATGGTCAGCAGTTCGAATCCCCGCGGCGGGGTGAGCTCCCGTCGTTCGGTCCCAGCTCCTGCCCACCTAGCAGTTCGAAAGCACTCTTAAGTGCAAGTAAGTAAATAGGTACCGCTTTATAGCGGGAAGGTAAACGGCGTTTCCGTGTGCTGCGCTGCTGCTGGCTCACCAGAGCAGCTTCGTCACGCTGGCCACATGACCCGGACAGCGCTGGCCCCCAGCCTCTTTAGCGAGATGGGCGCGCAACCCCAGAGTCAGACACGACTGGCCCGTACGGGCAGGGGTACCTTTACCTTTACTTACTTTGTAGACAAAGCAATGCCTATGGGTTGCTCAGTGGCCTGTGCAGCCTTTGAGGCATTTAGTACCTTTTTGGACTGGGCGCTTCGTTTTAGAACAGGGTCTGAGGGTATGTTGCGCTACTTGGACGGCTTTATTCTCGTAGCTGATAGTAGGCATAGGTGCTCGGCCCTTCTGGAAGCCTTCACATCTTTAGCAGGAGAGCTGGGAGTACCTTTGGCTGCAGATAAAATGGAGGGCCCAGCTACAACTATGGTTTACCTAGGCATTGAGCTGGACACAGTCGCCCAAACCTCAAAACTTCCTAGTGAAAAAATGGTTGCGCTTAGGGACCTCATTCAGCAACTTCTCCCTCTAAGAAAAGTTACGCTCAGGCAGATTCAGTCGTTGTTAGGCCATTTGAACTTTGCTTGCTGAGTGGTTTCCCCAGGCCGCCCATTTTGCAGCCGCCTCGCGAGGTTGTCAGCAGGCTTGCGGTCACCCCATCACAGGGTTCGCCTATCTAAAGAGGTAAAATCCGATCTGGAAGTCTGGCTGAAGTTCTTGGAAAGGTATAATGGTGAAGAAGCAACCGTTGGAACGCAAAGGCAAAGCGGCCAGTACCAAATGCAAAGGGGTAGCGACAAAGACGTGTCCTTTTAAGCCTCCCTCCTTTTGCTCCACCAAGCCCCCCACAAACGTTAAAGGTGCCCCACCACCCTGCAAATGCGGCTAGAAATAAGAACCCCCAGTCTAACCTGATCCGTCAGGCGAGCTGTGCGCTTCCGAGTAAAAGGACTAAACAGCGATGGGCTGGCGCTGAACGTGCAAACCGCGTTCCGCAAAGCTCCGCTGCAGAGAAGCCACCCAGAGAGAAGGGAACACTCGGTCGATGGGGTTTTCCAGCGCGGTTTCAGCCCTGCTGTTCCGGAGCTAAATGGCTCTGGCTGCCGAAGCGGCTGCCTGGAACACGGGTGGGCAATCCAATGGGAGGCACAATACCGATGCGCGGGTAAATCCAAGTGAAAATTGATCACCGAAGGAATTGAGATACACAGCCTAAAGAAAAGGTAAGAGACAAAACAACCTTAATACAAACCAAAGCGGGATGGCTGGCGAGGCGAAAAGAGGGCGAGCCCCGGCCACGCCGGCCCTAAATAGGGCAGGCTACGCCCCCCAGCCACCCAACTGGCTGGCTGGGTTGACAACGCGGCCGGGATTCCCTCGGTCTCACGGGGGCTGGAAGCAGCCCCCGAGCACATGGAGTGGGCGTGAAGCCCGCAACCCCAACTTCTCGCCAGGTTCGGAAGTGGATTTGTTGTGTTGAAAACAACAACTCCCATCTGTGGGAGCCTCAGCTTCTGATCCTAAGGATGAGGCTAATGCTTCTGGTCCTATCCCTGAAGTTCTTTTATAGGGACAGTGGTACCCCGCAAGACGAATGCCTCGCAAGACGGAAAACCCGCAAGACGAAAGGGTTTTCTGTTTTGGAGGCGCTTCGCAAGACGAATTTCCCTATGGGCTTGCATCGCAAGACGAAAGCCCATAGGGAAATGCTGGCGGTCGGGAGCAAAGACTTTCGCCCACAGCCGGCCTTCAGAAGAGGACCTCTTCTGAAGGCCGGTGGGGGGCAAAAGTCTTTGCTCCCCCCCCGCCTGCCTTCCCCCCCGCCTGCCCCGGGCGATCTTAAAATGCTGGCGGGCGGGAGCGAAGCGTTCGCTGCCGACCCCCAGCATTTTAAAATCTCCAAGGGACAGCAGAGAAGTCTCTGTCCCGGGGAGATTTTAAAATGCTGGGGGTCGGGAGCGAAGCGCTGCCGACCCCCAGCATTTTAAAATCTCCCCGTGTCCCGGGGAGGTTTTAAAATGCTGGGGATTGGCAGCGCTTCGCTCCTGACCCCCAGCATTTTAAAACGCTGTTCCGAAGGGGGGGCGGGGACACCTGCCCCAGCCGCCCCACTTCGGAAAGCTGTTCCGAAGTGGGGAGGGGGGCGGGGTCACCTGCCCCAGCCGCCCCACTTCGGAAAGCTGTTCCGAAGTGGGGAGGGGGGGCGGGGACACCTGCCCCAGCCGCCCCACTTCGGAAAGCTGTTCCGAAGTGGGGAGGGGGGGCGGGGACACCTGCCCCAGCCGCCCCACTTCGGAAAGCTGTTCCGAAGTGGGGAGGGGGGAGGGGTCACTTGCCCCAGCCGCCCCACTTCGGAAAGCTGTTCCGAAGTGGGGCGGGGGGCGGGGACACCTGCCCCAGCCGCCCCACTTCGGAAAGCTGTTCCGAAGTGGGGAGGGGGGGCGGGGACACCTTCTGAAGGCGGGCAGGGGGCGAAAGTCTTTGTCCCCCCTGTCTGCCTTCCCAGGGGCTTTTAAATCGCCCCGGACAGCGGAGGACTTAAAATGCCCGCCAGCATTTTAAGATCGCCCCGGACAGCGGAGAAGTCCTCCGCTGTCCCAGGGTTTTTTAAAATGCTGGGGGTGGGAAGAAAAGCCCTTGTCCCCCCCCCCAGCCTTCAGAAGAGGTCCGGGGACAGACTGACCCCGGACCTGGTCTGAAGGTGGTTTCCCTAGGAACACATTAATTGATTTTCAATGCATTCCTATGGGAAACCGTGCATCGCAAGACGAAAAAACCGCAAGACGAAGAGACTTGCGGAACGAATTAATTTCGTCTTGCGAGGCACCACTGTACTGAAGATTGACTGGATATTCTGTTTATTGTTTTGGTAATGCTGTATGTCATTTAGAATGCGGTTGAAAAACTCACACCGCTCATGTGATGGTGTGATAGGCGCACTGTCAGGGGTTCAGAAGCAGAGACGCAGAGAAGGGTGGAAACAGAGAGCGAGGGGGAGGAAGCCGAAGGGAGAATGAGTGATGATGACGACCCGAGATCTCCAAGCCTAAGCAGTGAGTCAGAGGACTCCCAAAAGGGAGCCCCAGTGAGCAGAGCAAGGGGGGGATCCGGGGGGACACCTCAGGAGGAAGGGAACAGAGGAGATTCAGAGAGCAGCAGCTGGAAGTCGGGACCCACGCTCATAACTGAGGGCGGCAGCAGCTGGAAGTCGGGACCCACGCTCAAGACTGAGAGCAGCAGGGAGGAAGGTAGCCAGGCATCGGGTTCCGGAGGCTGTCAGCAGGAGGGAGGGCACGAGTCAGGGGTGGTCACGCCCTCCTCAGAGAGCGAGGCAACGGTTAAGAGGAAAGTAGAGAGTTGGGCGCGCGCGCCAAGTTCAAATGCAGCGGAAGCTGGAGCAGTAAGCAGCCCGGAGAGTGAGCCAGGTCCTAAAGCCCGCCGCAAGGAGGCAGAAGGATCAGGGGGGTCAGCGTCAGAGGAGAGTAGAAGGGAGGAGGCCCAGGGGGGCAGAAGGACCCAGAGACGTAGGGAGAGGCGAAGGAGGTGGAGCAAGGCTAGGGTATTAAGCTGGTGTGCAAGAGGCGGGGACTCAGACGGGTCTTCGCCGACCTAGAGCAGAAGGTGTAGAGCTGCACGCTGCAGTTCGGAAATGAAACCTGTAACTCAATAAAGACTCTTTTAAAGTGGACGCTGTGTGGCGTGGTCCTATGTGAGCTGGGACCTGGTAGCAGCTCTGACAGTAAGACCCGTCTCATCAAAGCTTCAGAAACCTGAAACCTCGCAGCGGGAGCAGAAGCCGCTAGGGGAGGAAGAGGGGTGTCTGTAAGCGAGCTCACAAAGGTTAGCAAGATGACGGAAGAACAGAGGATCTCCGCGCTGCAAGAGGCAGTGACCCAGTTGTCCTCAGAGGTATTGGCTTCCAAGAAACGGGAGGAGGAGACTACAGCCGCCTACAGAGACCTACACGCCAGGTTTGAAATGCTTGTTAAGCAAGGGCAACCGGGACCCAGACCGGAGGGCGTGGGATTGGCACGGAGAGCAGGAGGGCTTGTGGCTCACTTCGATGGGACTTTGCAACAGTACCCTAATTTTAGAGCAGACGTAATGTGCGCACTGCAACTGCTGGCAAAAGACTTTAGAGATGAGGAAGAGAAGGTGGGGTTCATATTGTCCCATTTGCATGGGGATGCCAAAGCCTGGCTGCGCAATTTGTGGAGGGATAAAGATCCGGCGCTTCAGAATGCAGATGCCTTTATCAAAGCGATGGATGCGTGTTTTTTGTCTACTATTGATGTGGATCTTGCCAGACGGGAGATTCATGGACTAAAACAAGGGAGGGCGAGCGTCCGGCAGTATCACGCCCGATTTTTTGCGCTGGTCAGTGCTTTAGAATGGGATCGAGATTCGCCCCCTGTCAGAGACCTCTTCTGGGAGGGTCTAAGTTCAGCGGTTAAGGATGAAATTGCAAGGGGGGAGAGGCCCCGAAGCACGCAGGAGGTGGTCCAAAGGGCGCTGACTGTGGGGGTGAGGCTGGAAGAACGTCCATGGTGCAGAGATGAAGGACGTGGAGGGCGCGAAGCAGCGAGAAGTTTCTCTTTCGTTCCGAGGGAAGCAGCGCGTGCGCAATCCACACCTCCGCCAGGAGGGGGAGGGGAACCGATGGAGGTTGGAGGTGCCAGGGCTCAGTCAGCAGCCAGAGCCCTAGCACCGGCAGCAGGGAAAGCGAAGCCTCCTAGAGGGAACAGGAAGTGTTACATCTGCGAGGATCCAGGCCATTTGGCGAAGGAGTGTCCCCGGAGGCTCCACAAGCACACTGCAGCCTCAGCAATGGTGACTGCAGCAACGCAGCAAGGAGAACCACAGCAGGGAAACGACGATGTCTGGCTGGAGACGGAGGCACTGGGGCCCAGCCAGACGCATCTGTGAAGCAGTCCCCAGCAATCTTGCAACCCACGGATCCCCTCCCACCCAAACCAGTAGTGCAGCTCACAGCATCTCTCCAGCTACCCGACGGCGTCACTATCGAAGTGCCGCTTTCTGTGGATTCTGGAAGCAACGCAGACTTTATAGCGCAGAGCTTTGTGGAGCAGCACGCTATACAGCTATTGCCTGCCACTCTGCCCCTACAAGTCGTCACAGTGGATGGCAGAGAGTTGCTAGGGGGGCAGGTGGTGAAGCAGACGCCACCGATGGTGATGCGCCTTGGCAACCACAGGGAAGTCATCAGTTTTAATGTCACCCAACTGTCGGACACGCCCATTGTGTTGGGCATGAGTTGGCTGGACAGGCACAGTCCGACACTGGCTTGGTACCAGAGACAACTGATCTTCGGCTCCTCTTATTGCGCAGAACACTGCATCCTGCCCCGACGGGAGGGAGAGGAGGAGGAATCACAACTGCAGTTGGGAACGTTGCAAGCGGTCCCCCACAAATACGCGAGCTTTTTGGAGGTCTTCTGCGAGAAGGAGGCGGACAAGCTACCCCCTCACCGGCCATATGACTGCAAGATTGACCTCTTACCGGGGGCGACGCTGCCGAAGGGGCGGCTATACTCCATGTCTGAAGATGAAATGCAGGAACTCAAACAGTTCATCGAGCATAATCTGGAGCGTGGCTTCATCAGAGAGTCCAAGGCAGTGGGGGGCAGTCCCGTTTTCTTCGTGAAAAAGAAAGACACGCCCCAAAAAAGACTAGTTGTGGACTACCGCCTTTTGAACCAGATGACCAAACCGTCTGATTACCCCATGCCCAGGATTGACGACCTCCTCGCGACGGTGCGCAAGGGACGCGTGTTCACCAAGTTGGACCTGCGAGGGGCGTACAATCTCATCCGCATGCGGGAGGGCGATGAGTGGAAGACGGCCATGTTCACACCGCTGGGCACCTACGAATACAGAGTTATGCCCTTTGGATTACAAAATGGCTCTCACTGTTTTCAAGCTTTTATGCATCACGTGTTGGAGGGACTCCTCTACAAGACATGCGTCTGCTTCCTGGATGACATCCTGATTTTCTCTGACTCGCAGCAAGCTCACGACCGAGACGTGCGGGAGGTGCTCAGCAGATTGCAACAACATAGACTGTACGCCAAGCTGGAGAAGTGCCAGTTCGACACGACGGAGGTGGATTTCCTGGGATACAAGTTGTCGGACAAGGGGATAGCCATGGACAGCACCAAGGTTCGTGCGGTGTTGGATTGGAAAAGCCCGCGCAACCGGAAGGAGGTCCAGCGGTTTGTCGGCTTCGCCAACTTCTATCGCAAGTTTATCAAGGGGTTCGCGATGCAGACGGCAGCAATTACGGACACGCTCAGCTCCAAAAAAAAGAAATTCATCTGGACGGAGCAGGCGGAACGGTCCTTTCAAGCGCTCAAGCATCTCTTCGCATCGGAGAAGCAACTGCTGCATATCGACCCCAGTAAACCGTTGAGGGTAGAGACAGACGCGTCAGACAGAGCCGTGGGAGCTGTCCTGCTGCAGCGAGACCCGCAGGGGGTGTGGCGGCCGGGAGCGTTCTACTCCAGAAAGCTCAGCAAGTCGGAGCAGAACTACACCATCTGGGACAGGGAGTTGCTGGCCATTCATGCAGCTTTCAAGGCGTGGAGGCACTTCCTAATCGGCGCCAAGCACACGGTGCAGGTCTGCACGGACCACAAGAATCTGGAGCACTGGCGCACGGCTCAGTTCCTGAACCAGAGGCAGATACGTTGGGCGGAGTTCTTTGCTGACTTCAATTTCCGAATAGAGTACGTCCCCGGCGACACCAACATCATGGCGGATGCACTGTCCCGAAAACCGCAATACCTAGAAGAGGTGACGCCAGCGGCGGCCATGCACATCTTCGCACCGACGGCGTGGGCGTGTGCCTCAGCTACAGTAGACCTGGATGCGGTGCGACGTGCATTGCGGGACGACTCATTCGCGCAAGACAAGATGGCGGAACTGCTCAGAGGCACGGCTACCACGGACGAGTTCCAGGTGCGGGACGGCTTGCTCCTACGCAAAGGGGCTGTCTATGTACCAGGAGACGACCTTCGCGCCAAGGTACTGCAACAGTTGCACGACGCACCCACGGCCGGTCACTTTGGCACAGAGAAAACGATGGAATTAGTCGCGAGAGACTTCTGGTGGCCCAGGCTGAGAGGAGAGGTCGCGGACTACGTCGCGAGGTGCGACACCTGCCAGAGGGCCAAGCCGGTACACAGACCACCGGCGGGACTGTTAGAACCGCTGCAAACACCGTTTGAACCGTGGGAGAGGGTGGCCCTGGACTTTGTGACGGATTTACCCAGCTCGAGAGGCAAGACAGCTGTGCTAGTGGTGGTGGACTTGTTCACCAAGATGGCACATTTCATTCCGTGTGCGAAGGTGGCCACGGCGGAACAAACCGCCAAACTGTTCATAGATCACGTGTTCAAAGTGCATGGCCTGCCACGGTCTATCCTGTCCGACCGCGGACGCCAGTTCATCTCGTCTTTCTGGCAGAAGCTGATGGGTTTTCTAAATGTCAAGGTCAATCTGGCATCAGCAAGACACCCGCAGACCAACGGGCAAGCAGAGAGGGTCAATGCCATCATGCAGCAGTACCTGAGATGCTATGCCAATCAACAGCCTGCGACGTGGGTGGATTACCTGCCGCTAGCCGAGTTCGCTTACAACAACACGAAGCACGTGTCCACAGGAGTGACGCCGTTCTTTGCCAACAATGGGAGGAATCCCAGAACCTTCCCGGGACTGGAGAGAGTGGGGGAAGGAGAACCACAGACGGCGGACGCGTTCGCGTCAGAGCTGCAGGCGGTCCACGATCAACTCAGACGGCAGCTGGAGCTAGCTAAGCACGCCTACAAGGTGCAAGCTGACAAGCACAGGCGGGTTGGCGAAGTGATCCAAGTGGGAGACTGGGTCTGGTTGGCAGCCCACGCAGTGCCGACCAGGTCGCTTGCCAAGAAGAAGTTGGGGCACAAGCAGATCGGTCCGTACCAAGTCGAAGCGCAGATCAACCCGGTAGCTTTCCGACTGGCGCTGCCGGAGGGTTCCAGAATGCATCCGGTGTTCCACAGGTCGGTGCTCACTCCCTACAAGGCACCTCACAGGTTCCAGGAGCCAGGGACGGCGCCAAGTCCGCTCCGGGAACGGACGGAGACGCGGGAGGTGAAGCACCAGGACCACATCAACGAGGTCACAGAGATTTTGGACTCCAGATGGGGGGAAGAGGGAGTCGAATACCTCTTAGCCAGAGAGGGCACCCGGGCCAGCGCCAATAGCTGGGTACCGGACTACGCTTTGGAGGAACCCCTGCTCAAGGACGAGTTTCATGCCCTCTTCCCACACAAACCCATGCCAGCGAGCTTCTTCGACGACTGGTTGTTCACACCCACACTTTCTTCCAGCACGTTCCATGGATTCGACTCAGAAGGGGAACCCGCACGGAGCACCCGTTCCCCAGAAGGTTCACCGGCAGGTTCGGCATCAAGCAACTCGTATTGGTGGGACGATCGACCAGAGGAGCGATGGCGCAGGAAGTGGCTGGAGATGCCAGGTCGAGCGACCGACGCAGAGACTGACATGGACGTGTTCGGGGAGGACCTCGGGTTCGAGCACGGCGGTACAGAGATGGAAGAGCAACAAGTCCACGTCGACGACCGCGAGGGGGAAGACTCGGAGGTCTTCAGTTGGCGGCCACCCCCGGGGAGCGACCTGTATCCAGCATTCCCTCCCATGATGATGGAGCGCCCAGCACCCACACCTGACAGCGGGGAGGGGGGAAGGGGGGGCTTCGAGGGGGGGATGGATGTCAGGGGTTCAGAAGCAGAGACGCAGAGAAGGGTGGAAACAGAGAGCGAGGGGGAGGAAGCCGAAGGGAGAATGAGTGATGATGACGACCCGAGATCTCCAAGCCTAAGCAGTGAGTCAGAGGACTCCCAAAAGGGAGCCCCAGTGAGCAGAGCAAGGGGGGGATCCGGGGGGACACCTCAGGAGGAAGGGAACAGAGGAGATTCAGAGAGCAGCAGCTGGAAGTCGGGACCCACGCTCATAACTGAGGGCGGCAGCAGCTGGAAGTCGGGACCCACGCTCAAGACTGAGAGCAGCAGGGAGGAAGGTAGCCAGGCATCGGGTTCCGGAGGCTGTCAGCAGGAGGGAGGGCACGAGTCAGGGGTGGTCACGCCCTCCTCAGAGAGCGAGGCAACGGTTAAGAGGAAAGTAGAGAGTTGGGCGCGCGCGCCAAGTTCAAATGCAGCGGAAGCTGGAGCAGTAAGCAGCCCGGAGAGTGAGCCAGGTCCTAAAGCCCGCCGCAAGGAGGCAGAAGGATCAGGGGGGTCAGCGTCAGAGGAGAGTAGAAGGGAGGAGGCCCAGGGGGGCAGAAGGACCCAGAGACGTAGGGAGAGGCGAAGGAGGTGGAGCAAGGCTAGGGTATTAAGCTGGTGTGCAAGAGGCGGGGACTCAGACGGGTCTTCGCCGACCTAGAGCAGAAGGTGTAGAGCTGCACGCTGCAGTTCGGAAATGAAACCTGTAACTCAATAAAGACTCTTTTAAAGTGGACGCTGTGTGGCGTGGTCCTATGTGAGCTGGGACCTGGTAGCAGCTCTGACACGCACGTACATAGATCAGCACAGGAAGACCGACCCGAAGCCATTTTGATTCCTAAACTGAGCAAATGTTTTCTCTGCAAGGTCAAACTGGAAAAGCCTCCCCATTGTCTTTTCCTTCACAAATCCTGTCTTAAGGGTATGTCTGTGTTTGAATAGGGTGTGAGCCTGTGACCTGGCCCAGGAACTACCGTATTTATCATTACAAAAGACTGGCCAGGCTCCCCAGGCAATCCAATCAAGTAACCTGCCAGACAGGAGATAAACAAGGACAAAAACAACATTAAATTTCTGTTTAGACCGCCTTGTCTGTGATGTAGGTGTGATGTATCTGCTTCTCAATATTCTCTGGTTGGCCTCTGTTATCTTCTCCTACCAATAGGGAACCTATGTAAGGACTCTATATGGGCTCTTGGATACCCCATAAGGGAAAAGGGCAATTTTTATTTACAACACAGGCTCTCTGGGAAGTCAGCCCAAATCACGGCCTGCACCGCATCCCAGAGAAAAAGGGAACGTGAGCCTAAAACGTACAGGGGAGGGAACCAAGCAAGCTGTTAGGGGCCAATTCTCATTTACTGCACCCTCATGGTAAGACCTTGGGGAAATGCCACCTTTTCCCAGACATGAGCTATATAGAGCATGGTTATTCCTCTTGTGAAATCAGGGAGACATTTAATTAGTAAGGAATTCCATGGGTTGTAATGACACCACCACAAATAGCTCTGAACAGGCCTCTGTCTCCAATTTCTCCATTTTACCCTGGCCAGCTCCTGAAAGAGCTGAATGGTTCTGGCTTTGGAACAAAATTCTGCCTAAAAGGTCCTTCCTGGGGTTTTTTTATGATGTTAGCCGCTCTGAGCCCGGCCTCAGCCGGGGAGGGCAGGATACAAATAAAAAATTCTTATTCTTATTCTTATTCTTATTCTTATTCTTATTCTTATTCTTATTCTTATTAAAAGGGAACACAAATGCCAAATTAAAACTAAATATACCACACTGACTTTGGGGAGAAAAAGAAAACACACTCACGCTTTCAAACGGTTGCTGTGTACCAGCGTTGCTAACGGCCGCCAAGCCCCTGGAGACATGAGGTCACAGCATTATGACAACATGATGGAATGATGATGTCAGTGGAAAGGAGACCTCTTAGATACATAGAATCATAGAATCATAGAGTAGGAAGAGACCCCAAGGGCCATCGAGTCCAACCCCCTGCCAAGCAGGAAACACCATCAGAGCACTCCTGACATATGGTTGTCAAGCCTCTGCTTAAAGACCTCCAAAGGAGGAGACTCCACCACACTCCTGGGCAGCAAATTCCACTGTCAAACAGCTCTTACTGTCAGGAAGTTCTTCCTAATGTTTAGGTGGAATCTTCTTTCTTGTAGTTTGGATCCATTGCTCCGTGTCCGCTTCTCCGGAGCAGCAGAAAACAACCTTTCTCCCTCCTCTATGTGACATCCTTTTATATATTTGAACATGGCTATCATATCACCCCTTAACCTCCTCTTCTCCAGGCTAAACATGCCCAGCTCCCTTAGCCGTTCCTCATAAGGCATCGTTTCCAGGCCTTTGACCATTTTGGTTGCCCTCCTCTGGACACGTTCCAGTTTGTCAGTGTCCTTCTTGAATTGTGGTGCCCAGAACTGGACACAGTACTCCAGGTGAGGTCTGACCAGAGCAGAATACAGTGGCACTATTACTTCCCTTGATCTAGATGCTATACTCCTATTGATGCAGCCCAGAATTGCATTGGCTTTTTTAGCTGCCGCGTCACACTGTTGGCTCATGTCAAGTTTGTGGTCAACCAAGACTCCTAGATCCTTTTCACATGTATTGCTCTCAAGCCAGGTGTCACCCATCTTGTATTTGTGCCTCTCATTTTTTTTGCCCAAGTGCAATACTTTACATTTCTCCCTGTTAAAATTCATCTTGTTTGTTTTGGCCCAGTTCTCTAATCTGTCAAGGTCGTTTTGAAGTGTGATCCTGTCCTCTGGGGTGTTAGCCACCCCTCCCAGTTTGGTGTCATCTGCAAATTTGATCAGGATGCCCTTGAGTCCATCATCCAAGCCGTTGATAAAGATGTTGAATAAGACTGGGACCAAGACAGAACCCTGTGGCACCCCACTAGTCACTCTTCTCCAGGATGAAGAGGAACCATTGATGAGCACCCTTTGGGTTCGGTCAGTCAGCCAGTTACAAATCCACTGAGTGATAGCATAGTCAAGACCGCATTTTACCAGCTTCTTTACAAGAATATCATGGGGCACCTTGTCAAATGCCTTGCTGAAATCAAGGTAGGCTACATCCACTGCGTTCCCTTCATCTACCAGGCTTGTAATTCTGTCAAAAAACGAGATCAGGTTAGTCTGACATGACTTATTTTTCAGAAATCCATGCTGACTATTGGTGATCACAGCATTCCTTTCTAGGTGCTCACAGACTGTTTGCTTAATGATCTGCTCCAGAATCTTCCCTGCTATTGATGTCAGACTGACTGGGCGATAATTATTCGGGTCCTCTCTTTTCCCCTTTTTGAAAATAGGGACAACATTTGCCCTCCTCCAGTCTGCCGGGACTTCGCCTGTTCTCCAGGAATTCTCAAAGATGACTGCCAGTGGTTCTGAGATCACATATGCCAGTTCTTTTAATACTCTTGGATGCAGTTCATCTGGCCCTGGAGACTTGAATGTTTATCTCGAAACAGTCTCTTAGAGTTTTTTTGGGCCTTTTTGGTCACCTCTTCATTCCTGAACAAACTATCGTTCATCCTCCATCTAAAGGAACCAATTGGCATCAATTTCATTTCCATCTTCACGGCATTATGGTCAGAACAAGTTTTGGGGCAAATCTCCACTTTGCTGATCTTCGGAGCCAATCCCCTGGTTACCCAGATTTGGTCAATTCTTGTCCATGTCATTTTAGCCTCAGAGAAGAAAGTTCCCTCTCTTCCCAGAGGGTTCTTCATTCTCCAAATGTCAACTAAATCCATATTTTCAGTCATGTCGAAAAAGGTTTTTGGTAGTCTGCCATCTTTGGTGACTACCTGTCTCTGTGCCTTGTCCATATTTGTAGACACCACTCCATTCATGTCTCCCATCAAGATCATATTATAGTCCATGTAGTCCATCAGAGTCTCGTGTAGCTTCTTATAGAACTCCGATTTTCCTTCATTTGGTGCATAAATACCTACGATCAGAAATTTCTCTCCTTGTGATTGAATTTCAATTGCAACAAATCTTCCTTGGTCATCTTTGAATATGAATTTCGGTGATAGGCTCTCCTTTGCATAAAGGACCACTCCTCTTTTTTTAACTTTGATGAGATAAATTCTTGGCCCAGTCTTTTATTACTTAATATTTTCCTGTGTAGCCTTATCACATGTGTTTCTTGTAAACAAATCAAGTCCAAATGTTCTTTTTTCAATAAATGACATACTCTCCGCCTTTTTTCTGGAGAGTTCAGTCCATTCACATTCCAGCTCGGAACCTGCAACGCCATCATGTAATTACTTTGATATTCCTCCAACAGCACCCAATGCTTGCTCTTCTTTTGTTGGTGGTGGTGGTGACACGTTCACTGGGAGATCCAGTCCAAAGGATAATGCTGATATATCCAATATTCCCCTGTTTGGTGATCTTCTATCTGATGCTCCTTGCTCTAGTCCTCTATCTGGTGATCTTCTATCCAATGCTCTTGGCTCTTTTCCAAGTTCCTTCTGCAGATCTTCTTCGTATTTATACAAAAACTTTACTTTCTCTTCTACTGATCTTATTTTTATTTTCCTTCCTTTGAAATTGAACGATAGACCTTGGGGAAACTCCCACCTAAAGATGATTTTATTCCTTCTCAGCAGGGCAACAATATCTCCGTAGTTAGGCCTAAGATCCAAAAGATGTTTGGAGACGTCTTAAAAAATTTCCACTCTTGACTGTTGTACTTCTAAGTTCTTCTGGTAGTGCCAGCTCAAGATTCTATCTCTCTCTTCTTTAGTTCGAAGGGTGATCAAGCAGTCTCTTATTCTATTCTTCTCTTTTTTCCCTCCTCTTCCAAGTCTGAAGGCCCTCACAATTCTAAACTCTTCTTGACCCAAGTCCAAGTCCCAAAGGTCAGCAAATTCCTGTGTGAGAAAGTCTGTCAAACTTTCCTTCTCCAATTCGGGTAGGGCTCTAATCCTCAGATTCATCTGTTTTTCTTTAAGTTCAATCATAGCAAGCGTCAACTTATGTTCATCAAGTTGCCTCTGTGGCGCTGGGACTCTCTCTCTCTCCAGTTGTGTTACTTTACATTCAGCAGCAATGGCTTTCTCGCTAGCTTCCTCCGCAGTCTGCCGTATCAAAGTAGATTCCTGTATCAATTTCTGGATGGTTTCTATATTGGTGTTCACCTTTTGTCCCAAGTTATTTATACTTTCTGTATTTAAGTCGATTTTAATAGTTGCAGCATCCACTTTCACATTTGTCGCATCCGCTTTCTTATTAAGCTGTTCCAATGAATCATTTATCTTATTTCATGCAACCGCTAAGGCCTCTTCTGTCGGCATTCCTCTTGATTTTGATTGTACTGGTGAAGAAGAAGAAGAAGAAGAAGAAGAAGAAGAAGAAGAAGAAGAAGAAGGAGGAGGAGGAGGAGGAGGAGGAGGGAGGCCTGGTGTTGAGCCTCTCCTGGGTTGCTGCCAAGTTCTCCCAGACCTTAATGTTTTTTTCAGCAGTTAACTGGTCTGTTTTTTCCTTTCCATTTGCCATAACACTTAAAAGATTCAAGGTCAGTCCCAGAGTCTCAGAGTTTTTATCTTGCAGCTGGAAATTCCCCTAGCCCAGCTCTTGTAAGGTCACCAGTTCAAAGGCTTCCACTAGGGGGAAACAGTTTCTATTTATATTAGTCAGTAATGTCCTCTTTTAAACACAGTTCAAACAATCCAAAGTTAGTTTCAGTTTTCAGTTACTTTTACTCCTTTTTTAAAAGCAGCCGGAGACAGTATTTCTCTTGTTTAGCTAGCTGTCATTGAACGTTCTAAACACTGTCAATGAACATTCCAAAAGACGTCAGTCCTGCTAGCAGCCTGTTCCCAGGGTCAGAGCGGCGGTATTTTAGCTCTCTTCACTCTCTCCTGCAGGCATACTCAGTCCACAACTCCCCCCCCTTCTCCTGCCTCCAAGGGGGGGCTTAATGTTCTTAACCGATGGAAATTTAGTCCTTTACAAAAGGCTTTCCAAGACTTCAGCTTGCAGCCTCATTGCTTCAGTCTATTTACAAAAGGGGAAGATGGACTTCCTGTATTGAACCTCCCCATTACAATACCAAATTAAACGTTTAAAAATCCAATTCTCCCGCTTCAGCTTTACTCATGGGTAATTACTTTGAAGTCAAATTGTCCACAGGAAAAAGTCAGCGCTCTCTGGCAACAGCTATGCGGCTTCGCTCCGTGGAAGGAGCAGACGATTCGAAGCACCTCGCCACTCACCCCACGTTGCTCCGGACCCCCGAAACCGGGTTTCCCCATGAGTAGGGGAGGCGCAAAGGGTGCCCGCCGAATCCCACATTCACAGGTGTCAGGGGTTTAGGAGCAGAGGCAAGGGCAAGGGAGGAAACAGAGAGCGAAGGGGAGGAGGCAGAAGAAAAGATGAGTGATGACGACGACCCGAGATCTCCGAGTCTTTCCAGTGAATCAGAGGATTCACAGAAAGGAGCACCAGTGGCCAGGGCAAGGGGGGAGTCTAGGGGGGCACCCCAGGAAGATAGAGCCAGAGGGGACTCAGAGGAGAGCAGTTGGAAATCGGGACCAGCGTCACCGCCAGAGAGCAGGGAAGAGGAAGGGAGCCAGGGGGCAAGCGCTGGCAGCTCACCACAGGAGGGAGGGCATGAGTCAGGAGTGGCCACACCTCCATCGGGGAGCGAAGAAACGGTTAAGAGGAAAGTGGAAGGTTGGGCGCGCGCGCCAAGTTCAAATGCAGAGGAAGGCGGCGCAGTAAGCAGCCCGGAAAGGGAGCCAGGTCCTAAAGCCCGGCGCAAGGAGGCAGGAGGGTCCGGGTCAGCGTCAGAAGAATCCCGGAAGGAAGAAGCCCCGGGGGGTAGAGGGACCCAGAGGAGGACAGTCAGGCGGAAAAGGTGGAGCAGGGCTAGGATATTAAGTTGGTGCGCACGGGGCGGAGACTCAGACGGAGCTTCGTCGATCTAGCTACTAGACGTAGAGTTGCGCGCAGCAGCGTGAGAATGGAAACTGTAATTCAATAAAGACTTTTACTTAATGATCGCTGGCTAGCGTGATCCTCTGTGAGCTAGGATCTTCAAGCAGCTCTGACAGTAAGCTCCGTCTCCAAATGGTGGGCATCTACAGCCCCGAGGAGGGGAGAGAAACAGGTGCCTACTAGTGAGCTCACGAACAGCAGACGACATGACGGCTGAGCAGCAGATAGAGGAACTCAGAAAAGCAGTGGCACAACTGAATGCCGAGGCTCTCGCATCCAGGAAGAGAGAGGAGGAGGCAGCTGCCGCCTGCAGGGATCTCCAGGTCAGGTTAGACGTGCTGACGAAGCAGACACCCCGGCAGGAGGGAATTGGGTTGGCGAGACGAACAGGCGGGCTGGTCTCTCACTTCGATGGGAACCTGCAACAGTATCCCAACTTTAGAGCAGACGTACTGTGCGCACTGCAACTGCTGCATAAAGACTTTAGAGATGAGCAAGAGAGAGTGGGATTCATCATGTCCCATTTGCATGGGGATGCTAAAGCATGGCTACGCAATTTATGGAGAGATAAGGATCCGGCGCTCCAGAATGCAGATGCCTTTATTAAAGCGATGGATGGGTGTTTTTTATCAAGTATTGACGTGGATCTTGCCCGGAAGGAGGTGCATGGACTAAGACAAGGGAGGGCCAGCGTCAGACAGTACCATGCCCGCTTTTTCGCCTTGGTCAGTGCCCTGGAATGGGACAGAGATTCGGCCCCGGTAAGAGACCTCTTTTGGGAGGGGCTGCACAGCTCGATTAAAGATGAGATCGCGAGGGGGGAGAGACCCCGAACCACCCAGGAGGTCGTTCAGAGGGCACTGGCAGTGGGGGTGAGGCTGGAAGAACGTCCGTGGAGCAGGGACGAAGGGCGTGGAGGGCGCGAACCAGCCAGGGGCCCCTCCTTCCTTCCCAGAGAAGCAGCGCGGGCGCAATCCACGCCTCCGCCAGGAGGAGGAGCCGAACCTATGGAGGTTGGAGGTGCAAGGGCTCAGTCAGCAACCAGAGCCCTAGCACCGGCAGCAGTGAAAGCGAAGCCTCCTAGAGGGAACAGGAAGTGTTACGTCTGTGAGGAGCCAGGGCATATGGCGAAAGAGTGTCCCCAGAGGCTCCACAAGCTCACTGCAGCCTCAGCAATGGTGACTGCAGCAACGCAGCAAGGAGGACCACAGCAGGGAAACGAAGCAGTCTGGCTGGAGGAAGAGGCCCTGGGGCCCAGCCAGACGTGTTAGTGACGCAGTCCCCAGAGATTTTACAGCCCGTGAACCCCCTCCCGCCCAAACCAGTGGTGAGGCTCACCGCATCTCTCCAGCTGCCCAATGGAATCACCATGGACGTGCCAATTACTATCGACTCGGGCAGCAACGCGGACTTTATAGGGCAGGAGTTTGTCGACAAGCACGCTATACAGTTGCTGCCGGCCACACTGCCCCTGCAGGTTGTCACGGTGGATGGCAGGGAGTTGCTAGGGGGGCAAGTGGTGAAGCAGACGCCGCCAATGGCGATGCGACTTGGGAATCACAAAGAAATCATCAGCTTCAATGTCACTCAACTATCAGACACGCCCATTGTATTGGGAATGAGTTGGCTGGACAAGCACAGCCCAACGCTGGCTTGGTACCAGAGGCAGCTGATCTTCGGCTCTTCCTTTTGTGCTGAACACTGCATCGTGCCCCGGCAGGAAGGAGAGGAAGAGGAGTCACAGCTGCTGCTAGGCACGCTGCAAGCGATTCCCCACAAGTATGCAGAATTTTTGGAAGTTTTCTGCGAGAAGGAGGCGGACAGGCTACCCCCTCACAGACCATATGACTGCAAAATTGACCTGCTTCCGGGGGCGGCGCTGCCTAAAGGGAAACTGTATTCCATGTCAGAGGACGAGCTGCAGGAACTCAAAGAGTTCATAGATCATAATTTGGAGCGCGGTTTCATCCGAGAGTCCAAGGCAGCGGGGGGCAGTCCTGTATTCTTTGTTAAAAAGCGAGACACGCCCCAAAAAAGACTGGTCGTGGACTATCGCATTTTAAACAATGGGACCAAGCCGTCGGACTTCCCCATGCCCCGAATAGACGACCTCCTGGCGAAGGTGCGGAAGGGAAAAGTGTTCACCAAGTTAGACCTGCGAGGGGCGTACAACCTCATTCGCATGCGGGAGGGAGATGAGTGGAAGACGGCCATGTTCACGCCCCTGGGTACCTACGAATACAGAGTTATGCCTTTTGGATTGCAAAATGGCTCCCACGTTTTTCAAGCTTTCATGCATCACGTGTTGGCGGGACTTCTCTACAAGACGTGCGTCTGTTTCTTAGATGACATCCTGATCTTTTCGGAGTCGCAGCAGGAGCATGACAGACACGTCAAGGAAGTGCTGACCAGACTAAAGCAACATAGGCTCTACGCCAAGCTGGAGAAGTGCCAATTTGACGTGACGGAGGTGGATTTTCTGGGCTACAAGTTGTCTGACAAGGGGCTCGCCATGGACAGCGCCAAGGTTCGAGCGGTATTGGATTGGAAGAGTCCACGCAACCGGAAAGAGGTCCAAAGGTTTGTCGGCTTTGCGAACTTCTATCGCAAGTTTATCAAGGGCTTCGCTATGCAGACAGCGGCCATCACAGACACGCTTAGCTCCAAGAAAAAGAAGTTCGTTTGGACAGAGGAGGCGGAGCAGTCCTTTCAGGCACTCAAGCGTCTCTTCACGTCGGAAGAGCAGCTGCTTCACGTCAACCCCAGCAGGCCGATGAGGGTGGAGACAGACGCCTCGGACAGAGCCGTGGGGGCGGTCCTGCTGCAAAAGGACCAGCAGGGGGTGTGGCGGCCGGGAGCGTTTTACTCCAGGAAGCTCAGCAAGTCCGAGCAGAACTACACCATCTGGGACAGGGAGTTGCTGGCCATTCATGCAGCGTTCAAAGCGTGGAGGCACTTCCTGATCGGCGCCAAGCACACGGTGCAGGTTTGCACGGACCACAAGAATCTGGAGCACTGGCGCACGGCACAGTTCCTAAACCAGAGGCAGATACGTTGGGCTGAGTTTTTTGCGAACTTCGACTTCCGCATAGAGTATGTCCCGGGGGACACTAACATCATGGCGGACGCCCTCTCCCGTAAGCCACAGTATCTGGAGGACGCAACGCCAGCGGCCGCCATGCACATCTTCGCACCAACAGTATGGGCGTGCGCCGCGGCCACCGTGGACCTGGAGGCGGTGCGGCGAGCGTTGCAGGATGACTCCTTCGCGCAAGCAAAGATGGCAGAGGTGCAAAGGGGCAAGGCTGAGGCCGACGGTTTCCAGCTACGAGATGGATTGCTCATCCGTAAAGGGGCCATCTACGTACCGGGAGACGACCTTCGCGCCAAGGTGCTGCAGCAGCTGCACGACGCGCCCACGGCCGGGCACTTTGGCAAGGAGAAGACGGTGGAATTGGTAGCCAGGGATTTCTGGTGGCCTGGAATGAGAGGGGAGGTCGCAGACTACGTGGCGAGGTGTGACACCTGCCAGAGGGCCAAACCAGTGCACAGACCGCCGGCAGGACTGTTGGAACCGCTGCAAACTCCGGTCGAACCTTGGGAAAGGGTGGCTCTGGACTTTGTCACAGATCTGCCCAGCTCGAGGGGCAAGACGGCAGTGCTGGTGGTGGTGGACCTGTTTTCCAAGATGGCACATTTCATTCCGTGTGCGAAGGTGGCCACGGCGGAGCAAACCGCCAAACTGTTCATAGACCACGTGTTCAAGGTTCACGGTCTGCCACGGTCTATTCTGTCCGACCGCGGGCGGCAGTTCATCTCGAATTTCTGGCAGAAGCTGATGGGCTTCCTAAACGTCAAGATCAACCTGGCGTCGGCGAGACACCCGCAGACCAACGGGCAAGCGGAGCGGGTCAATGCCATCATGCAGCAGTACCTGAGATGCTATGCAAATCAACAGCCTGCGACGTGGGTGGATTACCTGCCGCTTGCCGAGTTCGCCTACAACAACACGAAGCACGTGTCCACGGGGGTCACGCCGTTCTTCGCCAACAACGGGAGGCACCCCAGAACCTTCCCGGGACTGGAAAGAATGGGGGAGGGGGAGCCGCAGACAGCAGATGCGTTCGCGTCGGAGCTGCAGGAAGTCCACGATCAGCTGAGGCGCCACCTGGAGCTGGCCAAACACGCATACAAGGTACAAGCGGACAGGCACAGAAGGGTTGGCGAAGAGCTCCACGTGGGAGACTGGGTCTGGTTAGCAGCCCACGCAGTGCCGGCCAGGTCGTTGGCCAAGAAGAAACTAGGGCATAAACAACTGGGGCCCTACCAAGTCAAAGAGCAGGTCAACCCGGTAGCTTTCAGACTGGCACTTCCGGAGGGTTCCAGAATGCATCCGGTGTTCCACAGATCGGTGCTCACTCCCTACAAGGCACCGCACAGGTTCCAGGAACCCGGAACGGCGCCGAGTCCGGTCAGAGACAGAACGGGGCACGCGGGAGTGGCACAGAAGGAGCGCATCAATGACGTCACGGAGATTTTGGACTCCAGATGGGGGGAAGAGGGGGTAGAATACTTTCTCGCCAAGGAGGGCACCCCGGCCAGTGCGAACAGCTGGGTGCCGGGCTACGCCTTGGACGAACCTCTACTCAAAGACGAGTTTCATGCCCTCTTCCCACATAGACCTATGCCAGCAGACTTTTTCGACGACTGGCTTTTCACGCCCACGCTTTCGGCCAGCACTTTCCGGGGGTTCGACTCGGACGAGGACCCGACACAAGACGTCCGTTCCCCGGAGGGGTCACCCTCGGGATCTGCATCAGAACCCTCGTATTGGTGGGACGATAGACCAGAGGAGCAGTTCCGCAGAAGGTGGCTGGAAGGCCCAGGACGAGCAACGCCGCCAGGAGGAAGTGAGGGAGAGACGGACATGGACGTTTTCGGGGACGACCCTGGTTTCGAGCACGGCGGCACAGAGATGGAAGCGGAGGTGACCGTCGTCGACGAGAGCAGGGAGGGAGACCCGCGAGACTTCAGATGGAGGCCCGCCACGGGAAGCGAACGATATCCGACGTTCGTCCCTTTGCAACAGCAGACCCCAGCTCCAGCACCGGAAGGAGGGGAGGGGGGAATGGGGGGCTTCGAGGGGGGGATGGGTGTCAGGGGTTTAGGAGCAGAGGCAAGGGCAAGGGAGGAAACAGAGAGCGAAGGGGAGGAGGCAGAAGAAAAGATGAGTGATGACGACGACCCGAGATCTCCGAGTCTTTCCAGTGAATCAGAGGATTCACAGAAAGGAGCACCAGTGGCCAGGGCAAGGGGGGAGTCTAGGGGGGCACCCCAGGAAGATAGAGCCAGAGGGGACTCAGAGGAGAGCAGTTGGAAATCGGGACCAGCGTCACCGCCAGAGAGCAGGGAAGAGGAAGGGAGCCAGGGGGCAAGCGCTGGCAGCTCACCACAGGAGGGAGGGCATGAGTCAGGAGTGGCCACACCTCCATCGGGGAGCGAAGAAACGGTTAAGAGGAAAGTGGAAGGTTGGGCGCGCGCGCCAAGTTCAAATGCAGAGGAAGGCGGCGCAGTAAGCAGCCCGGAAAGGGAGCCAGGTCCTAAAGCCCGGCGCAAGGAGGCAGGAGGGTCCGGGTCAGCGTCAGAAGAATCCCGGAAGGAAGAAGCCCCGGGGGGTAGAGGGACCCAGAGGAGGACAGTCAGGCGGAAAAGGTGGAGCAGGGCTAGGATATTAAGTTGGTGCGCACGGGGCGGAGACTCAGACGGAGCTTCGTCGATCTAGCTACTAGACGTAGAGTTGCGCGCAGCAGCGTGAGAATGGAAACTGTAATTCAATAAAGACTTTTACTTAATGATCGCTGGCTAGCGTGATCCTCTGTGAGCTAGGATCTTCAAGCAGCTCTGACAGTAAGCTCCGTCTCCAAATGGTGGGCATCTACAGCCCCGAGGAGGGGAGAGAAACAGGTGCCTACTAGTGAGCTCACGAACAGCAGACGACATGACGGCTGAGCAGCAGATAGAGGAACTCAGAAAAGCAGTGGCACAACTGAATGCCGAGGCTCTCGCATCCAGGAAGAGAGAGGAGGAGGCAGCTGCCGCCTGCAGGGATCTCCAGGTCAGGTTAGACGTGCTGACGAAGCAGACACCCCGGCAGGAGGGAATTGGGTTGGCGAGACGAACAGGCGGGCTGGTCTCTCACTTCGATGGGAACCTGCAACAGTATCCCAACTTTAGAGCAGACGTATCCCGGAAGGAAGAAGCCCCGGGGGGTAGAGGGACCCAGAGGAGGACAGTCAGGCGGAAAAGGTGGAGCAGGGCTAGGATATTAAGTTGGTGCGCACGGGGCGGAGACTCAGACGGAGCTTCGTCGATCTAAGCATAAGACGTAGGGTTGCACGCAGCAGCTCGAGAATGGAGACTGTAACTCAATAAAGACTTTTATTTAACGATCGCTGGCTAGCGTGATCCTCTGTGAGCTAGGATCTGGAAGTAACCCTGACAGATATTTATTGAAGATTTTCCATTTTAGTAGATTAAAAAGCCAAAAAGAAAAATTAAAAACATATACAGTTTACAATCCTTATTTTTCAATAACATATTTCCCTGACTTCCCCACACACACACCCTTCTTATATTCCAGCTCAAATTGTTAGTTCAACAAGTTCTTATCCCCAATTTTTTAACCTTTTTATGTTTAATTCATTATAAAAAACCGATTTTACCTTATAAACATCAAAATTTATACATCAGTACTCATTCTTAAATCCTTTTTCTAAAGTCGACCCAAATTCCCTTCCACGAATTCCTCATTTTTCATACAAATAACAAAACAGAATAAAAATAAAAAGACAAATTATAATTATACACCCTTTGGATCCCCAAACCCCACCCCATCCCCTTTCCCAGTTTCAATCCCCAACAAATGTCCATCAGTCTTAATCTACTATAAGCCTGGGGATCTCAGGTCCGAGGCTCTTAATTGTCTCTCAGTTCCTCTCTGCCAGTTTTTTTGATAGTCCTTAATATTGAACACCAGATCTCGGAGAAGCTCTGGCCCAACAGGATCCATGTTTCTTCCAGCCAGACCTCCATGCTTAAAAGTGGAGCCCAAATCTTGTTTCTTACTCCTTTCAAATCCAAATGTCCCCAAAGCTCCAACTTTCACCTTAATCAAATTTGTAATCCTTGGGTCTTCAGATCTCCACAGAGAGAGATCTCTCCATTCTTCAATCACCAATTCAGACCAGATTTTCATCATCAAGTTCTTATTTTCCTTTATAACCATCATGTCAGGCCTCTGGCTCTCCTTTGCCATCTGCAACATTATATCGCCTCCTTCCTTTTCCTCAAAAACAACATGTGTCTCTTTCTCCACACTCTCAAAGTTCTCAAATTTCTCCTCTTATCCAGCTGCTTGGGCTTCCTGGATCAAATCCTTATCAGATTCAATGAACTTATTTACTGTTAAGTCCAGAGTTGCAACGTTGGTAGCCAAAACATCAATTTGGCCTTGTAACTTTCCCAAGAGAAAGAAAACTCTGTCCAATTTTGCTTGAGTTTTGCCTCCTTCAGCCATTCTTGTAATGTCCCAAAACCCCCTCTAGAGGGATTTTGGTTACTTAGTATTCATTCCAGTTCAAATCCAACAATCAAGTTAGTTTGTGTCAGTTCTTCCTTGCAGAACGCTCCTGTTTCTTAGTCCAAATTCTAATAATTTTTGAAGAGCTGAGTCCAGGGGGTCGTACATTGTCCTGGGCAAAGGTGGTTGGCATTGCAGGGTAAATATTAGGCTCAAGTGGCATCGCAGATTTTGCACACAGTGATCTCTAGGATAAGCCAGAAGGGATTTCCTTTTTTTATAAAGGGAAAAGGTTTAAGATAACAGAAAACCAGGAAATCAGTAAATTCCTACGAAGATATGAAAAAGATCTCGGGGGGGGTAGGGGAAAGATGTGGAGAGAAGGAAGGAGAGAGAGAGGAAAGAGGAGGAGTGAGTTTGAAGGAGAGACTAGAGAGGGAAGGAGGAGCAGGGGGTGGGGGAGAGGAAGAGGAGGGTGAAGAAGGGGAGGAAAGGGAGGAGGAAGAGATTGAAGAGCAGATAGAAGACAAAACCAACCGAATTTAAACCGGTACAATTTAGACTGGGAATTTACTGATCTATTGGTAGACAAAAGTGAAAATGAACCTTAAAATCGTATCATGGAATGTAAATGGTTTGAACGAAAAAGTAAAAAGGAATAAAATTGCGAATGTGCTGAAAAAGGAAAAAATGGACGTAATATGTATCCAGGAAACTCATGTAGCCAAAAAGCACAAACATGTTTTAACAAACAGACATTTGGGTATGGAATTTATAAACTCTACAGAGGAAAAAAAAAGAGGAGTAGCAATATATGTGAAGGAAAAATGGGAGCCAAAAATGATATATAAAGATGAGGAGGGGAGGATATTAGGGGTTCAAATCAATTTCCAGGGAGAAAAGATTAATGTAGTGAACATCTATGCCCCAAATACAAACAGACCTGAGTTTTTTAAGAAATTAGAACAAGTTCTAATAGAGTTAGAGGATAACAAGATGATATTATTGGGAGACTTTAATGCGGTGCCGTCATCAGAAATTGATAGATTAACCGAAAGCAGAAAACGAAAGCAAGGGAAGCTGCCAAAATCATTTCAAGACCTGGAAGAAAACCTAGATCTAATAGACATATGGAGATATCTACATCCGATAGAAAAACAGTTTACTTTTTTTTCAGAAGTGTATAAAAGTTGGAGCAGAATAGATCAAATTTGGACATCGCGAGCACTTACCTTAAGAGCAATAAGTTGTGAAATCCATCCAAGAACTTTTTCAGATCATAGCCAGATAACTCTAGAAATCAAAGGCATCACACAGGGAAGCTTCAGGTGGAGACTAAATGAATATCTACTAGAAAATGATGACGTTTTGGAAAAGGCTAAAAATACTCTAAAAGAGTACTTTGATTTAAATTTGAACACAGGAACAAACATAGAAGTGGTGTGGGACGCCAGCAAGGCGGTAGCAAGAGGCCTATTTATTCAGCAAAATAACTACAAAAGGAAGATAAGACAGCAGAAGAAGGAAGAGATTCTTAAGCAACTAAGAGAATATGAGAAAAAATTAATAGACCATCCGAAGGACGAGCAAAGCATCCGAACAATAAAACTGCTACAAACACAATATTCGATGCTGACGAGTCAAGAAATTGAATGGAAAATCAAACTAATGAAGCAGAGATATTTTGAGTCAGCGAATAAAATAGGGAAATTTTTAGCCTGGCAATTGAGGAAAAGACAGAAACAGAATATGATAAATAAAATAAAGGTAGAGGAAGATCTGATAGTAGATCCCATAAGAATACGAAAGAAGTTTCTCGAGTTTTATGAGGAACTATATAAGAAAGGGGAAGAGGATATAATACAAATAGATAGATACCTGAAGAGTCATAAAGGGAAGACCATTACAGAGGATGAAAGATCTCAGCTAAATAAACCCATTAGTATAGAAGAGGTCCAAAATGCCATAAAAAAAATGAAAATAGGAAAAGCTCCAGGCCCGGATGGTCTTTCGGCCAAATACTATAAAGTTCTGGAAAATCAGCTATCATCGACGCTACGTGATACTATGAACAACATCTTAAAAGGAGGGAAAATACCTGAGTCGTGGAGGGAAGCCTTTATAACACTAATCCCAAAACCAGATGCAGATAAAATGTGTATTAAAAATTACAGGCCAATATCTTTACTGAACAACGATTATAAAATATTTGCCGACATTATGGCAAACAGATTAAAAAAATGCTTGATACATTTAATACACAAGGACCAAGCAGGCTTTTTACCGAACAGATTCCTGAAAGATAATGTGAGACATATTATAAACCTAATCGAATATTTGGAAATCAACAATGACATACCAGCGGCCTTGGTTTTCATAGACGCAGAAAAAGCGTTTGATAATGTCTCTTGGTCGTTTTTATTAAAAACCATGGAAGAAGCAGGGATAGAGGGTGAATTCCTGAAAGGAATACAGGCAATATATTCAAAACAGTCAGCCAAACTGGTGATAAATAATAATCTTACAGATACATTCCAAATCGAAAAAGGAACCAGGCAAGGCTGTCCCCTCTCCCCGCTTTTGTTCATTATGGTATTGGAAGTTCTAGCAAATAAAATAAGATCAACATCGAACGTACGAGGGATAAAAATAGGATCAAGGGAGTTTAAACTAAAAGCTTACGCAGACGACCTAATGTTGTCTTTAGAAGAACCGTTAAGAAGCACTGAGAAGGCGTTGGAAATATTAGAAGAATATGGCAGGCTAGCTGGATTCAAATTGAATAGATCAAAGACCAAGATCTTAACAAAGAATTTGAGAAACGAGATAAAAGGGAAACTAGAGAGACAACATGGAATTGAAGTAACCAAAAAAATAAAATATCTAGGTATTTGGCTCACACCTAAAAATATAAACTTAATTGAAGACAACTACACAACAACCTGGAACAAAGTTAAAAAAGATCTGGACGTCTGGAACAGAGTAAACCTTTCGTGGCTTGGCAGGATGGAGGCAATAAAAATGAATATTCTTCCTAAGATGTTGTTCCTCTTCCAGAACATTCCGGTTATCAGAGGGACTAAAATATTCAAAGACTGGCAGAAAGTACTCTCTAGGTTTATATGGCAGGGAAGGAGGCCAAGGATTAGATATAAACTACTCACAGATCGAAAGGAGAGAGGAGGACTGGCGGTACCCAACCTAAGATTGTATTACGAAGCGGCCTGCTTATGCTGGGTGAAGGATTGGATAACTCTGGAAAACAAAGACTTATTGGAACTTGAAGGTGTAGAAAACAGGTCTGGATGGCATGCCTACCTCTGGTCAAGTAAAGGAAAAGTTCATAAGAGTTTTACGAACCATATTATCAGAGGTCCGATATATGAAGTTTGGGAAAGAAACAAAAAACTGTTAGAACCTAAAACACCCTGGTGGCTATCCCCAACAGATATTTTATCATTTAAGAAAACAAATTTGGACGAACAAAACCTAACATATGAAGATTTACTGATAAGATCCCACGAAGGCTGGAAATTAAGACCGTATGAGGAGCTGCAAGGGAAATTGAAGGGCTGGATACATTATCATCAAATCAATGCAAGATGGACGGAAGATAAGAAAGCAGGAATGAGTGAAAAGAAATCAAAATTCCAAATTGAAATAATCGAAAGTAGATCTAAGCTGCTATCTAAAATGTATAATATCTTACTAGAATGGGATACAAAAGAAGTAGAAATTAAAGAAGTCACGGTAAAGTGGGCAAGAGACTTAGGATATAATATAGAACAGGAGAAATGGTTAAAATTATGGAATGAGGGAATAAAATTTACAGCAAGTGCTGCTATTAGAGAAAACTTAGAGAAAATGATATATAGATGGTATTTAACCCCAGAAAAATTAAATAGGATGTATAAGACTGGTAACAAGGCCTGCTGGAGATGCAAAACAAATGAAGGGAATTTCATACATATGTGGTGGACTTGTGAGGGAGTAAGAAAATTTTGGAATCAGATATATGACGAATTAAAAAAAATATTTAGACTCACATTCCCCAAAAAACCAGAGGCCTTCTTACTAGGGATGGTGGGAAAAGAAATACCGGAAAAGGACAAAACCTTATTCCAATACGCAACAGCGGCGGCTAGAATGTTAATTGCCCAGAATTGGAAAAACCCAACCTTACCAACGGTGAAAGATTGGCAACTGAAACTTTATGGCTTTATAGAAATGGCGAAAATGACACAAAGAATTAGAAATCAAAAAAATACAAAGCTAAAAGAAGACTGGAACAAATTTATGGTTTATTTCAATAGTAATTTTAGCAGCTTATCAACTACAGTAGGTTTGACCTAATCTTCCAATGTTACAATTAAAGATCCTATACCAGCTGTTAGACTGAAATCATTAAAGGTAGGAATCCGAAATCAGAAGGGAAGGAAGTTGTTATTAGTAAATTGTTTGTATGTATCTTTTCTTTTCTTTTTTTCTAATCTTTTATTCTTACTTAATGTTTTTTAATGTGTATTGTTTTTCTTTGGAGGGGGTTCTTCCTTTTTTCTTCTTTGGTTGTGTATGATGAAGAAAACTTAATAAAAAGTATAAAAAAAAAAAAGAATAGTTTCTGATGAATTTTCCTTAAATTGTCTTGTCTCAATTATATTTTTAGAGTTTATCATTGCAATGGTGGGCTAGAGATACTGCAGTTTTTGGTTGTGGTGACCTGCTATTCGTTATAATTAGTTAAAGTTGTTTCTATATGTAACAACAGCAGCTAGGATTCTATATGCACAGAAATGGAAGGAAAAAGAATCATAGAATCATAGAATCATAGAGTAGGAAGAGACCACAAGGGCCATCGAGTCCAACCCCCTGCCAAGCAGGAAACACCATCAGAGCACTCCTGACATATGGTTGTCAAGCCTCTGCTTAAAGACCTCCAAAGGAGGAGACTCCACCACACTCCTGGGCAGCAAATTCCACTGTCAAACAGCTCTTACTGTCAGGAAGTTCTTCCTAATGTTTAGGTGGAATCTTCTTTCTTGTAGTTTGGATCCATTGCTCCGTGTCCGCTTCTCTGGAGCAGCAGAAAACAACCTTTCTCCCTCCTCTATGTGACATCCTTTTATATATTTGAACATGGCTATCATATCACCCCTTAACCTCCTCTTCTCCAGGCTAAACATGCCCAGCTCCCTTAGCCGTTCCTCATAAGGCATCGTTTCCAGGCCTTTGACCATTTTGGTTGCCCTCCTCTGGACACGTTCCAATTTGTCAGTGTCCTTCTTGAATTGTGGTGCCCAGAACTGGACACAGTACTCCAGGTGAGGTCTGACCAGAGCAGAATACAGTGGCACTATTACTTCCCTTGATCTAGATGCTATACTCCTATTGATGCAGCCCAGAATTGCATTGGCTTTTTTAGCTGCCACGTCACACTGTTGGCTCATGTCAAGTTTGTGGTCAACCAAGACCCCTAGATCCTTTTCACATGTACTGCTCTCAAGCCAGGTGTCACCCATCTTGTATTTGTGCCTCTCATTTTTTTTGCCCAAGTGCAATACTTTACATTTCTCCCTGTTAAAATTCATCTTGTTTGTTTTGGCCCAGTTCTCTAATCTGTCAAGGTCGTTTTGAAATGTGATCCTGTCCTCTGGGGTGTTAGCCACCCCTCCCAGTTTGGTGTCATCTGCAAATTTGATCAGGATGCCCTTGAGTCCATCATCCAAGCCGTTGATAAAGATGTTGAATAAGACTAGGACCAAGACAGAACCCTGTGGCACCCCACTAGTCACTCTTCTCCAGGATGAAGAGGAACCATTGATGAGCACCCTTTGGGTTCGGTCAGTCAGCCAGTTACAAATCCACTGAGTGATAGCATAGTCACGACCGCATTTTACCAGCTTCTTTACAAGAATATCATGGGGCACCTTGTCAAATGCCTTGCTGAAATCAAGGTAGGCTACATCCACTGTGTTCCCTTCATCTACCAGGCTTGTAATTCTGTCAAAAAACGAGATCAGGTTAGTCTGACATGACTTATTTTTCAGAAATCCATGCTGACTATTGGTGATCACAGCATTCCTTTCTAGGTGCTCACAGACTGTTTGCTTAATGATCTGTTCCAGAATCTTCCCTGGTATTGATGTCAGACTGACTGGGCGGTAATTATTTGGGTCCTCTCTTTTCCCCTTTTTGAAAATAGGGACAACATTTGCCCCCCTCCAGTCTGCCGGGACTTCGCCTGTTCTCCAGGAAGTCTCAAAGATGACTGCCAGTGGTTCTGAGATCACATCTGCCAGTTCTTTTAATACTCTTGGATGCAGTTCATCTGGCCCTGGAGACTTGAATGTTTATCTCGAAACAGTCTCTTAGAGTTTTTTTGGGCCTTTTTGGTCACCTCTTCATTCCTGAACAAACTATCGTTCATCCTCCATCTAAAGGAACCAATTGGCATCAATTTCATTTCCATCTTCACGGCATTATGGTCAGAACAAGTTTTGGGGCAAATCTCCACTTTGCTGATCTTCGGAGCCAATCCCCTGGTTACCCAGATTTGGTCAATTCTTGTCCATGTCATTTTAGCCTCAGAGAAGAAAGTTCCCTCTCTTCCCAGAGGGTTCTTCATTCTCCAAATGTCAACTAAATCCATATTTTCAGTCATGTCGAAAAAGGTTTTTGGTAGTCTGCCATCTTTGGTGACTACCTGTCTCTGTGCCTTGTCCATATTTGTAGACACCACTCCATTCATGTCTCCCATCAAGATCATATTATAGTCCATGTAGTCCATCAGAGTCTCGTGTAGCTTCTTATAGAACTCCGATTTTCCTTCATTTGGTGCATAAATACCTATGATCAGAAATTTCTCTCCTTGTGATTGAATTTCAATTGCAACAAATCTTCCTTGGTCATCTTTGAATATGAATTTCGGTGATAGGCTCTCCTTTGCATAAAGGACCACTCCTCTTTTTTTAACTTTGATGAGATAAATTCTTGGCCCAGTCTTTTATTACTTAATATTTTCCTGTGTAGCCTTATCACATGTGTTTCTTGTAAACAAATCAAGTCCAAATGTTCTTTTTTCAATAAATGACATACTCTCCGCCTTTTTTCTGGAGAGTTCAGTCCATTCACATTCCAGCTCGAAACCTGCAACGCCATCATGTAATTACTTTGATATTCCTCCAACAGCACCCAATGCTTGCTCTTCTTTTGTTGGTGGTGGTGGTGACACGTTCACTGGGAGATCCAGTCCAAAGGATAATGCTGATATATCCAATATTCCCCTGTTTGGTGATCTTCTATCTGATGCTCCTTGCTCTAGTCCTCTATCTGGTGATCTTCTATCCAATGCTCTTGGCTCTTTTCCAAGTTCCTTCTGCAGATCTTCTTCGTATTTATACAAAAACTTTACTTTCTCTTCTACTGATCTTATTTTTATTTTCCTTCCTTTGAAATCGAACGATAGACCTTGGGGAAACTCCCACCTAAAGATGATTTTATTCCTTCTCAGCAGGGCAACAATATCTCCATAGTTAGGCCTAAGATCCAAAAGATGTTTGGAGACGTCTTAAAAAATTTCCACTCTTGACTGTTGTACTTCTAAGTTCTTCTGGTAGTGCCAGCTCAAGATTCTATCTCTCTCTTCTTTAGTTCGAAGGGTGATCAAGCAGTCTCTTATTCTATTCTTCTCTTTTTTCCCTCCTCTTCCAAGTCTGAAGGCCCTCACAATTCTAAACTCTTCTTGACCCAAGTCCAAGTCCCAAAGGTCAGCAAATTCCTGTGTGAGAAAGTCTGTCAAACTTTCCTTCTCCAATTCAGGTAGGGCTCTAATCCTCAGATTCATCTGTTTTTCTTTAAGTTCAATCATAGCAAGCGTCAACTTATGTTCATCAAGTTGCCTCTGTGGCGCTGGGACTCTCTCTCTCTCCAGTTGTGTTACTTTACATTCAGCAGCAATGGCTTTCTCGCTAGCTTCCTCCGCAGTCTGCCGTATCAAAGTAGATTCCTGTATCAGTTTCTGGATGGTTTCTATATTGGTGTTCACCTTTTGTCCCAAGTTATTTATACTTTCTGTATTTAAGTCGATTTTAATAGTTGCAGCATCCACTTTCACATTTGTCGCATCCGCTTTCTTATTAAGCTGTTCCAATGAATCATTTATCTTATTTCATGCAACCACTAAGGCCTCTTCTGTCGACATTCCTCTTGGTTTTGATTGTACTGGTGCAGAAGAAGAAGCAGCAGAAGGATCTAGGAGTCTTGGTTGACCACAAACTTGACATGAGCCAACAGTGTGACGCGGCAGCTAAAAAAGCCAATGCAATTCTGGGCTGCATCAATAGGCTGCTCCCGACCCCCAGCATTTTTAAACGCTGTTCCGAAGGGGGGGCGGGGTCACCTGCCCCACTTCGGAAAGTGGGGAGGGGGGGCGGGGACACCTTCTGAAGGCGGGCAGGGGGCGAAAGTCTTTGTCCCCCCTGCCTGCCTTCCCAGGGGCTTTTAAATCGCCCCGGACAGCGGAGAAGTCCTCCGCTGTCCGGGGCCATTTTAAAATGCCGCCCGCCAGCATTTTAAGATCGCCCCGGACAGCGGAGAAGTCCTCCGCTGTCCCAGGGTTTTTTAAAATGCTGGAGGTGGGAAGAAAAGCCCTTGTCCCCCCCCCCCAGCCTTCAGAAGAGGTCCGGGGAAAGACTGTCCCCGGACCTGGTCTGAAGGCGGTTTCCCTAGGAACGCATTAATTGATTTTCAATGCATTCCTATGGGAAACCGTGCATCGCAAGACGAAAAAACCTCAAGACGAAGAGACTTGCGGAACGAATTAATTTCGTCTTGCGAGGCACCACTGTACTGAAGATTGACTGGATATTCTGTTTATTGTTTTGGTAATGCTGTATGTCATTTAGAATGCGGTTGAAAAACTCACACCGCTCATGTGATGGTGTGATAGGCGCACGTACATAGATCAGCACAGGAAGACCGACCCGAAGCCATTTTGATTCCTAAACTGAGCAAATGTTTTCTCTGCAAGGTCAAACTGGAAAAGCCTCCCCATTGTCTTTTCCTTCACAAATCCTGTCTTAAGGGTATGTCTGTGTTTGAATAGGGTGTGAGCCTGTGACCTGGCCCAGGAACTACCGTATTTATCATTACAAAAGACTGGCCAGGCTCCCCAGGCAATCCAATCAAGTAACCTGCCAGACAGGAGATAAACAAGGACAAAAACAACATTAAATTTCTGTTTAGACCGCCTTGTCTGTGATGTAGGTGTGATGTATCTGAGGGGTGGTCTTAGGTTACACCCCTTCTGTGATGTATGTATGATACAGGGTGGCAATTTCAAGAGTCCATCAATAAAGATCAAGCTTACTAGCTGCCTTGCTTCTCAATATTCTCTGGTTGGCCTCTGTTATCTTCTCCTACCAATAGGGAACCTATGTAAGGACTCTATATGGGCTCTTGGATACCCCATAAGGGAAAAGGGCAATTTTTATTTACAACAGAGGCTCTCTGGGAAGTCAGCCCAAATCACGGCCTGCACCGCATCCCAGAGAAAAAGGGAACGTGAGCCTAAAACGTACAGGGGAGGGAACCAAGCAAGCTGTTAGGGGCCAATTCTCATTTACTGCACCCTCATGGTAAGACCTTGGGGAAATGCCACCTTTTCCCAGACATGAGCTATATAGAGCATGGTTATTCCTCTTGTGAAATCAGGGAGACATTTAATTAGTAAGGAATTCCATGGGTTGTAATGACACCACCACAAATAGCTCTGAACAGGCCTCTGTCTCCAATTTCTCCATTTTACCCTGGCCAGCTCCTGAAAGAGCTGAATGGTTCTGGCTTTGGAACAAAATTCTGCCTAAAAGGTCCTTCCTGGGGTTTTTTTATGATGTTAGCCGCTCTGAGCCCGGCCTCAGCCGGGGAGGGCAGGATACAAATAAAAAATTCTTATTCTTATTCTTATTCTTATTCTTATTCTTATTCTTATTCTTATTCTTATTAAAAGGGAACACAAATGCCAAATTAAAACTAAATATACCACACTGACTTTGGGGAGAAAAAGAAAACACACTCACTCTTTCAAACGGTTGCTGTGTACCAGCGTTGCTAACGGCCGCCAAGCCCCTGGAGACATGAGGTCACAGCATTATGACAACATGATGGAATGATGATGTCAGTGGAAAGGAGACCTCTTAGATACATAGAATCATAGAATCATAGAGTTGGAAGAGACCACAAGGGCCATCGAGTCCAACCCCCTGCCAAGCAGGAAACACCATCAGAGCACTCCTGACATATGGTTGTCAAGCCTCTGCTTAAAGACCTCCAAAGTAGGAGACTCCACCACACTCCTTGGCAGTAAATTCCACTGTCAAACAGCTCTTACTGTCAGGAAGTTCTTCCTAATGTTTAGGTGGAATCTTCTTTCTTGTAGTTTGGATCCATAGCTCCGTGTCCGCTTCTCTGGAGCAGCAGAAAACAACCTTTCTCCCTCCTCTATGTGACATCCTTTTATATATTTGAACACGGCTATCATATCACCCCTTAACCTCCTCTTCTCCAGGCTAAACATGCCCAGCTCCCTTAGCCGTTCATCATAAGGCATCGTTTCCAGGCCCTTGACCATTTTGGTTGCCCTCCTCTGGACACGTTCCAGTTTGTCAGTGTCCTTCTTGAATTGTGGTGCCCAGAACTGGACACAGTACTCCAGGTGAGGTCTGACCAGAGCAGAATACAGTGGCACTATTACTTCCCTTAATCTACCGTATTTTTCGCTCTATAACAGGCACCAGACCATAACATGCACGAAGTTTTTAGAGGAGGAAAACAAGAAAAAAATATTCTAAACGAAATAGTGGATATATGATTTTTGTCGTTCATGCTGTGGCCACAGACATGTGATCTGACAGTGAGTTTGGAGTAGCCCAATGCAAAAATCCTGAGGATCCATGTGGATCCATGCTTTGTAACCACGGAGGAGGGAAGGAAGGGGAACCATGGATCCTCTGCTCACAACTGCAGCAGATCCCCCCCCCCGCCACCTGCAGGCATTCGCTCCATAACACGCACAGACATTTCCCCTTACTTTCTAGGAGGAAAAAGTGAGTGTTATGGTGCAAAAAATACGGTAGATGCTATACTCCTATTGATGCAGCCCAGAATTGCATTGGCTTTTTTAGCTGCTGCGTCACACTGTTGGCTCATGTCAAGTTTGTGGTCAACCAAGACTCCTAGATCCTTTTCACATGTACTGCTCTCAAGCCAGGTGTCACCCATCTTGTATTTGTGCCTCTCAATTTTTTTGCCCAAGTGCAATACTTTACATTTCTCCCTGTTAAAATTCATCTTGTTTGTTTTTGCCCAGTTCTCTAATCTGTCAAGGTCGTTTTGAAGTGTGATCCTGTCCTCTGGGGTGTTAGCCACCCCTCCCAGTTTGGTGTCATCTGCAAATTTGATCAGGATGCCCTTGAGTCCATCATCCAAGTCGTTGATAAAGATGTTGAATAAGACCGGGCCCAAGACAGAACCCTGTGGCACCCCACTAGTCACTCTTCTCCAGGATGAAGAGGAACCATTGATGAGCACCCTTTGGGTTCGGTCAGTCAGCCAGTTACAAATCCACTGAGTGGTAGCATAGTCAAGACCGCATTTTACCAGCTTCTTTACAAGAATATCATGGGGCACCTTGTCAAATGCCTTGTTGAAATCAAGGTAGGCTACATCCACTGCGTTCCCTTCATCTACCAGACTTGTAATTCTGTCAAAAAGTGAGATCAGGTTAGTCTGACATGACTTATTTTGCTGACTATTGGTGATCACAGCATTCCTTTCTAGGTGCTCACAGACTTTTTGCTTGATGATCTGCTCCAGAATCTTCCCTGGTATTGATGTCAGACTGACTGGGCGGTAATTATTTGGGTCCTCTCTTTTCCCCTTTTTGAAAATAGGGACAACATTTGCCCTCCTCCAGTCTGCCGGGACTTCCCCTGTTCTCCACGAATTCTCAAAGATGACTGTGGGTTTTATGATTCCTTGCAGTCGTTCAGTTACATCTTGGATCTTAGCCCCGGGGAGACAGCACACTTCCCGAGACATCTTGTCAGGCCCACAGATCACTGCTTCTGTTCCCCTCAGTAGGGAATCCCCTATCACCACTACACGCCTCCTCTTAGGTTTGGTCAGGGTTCTTCCGTGAGCTGTCCGTTCCAAGGTCGCCTGCACATTCCCTGAGGACTGACTTTGCTGCTCGTCTTCATATACCTGATCGACTGTAATGAGGGAGAGATCCTCAAATGCTCTTCGTCTTCCATGCTAGGGGAGAGGACCTCAAAGCGATTGTGTATTTCTAAACAATCAGAGCGAACCCTGGGCCTCCTACTTCTTTGAGTCACGTTTCTCCATATATCTGGCTCCTGTGTTGGTGAACTAGCCTCCTTCTCAGGGGAGTCCCCTGTCTCCTCCTTGGTGGAGACGGTGTGCTCTGTTGCTTCCAAGAAGAGCCCCAGCTCTCTAATTTTTTGGAGCGTAGCTACACGTTCCTCCAGTTGCTGGACTTTGTCTTCTAAGAGGGCAATCAACATGCAATTGCTGCAGGTAAAGCTGCCTGCAACCTTTGGCAAGATGGCAAACATTGTGCAGGAACCGCAGGTGACTGCAGCTGTTCCCTCCCCCTCCATCTTGAGAACGTGTCATTGGGGGTGGCTACAGCGGTCCTCCATCATAAAAAGCGTGAAGACAGGACAAATAACCCCCCCACACACAAAAACCTATGTCTCCCCCAACAAACGTTTGAGACTAGCTCCCCTAAATCTAAAAGATGGATCAAACTGCGCGCGCCGCTGCCCTGCTAGGTCTGATAATCTCCTCCCACAGCTAATCACCTGCCTCAACAGAAACCCTGCCCCCTCTGACCTTTGCACAGGGAGAACAGCTAATCAGCTAATCAGGAGGGAGAAAGGTTGTTTTCTGCTGCTCCAGAGAAGCGGACACGGAGCAATGGATCCAAACTACAAGAAAGAAGATTCCACCTAAACATTAGGAAGAACTTCCTGACAGTAAGAGTTGTTTGGCAGTGGAATTTGCTGCCAAGGAGTGTGGTGGAGTCTCCTACTTTGGAGGTCTTTAAGCAGAGGCTTGACATCCATATGTCAGGAGTGCTCTGATGGTGTTTCCTGCTTGGCAGGGGGTTGGACTCAATGGCCCTCGTGGTCTATTCCAACTCTATGATTCTATGATTCTAATGAAAAAATAAGAGAAAAGTCAAAATTGTGTTTTGACTGTATATGTTTTTTAAAATATTGAAACAATAAAATATAATTGTAAAAAAAGAAGAAGTAACCACTTTTGAGCTTCTGAGTAGGCAGCCTCAGAATGGCTTGTAAATGTACTTTGAAGAAGCCAGCTTTGGCAGGGGCCATTGTGACTTCAATGCCAGCCCATAATAGGCCTTACGGCAAATGGAAGCTGGGCTCTCTTCTGGCACCTCGGAATTCAAAGAGGTCAGCTCAAGCCCTGCTGTTTCCTAGCTCAGGGCTAGCGTGTGAAATGAGTGAAATTGTGCAGTAGTTGGAGCATTCTTTGGCACTGCCTTTCTTTGGGATTGGGATGTAGACTGATCTTCTCCAATCCTCTGGCAACTGCTGAGTTTTCCAAACTTGATGGCATATTGAGTGTAGCACCTTAACAGCATCATCTTTTAAAATTTTAAATAGTTCAGCTGGAATACCATCACTTCCACTGGCCTTGTTATTTGCAGTGCTTTCTAAGGCCCATTTGACTTCACTCTCCAGGATGTCTGGCTCAAGGTCAGCAGCCACACTACCTGGGCTGTACGAGACATCCATATGTTTCTGGTATAATTCCTCTGTGTATTCTTGCCACCTCTTCTTGATGTCTTCTGCTTCTGTTAGGTCCTTACCACTTTTGTCCTTTATTATGGTAATCTTTGGACGAAATGTTCCTTTCATATCTCCATAAACAGGATTCAGCTGCCAAGCCTCCTAACAAGCCTGAGTTATTGTTCTTCTATGTAACCATTGGTGAATTGCTAATTAATCTAAAGAACTGATTGGCTTTTGAGTTTTGAATCCATGTGGGTTCAAAGGGGATAAAACGTTAGGAAACTAACTTGCAATTTGCAGCAGCCTATCTTGCTAGGCAGCCCATCTTGCCAAGCAGAAGTCCTCGCCTAGCACACTTTGCCATGTGAAACCATTGTCATGCAGAGGGGAGGTGCGGAGTCAGTCAAGAGCGCCTTTGAACTGTTTTGTTTCGTACTTTCGTTCTCCTTGTGAGTATGTTCTGTAGTTAGCTATATTAAACAATGTTTTTATTTTCTGTTTGGGATTTGTAAGAGATGTGCCAACTTTTATGTTCTGAATAATCTTTCTTTTTTAAATAAATTCTGGAAAAATGATTTTTTTTCCTGCTTCTGTCTTTTGTGCCTTTCTGCCGGGGAGCTGAACCCTTTAGTCGCCTACCAGAGCCTGTTGGATTTCTGTCTGTGTCACAGTAAAGTGACACAGTCGTAAAGTGACACAGTGTGGGGCAGCCCGGTAAAGTTGAAAACTAATTTCCTTCCTTAGTCAAAATAAAAAAATTCCTTCCAGTAGCACCTTAAAGACCAACTAAGTTAGTTCTTGGTATGAGCTTTCGTGTGCATGCACGAAGAAGTGTGCATGCACACGAAAGCTCATACCAAGAACTAACTTAGTTGGTCTTTAAGGTGCTACTGGAAGGAAATTTTTTATTTTGACTATGGCAGACCAACACGGCTTCCTTCCTTGGGTTACTTTTCGGGGCTGTTCTGAGATAAGGAAATGGTGGCAGCAAACTACTGTTCTGTTTTTGTATTCTGAAAAAGCTTTCGCCTGCCAGTCTCTCTCTCTTCCAGCTGGGTCTTGCCAGGTTTGGGGGATGGATTGGGTGCAGCTGATGAAGACGGAGGACAAAATTGTTTATTTTAGGACTCTAATAATTAGAATCATAGATATGTAGAATTGCAAGGAACCCAACGTAACATAACAACATAATAATTATGTTATTTTAGCCACTGTGATATGAATGTGAACGTGTATCAGCCCCATTGTCCATAGAGATACTCAAAATGCTAGCTTATTAGAGATCAAATGTTATTAGATGCCTGCTTAGCTGATGCACCACACTTCTTTGGCTGTATGGGTTTCAATAACTAATCTAGACTCACCGCCTGCCCCCTTTGAATAATTCAGCTGGAAAGTCTGCATATTATCTTTGTTGTGTTACAGACTACCACACTGGTAGGAAAGGATGCATCTCTTAGACTCAATTTCTCATTTTTCAGTTTTTACCTCCGCATCCCCCCGGAGTGCCCACCAGCTGGGGGGTGCCCAGGATGGAAGGCTGCAGCTTGGGCACCATGCAAACTCAACGCTGCCCGGGGTGATCTATCCCGCCCACACCCCTATAGCTACACCACTGAGTGGGGTAGTAAAATTTGTTTGTGTCTGTATCTGGCTTCTGTAAGGCAGTCAAACTCCCATCACCCATCATCTATTTTCCAAGCCAGGTCCTGAGAGGGGAAAGGAAAGGCCTTAAAAAATCACTCTGAAGTAAAACCTCCATCCCATCCCACCAGGGGATGAAAAACACATGGATCCTCTGGAGGAAACGAAAACATTGAGCCAGGGGATTACATGCTCCTGAATTTCATTTCTGAGTGCTTGTAGGAATAGTGGTACTCTTGGCCACTTTCACAGTTCACCCCGTCAGCAAGGGTGCTGGTGTGGTAGATTCTTTCATGGAGCTTTGACTGCGTTAGGCCATGGAAGGCTGGGATGCTAACGAAATTGCTAATTGGAGTAAATATTGTGGAAGCGATGGAAATGAGGATGGAAACTTTGTACCTGGGATGCAATATTTTATTGAAGCAATGCAACGAGATGCTATTCCCTCTTTAAACACATTCCTGCCCTTAGCTCTTCCCTTTGTCTCCTTCCTTCTGTCTTGGAAGGCCCTAATGGGACAGATGTGCTTCCTCCCCTGAAGAAAGAACTCGGATGAGAGACGCTCCCATCCCATCTGCAGCCCTATGGTTATCCTAAGGAACTGATGGTCATGTCGCTAAAGATCATCTTCTGCAGGATCTCCAATCTCCATGGGTTGGGGAAATGAATTCGCCCGCAACCCTTCCACCTTCTTGCACCCCACACCAACACAGCTCCCCTCACCTTGAAAAATGATGGATCAATGGGGTTTAGGACCCCCCACAATCCTGAGGGTATAAGAAATCCAGACTTGCCTTGCATGGGGCTACCTATGCCTGCTCCTGTTGTATTTGTATAGGGAACCTGGTTGCAACAGAATAAAGGACCATTGCTTGAAGTGGTTTTGCTTGGTTGGGGTTCGTCCATCCTTCCGACTACTGAAGAGCCTCATAGGGTCTCCCAAACCAGCAGCATATTTCTACAACAATTTCAACCTCTCACATCAATATTTTTTTGTATATGCTTCTCTCTCACTCACTCTGTTTTATTTTCATAAAAACCCGAGCCTATGATGGAAGAGTTCAAAGCATTACAGTTCAAGAGGTCCCTTGCCCTTGTACTAGTGCCTGGAGGCAGTAGGAGGATGGATGGCGGCTAACAGATTGAGGTTGAATCCTGACAAGACAGAAGTACTGTTTTGGGGAATCATAGAATCATAGAATCATAGAGTTGGAAGAGACCACAAGGGCCATTGAGTCCAACCCCCTGCCAAGCAGGAAACACCATCAGAGCACTCCTGACATATGGTTGTCAAGACTCTGCTTAAAGACCTCCAAAGTAGGAGACTCCACCACCCTCCTTGGCAGCAAATTCCACTGTCAAACAGCTCTTACTGTCAGGAAGTTCTTCCTAATGTTTAGGTGGAATCTTCTTTCTTGTAGTTTGGATCCATTGCTCCGTGTCCGCTTCTCTGGAGCAGCAGAAAACAACCTTTCTCCCTCCTCTATGTGACATCCTTTTATATATTTGAACATGGCTATCATATCACCCCTTAACCTCCTCTTCTCCAGGCTAAACATGCCCAGCTCCCTTAGCCGTTCCTCATAAGGCATCGTTTCCAGGCCTTTGACCATTTTGGTTGCCCTCCTCTGGACACGTTCCAGTTTGTCAGTGTCCTTCTTGAATTGTGGTGCCCAGAACTGGACACAGTACTCCAGGTGAGGTCTGACCAGAGCAGAATACAGTGGCACTATTACTTCCCTTGATCTAGATGCTATACTCCTATTGATGCAGCCCAGAATTGCATTGGCTTTTTTAGCTGCCGCGTCACACTGTTGGCTCATGTCAAGTTTGTGGTCAACCAAGACTCCTAGATCCTTTTCACATGTACTGCTCTCAAGCCAGGTGTCACCCATCTTGTATTTGTGCCTCTCATTTTTTTTGCCCAAGTGCAATACTTTACATTTCTCCCTGTTAAAATTCATCTTGTTTGTTTTGGCCCAGTTCTCTAATCTGTCACGGTCGTTTTGAAGTGTGATCCTGTCCTCTGGGGTGTTAGCCACCCCTCCCAGTTTGGTGTCATCTGCAAATTTGATCAGGATGCCCTTGAGTCCATCATCCAAGTCGTTGATAAAGATGTTGAATAAGACCGGGCCCAAGACAGAACCCTGTGGCACCCCACTAGTCACTCTTCTCCAGGATGAAGAGGAACCATTGATGAGCACCCTTTGGGTTCGGTCAGTCAGCCAGTTACAAATCCACTGAGTGGTAGCATAGTCAAGACGCATTTTACCAGCTTCTTTACAAGAATATCATGGGGCACCTTGTCAAATGCCTTGCTGAAATCAAGGTAGGCTACATCCACTGCGTTCCCCTCATCTACCAGGCTTGTAATTCTGTCAAAAAACGAGATCAGGTTAGTCTGACATGACTTATTTTTCAGAAATCCATGCTGACTATTGGTGATCACAGCATTCCTTTCTAGGTGCTCACAGACTGTTTGCTTAATGATCTGCTCCAGAATCTTCCCTGCTATTGATGTCAGACTGACTGGGCGGTAATTATTTGGGTCCTCTCTTTTCCCCTTTTTGAAAATAGGGACAACATTTGCCCTCCTCCAGTCTGCCGGGACTTCGCCTGTTCTCCAGGAATTCTCAAAGATGACTGCCAGTGGTTCTGAGATCACATCTGCCAGTTCTTTTAATACTCTTGGATGCAGTTCATCTGGCCCTGGAGACTTGAATACATCTAAACTAGCCAAATATTCTTGTACTATCTCCTTAGTTATACTGGGCTGTGTTTCCTTTGCTGAATCATTTGCTCCAAATTCTTCAGGTCGGGCATTGTTTTCTTTATCGGAGAAGACTGAGGCAAAGAAGGCATTGAGGAGTTCAGCCCTTTCTGTGTCCCCTGTTTGCATTTCACCATCTTCTCCTCTGAGTGACCCCACTGTTTCTTTGTTCTTCCTTTTGCTACGAACATACCCATAAAAGCCTTTTTTGTTGCTTTTAACCTCTCTAGCAAGCCTGAGTTCATTCTGTGCTTTAGCTTTTCTGACTTTGTGTCTACACGTGCTGGCTATTTGTTTGAATTCCTCTTTGGTGGTTTCCCCCCTTTTCCATTTTTTGTACACATCCTTTTTTAATCTTAATTCAGTTAAAAGTTCTTTAGATAGCCACCCTGGCTTCTTTAGGCACCTTCCATGTTTCCGTCTCGTTGGTAATGCCTGACGTTGTGCTTTTACTATCTCCCTCTTAACAAACTCCCAGCCATCATGAACTCCCTTTCCTTTTAGTATTGCTGTCCATGGGATCTCACCCAGCACTTCCCTAAGTTTTATGAAATCGGCTTTGTTAAAGTCAAGAAATTGAGTCCTAGTATGCTTGGCTGCTCCTTTCCGCTGTATAGTAAACTTCAGAAGAGCATGATCACTCGCGCCTAATGATCCTTCCACATCTACCCCACTAACCAGGTCATCAACATTGGTTAGGACCAGATCTAAAATGGCTGTTCCTCTTGTTGCTTCTCCCACTTTCTGGACAATGAAGTTGTCTGCAAGGCCAGTGAGGAATCTGTTTGACCTTATGCTCTTGGCTGAGTTTGACGTCCAACAAATATCCGGGTAATTGAAGTCCCCCATTACTACTATCTCCCTTCCTTTTGCATGCTTGGCCATCTGTTCCAGGAAGGCATCATCTATGTCCTCCGTTTGGCTTGGGGATCTATAGTAAACTCCCACAATGAGGTCTCTGTTATTCTTCTCTCCCTTAATTTTGACCCAAATGCTCTCACTTTGGCTTTGAGGTTCTAAATCTTGGATCTCTTCACAGGTATACACATCCCTGACATATAACGCCACTCCTCCTCCTTTCTTGTCTGGTCTGTTTCTCTGAAATAGATTGTATCCCCCCATTATTACATTCCAATCGTGGGACTTGTCCCACCAGGTTTCAGTGATGCCTATTATGTCATATTTAGTTTGCTGTACCAAGAGCTCAAGCTCATCTTGTTTATTTCCCATGCTTTGCGCATTAGTGTACAGACATTGAAGTCCATTAATCATTCCCCCGTGTCTCTTATTTAAGGATTTTTTCCTCCCACCACTAGGTCCGCGTGCTGTTTGCTCCATTTGGTCTATGACATTTGGATGATCATCTTCATTAATTGATAGACTCCTACCTTCAGGAGCACTGTCTCCCTCCCCCACATTAGTCAGTTTAAAGCCCTCCTGATGAGGTTTCTGAGATTTTTGGCAAAAACATTTCTCCCAACCGTTGTGAGGTGCAGCCCATCACTTGCCAGAAGTCCATCTTCAAGAAACTGCAGTCCGTGATCTAAGAATCCAAACAGTTCCTGTTTACACCATTTGCGAAGCCAGCTGTTCACTTCCACTATTTTCCCCTCTCTCCCTGGGCCACGTCGTTCAACTGGGAGGACAGACGAGATGACAATTTGTGCATTTAGTTGCTTCAATTTCCTGCCCAGAGCCTCGTAGTCTCTTTTGATCTTCTGGAGGCTATTGCTTGCAGTGTCATTGGTTCCCACATGAACCAGGAGGAAGGGGTATTTGTCAGTGGGTTTTATGATTCCTTGCAGTCGTTCAGTTACATCTTGGATCTTAGCCCCGGGGAGACAGCACACTTCCCGAGACATCTTGTCAGGCCCACAGATCACTGCTTCTGTTCCCCTCAGTAGGGAATCCCCTATCACCACTACACGCCTCCTCTTGGGTTTGGTCAGGGTTCTTCCGTGAGCTGTCTGTTCCAAGGTCGCCTGCACATTCCCTGAGGGGAAACAGGGGACAGGCGGGTGTGGGGGATTCCCTGGTCCTGAATAGGGTAACTGTGCCCCTGAAGGACCAGGTGTGCAGCCTGGGAGTAATTTTGGGCTCACAGCTGTCCATGGAGGTGCAGGTTAATTCTGTGTCCAGGGCAGCTGTCTACCAACTCCATCTGGTAAGCAGGCTGAGACACTAACTACCCGCAGACTGTCACACCAGAGTGGTGCATGCTCTAGTTATCTCCCGCTTGGACTACTGCAATGTGCTCTCCGTGGGGCTACCTTTGAAGGTGACCCAGAAACTACAATTAATACAGAATGTGGCAGCTAGACTGGTGACTGGGAGTGGCCACTGGAACCATATAACACCGGTCCTGAAAGACCTATATTGGATCTCATAACATTTCCGAGCACAATTCAAAGTGTTGGTGCTGACCTTTAAAGCCCTAAATGGCCTCGGTCCCGTATACCTGAAGGAGCGTCTCCACCCCCATCATTCAGCCTGGACACTGAGCTCCAGTGCCAAAGGCCTTCTGGCGGGTCCCTCATTGCGAGACGTGAGGTTACAGGGAACTAAACAGAGGGCCTTCTTGGTAGTGACGCCTATCCTGTGGAATGTCCTCCCATCAGATGTCAAGGAAATAAGCAGCTATCCTATTTTTAAAAGACATCTGAAGGCAGCCAGATAGGTTGGGTATAAATAATAAATTATTATTATTATTATTATTATTATTATTATTATTATTATTCCCATAGGATCAGCAGGCTTCTATGCAAGACAGAAATAAGCCATGCTCTGTCTCTTTCACATTATATTCTGACCACCACCACCACCCATCAAGCTTGCAAAACTTAATCTTTTTTCCTGTTAGCTTACATCAGTGGTTTGTGGTTTTCAACCAGTGTGCCATGGCACCCTGGGGTGCCTTGAATGGTGCTCAGGGGTGCTGTGGGCTACTCTGGCCTCAGTCCCTCTTTCCTTCCTTTCCTTCTCTGATGCCCTCTTGCATCTCTGCCTCCCAAAGGCTTGCACAGCTGTTTGTTGCAGCATCCCTGGCAGCAGGCTCCCCAGGCAAATGCTGCCTCTGTGACTGGCAAAGGGGTGCTTCTCAAGCCCCTGTGGGCAGTGTGAGGAGGCACCTCTCTTTGGGGCAGAGTGGGGGGCAGATCAAGGACCAGGGGCAGCAGCTGCAGCTGCTCAGAGGATTCCCAAGGAGAGTGGAGAGGAGACTGAGGGAACACTCCCCAAGGCAGGGTGTTAGAAAAAGGTGAGAGGCTGCCAGCTCTGCAGGTCAGGGGTGGCCAAAGTGAGTTCCTGAGCCCCACAGGGGTGCAGCAGAAAGAGTGCAGTTGGTCAAGGGAGCCATGGAATCAAAAAGGTTGAAAAGCTCTGGTTTACATCATTTCCCAATGTAATCCTGGAAACTTCCCCCTCCCAATTCTGGAGTTGTCTTCTGCTACCATAGGCAACTGAGGGATGCGGGTGGCACTGTGGGTAAAACCTCAGTGCCTAGGACTTGCCAATCGTAAGGTTGGCAGTTCGAATCCCCGCGGCGGGGTGAGCTCCCATCGTTCAGTCCCAGCTCCTGCCCACCTAGCAGTTTGAAAGCACCCCTAAGTGCAAGTAGATAAATAGGTATCGCTTTGGCAGGAAGGTAAACGGCGTTTCCGTGTGCAGCGCTGGTGCTGGCTTGCCAGCCGCAGCTTCGTCACGCTGGCCACGTGACCTGGAAGTGTCTTCGGACAGCGCTGGCTCCCGGCCTCTTAAGTGAGATGAGTGCACAACCCTAGAGTTGGACACGACTGGCCCGTACGGGCAGGGGTACCTTTACCTTTACCTTTACCATAGGCAAAGAACCTATCCATTCTGAAGGAAATCAGCCCTGAGTGCTCACTGGAAGGACAGATCGTGAAGCTGAGGCTCCAAGACTTTGGCCCCCTCATGAGAAGAGAAGACTCCCTGGAAAAGACCCTGATGTTGGGAAAGACTGAGGGCACAAGGAGAAGGGGATGACAGAGGGTGAGATGGTTGGACAGTGTTGTGAGACGAGGACCCTCCACCCACATAGGATTATAATAAGACACACAGACACATTATTTTAAGTTAATGGGCGAAATTAGGCCACAACTTTTATTGGTTACAGCATGTGAGTAGTATTGGCAGGCATTGGATGAAACACCAATGCAAGACTCCACCCCACACAGCCAGGAGTCATATCAGGGTTAACAACCAATGGGAGGAGCTTGTTGATGCAAATACAACTGGAAGCTCCCCCATGATGTCACCGGGGGGTGTGCCATGGCCCTGGCCACTAGCAGGGCATCCTTCATGGAATACCCAAAAGAGGAGAGGTAGATGATGGCGCATACCCAATACTCCAACACAGCACACATATTCCAATGCCTAACCGCCACCCGAGCCAAAAGGCTCGCCGCTGTACCCTCACAGGTGCAACCAATTCTTAATACTTCTGATGATTTCTGCCAACCACTCATCATCCGAAGAAAGCAGGGACAGACTGATAAAAGAAGGTTGCAGCGGCTGTTTCAACGCATTTAGCCCCGCCCACCAGCCCACCCTATTGGTCGGCTGGGAGGCTTGGCCTTGGCAGCAGAAGCAATCAGGAGCAGGGAGCCCCCCCCCCAACCCCTCGAAGCTACCAGCATGAGTTTGACCAAACTGCGGGAGGCAGTGGAAAACAGGAGTGCCTGGCCTGCTCTGGCCCATGGGGTCACCAAGAGGCGGACATGACTAAATGACTAAACAACTAAACAACCACCATAGGCAAAGTCAGGATTTTTGTCAGGGGAGGGCAGGATTTTTCTTCGGGGTGGGGGGGGGGCAGAACCAACATGACTGGTCAGTGATCTTGTCTATGCCCATGTAAATACCCAGAACTCAGGGCAGGGCTTCCCTGGTTGATTGTTTTCATTGATGGGCCATCACTCTGCCTTTGTTTCTTAAATGACTTATCCCCTAGGCAATTTACTAAATTCAGGAATTATGGGGGTTTGCTTAAATGCTAACCCTTTACTAAATTTAGACATTTTAGGAGTGTCTTGCCCCCAACCAGCTTCCACCACCAAATTATAATGCTAGCTTGTTATGATTTATTAGGTTAAAGATCTAACAAGAACAAAAAAAGGGGGGAGGTGGTAGTTTCCCCAACTCTTGGGAAATGTTTCCCAAAATTCTTTTGCTGATGGGCAGTCGCACCCCATGTGCAGCCCGGTCATCACAGAACTGCAGACCCTCCAATGCAATGCTGAAACCAAATGATAGGAATATATTGCCATTTATCCCACACCTGGGTTCTTTTGGGTTCTTTTGGGTCTTCCTCTAGCAAATAAATATTTTATGTACCTTAGACTATTGCTAGTCCATCTGTCACGTTGTTTGTATTTATCTGGACAATACAATTTTGGAAGGGAGCCAGGGATGGGCCTGCATTCCATTTCCCCCCATACCACTAGAGCGGAGGAAAAGGTGGCTACTTTTCCAAATCAATGACCTTGATGGGTTCGGAAGCAATAATGCCTTGATGCCTTGATGGTGAATCAAGCTGAACTCAAAGGAAGGTCTTTTGCATTTCTAATGATCTGTATAACATGTCTCAACCAAAATGCCTTGTAATACAGTTTAAGGTTTGGGATTCCCAGGCCAACATGTTCCACGCTCAGTAGAATGTGTTGTCACTTACTCTGCCCCCCCCCCAGCAAAATAAAGTTATTTAACATATTTTGACGTTTAGCTAGTTGTTGTTTTGGTATTGTGATGGAAAGGCTCTAGAATAAAAACAGAGATTTGGGCAGGAGCAAGAGAATCAATGCCTATAGCAACCTATATTGTATATTGTAACCCTTTCCCCATCTTCTTTGCAATATGTGAATACTGTGTCTTGCCTGAACTGCATTACTCTGACACTAACACTGTTCCCTAGAAGCACCCACCCACTTTGCTGGCCAAGATGAGGCTCTGTCTTCCACTTATTACCCCTGCACTCACAGACAAGTGGCAATGAGGGCTGCTGGGATGTTCCCTGGGAAACTTGGCCATTCAGACATAACATGTGTGTGTGTGTGTGTGTGTGTGTGTGTGTGTGTGTGTGTGTAGAATGGTTGCCTCAGATGCTGAGGAAGGGGTGAGGCAAAGGGGTACATAGGCCCATACAGCACTCCTCCTTTTTTCGATCCATTAGCAAGATAGAAGGTTGCCTTATTTGGAGACAGACCATCTGGCTCATTGCTCTCTGCACTGACTGGCAGCAGCTCTCCAGATTTCAGCCTACGGTCTCTCTCAACCCTTCCTGGAGACGTCAGGAATTGAAGCTGGGTCCCTCTGCTTGCAAAAGATGCTCTCTTCCCCTTCTTCTGCCTGGCTGTGGCCTACCTTTGCTCTAATGGGTGTGTAGAAAGCAGGGAGTACCTGCGCCTTGTTAAAGTCTGCCTGCCACAAAGACTTCAGAAGAGGTCTCAACTGCGAAGCCCCAACACTCGCAGCAGCAGCAGCAGCTCTAGAAACCCCGTCAAGGGAGGGGAAGTCTCTCTCTCTCTCTCTGCCTTCCAAATTCCCATCTCTTAAACGGTCCTTGCGACGAACGGGCTGTGGGTGTGTAAATGAGCACTTTAACCTGAAGAGGGCGAAGGAACCTCCTCCAGGGCAGTTTAACTGGTCCTGAATATGCTGGACGCTTGTCTAAGGCTGCTTGTCTAAGGCGAATGCGCAGCCAGAATGCCCGAGGAGGCAGGCGCGCGCACCTCCGACGATCAGCGATCTGCTGGAGAGCTCACTGCGCCGTCCCGGGAGCGCAGCTTTCTCCCCACGAGGAGGATCCCTGCTTACTGGCCACAAGCCCGCGAAGTCTCAGCAGGGACGGCTGGGCGGTTTCTAGCCGGCGGCGGCAGCAGCAGCAGCAGCATTTCCACCAGCCGGGCTGCCAGGCAAAGCGCTCGGCGGCGAAGTAGTAGACGAGCGGGTCGAGGCAGGCGTTGAGGCTGGTGAGGGCCATGGTGAGCCGGCGGGCCACGTAGGTGGCGCGAATGAGCGGGCAGCCGCCCAGCACGCCGGCGCGACCCAACGTGTGCACCACTTGCACCAGGTGATAGGGCGCGAAGCAGACCAGGAAGACGCCCAGCACCACCAGCACCGTGCGCAGCGCCTTGCGCCGCACCGCTCGTGAGCCGGGCTGCATCCCCGGAGCGGCCAGCAGCCGCCAGGCAAGGAGCGGGTAGCAGATGCCGATGAGGGAGAGCGGCAGCAGGAAGCCCACGGCGGCGGCGAAGAGGCTGACGGAGGAGATGCGCCCCCGCCAGGAGCTCGAGGAGAAGTTCTCCAGGCAAGCGGTGCGGCCGTCGGGGAAGCGGCTGGTCAGCGGGCCGCGGAGCGCCAGGTACAGGACGGCGGCGACGAGCACCGCCCACACCCCGAGGGCGGCCGCCACCCGGTAGCGCAGCTGCCGGAGCCGGAGGTGGCGCAGCGGGTGCACCACGGCCACGTAGCGCTCCAGGCAGATGCAGGCCAGGAAGAGGGAGCTGCCGTACAGGTTGGCGAAGAAGAGGCAGCCGGTGACCTTGCACAGCGCCTCGCCGAAGACCCAGTCGTTGCGCAGCGCGTGGTAGGCAATGCGGAAGGGCAGCGTCAGCACGAAGAGCAGGTCGATGGCGGCCAGGTTCACCAGGAAGACGTTGGCGGGCTCCGTGGCCGACTTGGTGCGGAAGAAGTAGCCCAGGACGAAGAGGTTCCCCGCCAGGCCCAAGGCGAAGACCAGGCTGTAGACCACGGGGAAGAGCAGGTACTGGAAGTCGGCGCTCTCCAAGCAGCCGGAGGGGCTGTTGCTGCTGTTCCACGCGGAGCCACCAGAAAGCGGCACGGAGAGGTTCTTCGGCGGCCGCTGGAAAAAAACGAAAGAAAACCGCTTATTCGTTCATTTACCCTTCATCCGTATTGCTCAGGGCGGTTCACAAAATAAAAATGAAATATAAAAAACACAAAATACATAATAAAAATTAAAACAAAAACAAACCAAGAATCTCCCACTCCCTCAACACATTGAAAAGGCCAAACTTGCACTCGGCGCCCTGTTCGCGGTGCTTGCTCCGCGGCTACCGCGGGTTTCTCCCTCTCCTAGGCTAACACTTCTCCCTCCCACCCTATAGCTACTGAGCAGCTCCCAAGCAAGGAGCCACCCAGAGAGCGACCGCCTCTTGTCCCCTGTCTGTCCAATGTAGCCGTCAATCTGGAAAAACCTTCAGCTGCGGGGAGCCAGCAGAGAGTGCTCTTTCCTTTTGTTTTTGTGGTGCACTGGGGTGATGGTGCCCTGAAATTTTGCCTGCTGCAACCTCCTTTTCCCTCTTTTAGATGGCTCTTTGTTTATCGTTTTTCAGCCCCGCTTTGCCTGGTTCTTAGCTCCCCCCCCCCCCCAATTTTAGATAACTTCCAAGCCTTTCGAATTATTTGACAATCTTGACTCTCCTTTTTAACCTGAACCCCTTTCTTAGGATTCTGCGGTGCTTGGAGATGCTCTGTCAATGGCTGCTTGGCCATGATGGCTATGTTCTACCTAAATAGCTTGAGGCAATAATGCTTCCGAATCCCAGTTCCCGGAAAGCGCAAGAGAGGAGAATGCTCTTGTGCCTGAATCCGGCTTGCAGGTTTTCTTTTGGGGTATCTGGTTGGCGGCTCTTCTGTCCTAGATTGTCCCTACTTAAAGGAAGCCTCAAATCCTGACATCTCCGCATTTCGCCCAGTTGAGACTGGGGGGGGGGGGAGGCCGTGGTCTTCTTCCTGCAGAGGACGCTCTCTGTCTCTCGGGGCTCACAGGCAGTCCCTCCGCGGAGGCTGGTGAAGCTTTTCCTCCCTGGGGCTGCTATGGCTGAGCCCCTTGGAAAGGAGGCGGGGAGGGGGCGAGAGGTGGGCAGGTGGGAGGGAGCGCTGGCCGTCGAGGGGGTGGGACTGCCTTTCTTCCCCACTCCCGGCTGTCCAGGGTGCTGATGACCCTCCTGGAGGTTCTCGCTTCCTAGAAAGCCGTCTCCGCCGCCCTCCCCCAAGCCCCTGGAGCAGAGTTGACGCCTTCCTCCCCATGGGACCCAGGAGTCCTGCCGTCGGGGCCAAACGAGTCCTGCCGCCGTCTCCCTGCCTCACCTTGGCTCCCAGCCAAGCAACCGACGCCCCCAGTCCCACTGCCTCCTACCTCCAGGACCTCCATGTGGGTCTCTATCCGCCTGCCTGCCCTGCCCTGCGGCTGCTGCTGCTACCCGGCAACTCTAGGCCCCCTTGCGCAACCTCAACCCCTCCGGGCACATTCCGGGAAGGTTCGCCTCGGACCCACTTCCTCCCCCCGCCCTCCGGCGTCTCCGGCTGGGGAAAAACTACAAGCCGCGTCTCTCGCCAGCCCCTTCCCTCTTCCCTGCATGGGAGGAGAAGCCCCATAACTGCTATTGATTCTGCGATTTATGTTGTGTTTGTATGTCTCTGGAAGGTGAAGAACTTAGTGAAAATAAAACTGCTGCTATCAGTTCCTTGTACCAATCTATGGTGCCACCGCTTCTGGAATGCTGTGTGCAGTGCCGGTCGGCTTACCTCAGAAAGGATACTGTATTGCATAGTTGGAAAATGGTCAGAAAAGGGCCACCAAAATGATAAAGTGGAGGAGAAGGATTCCCTATGAAGAAAGGTTGCAGCGTCTGGGACTTTGTAGTTTTTTGAAGTCAGTTTTTTTAAATTAAACTTTATACAGTATACATATATTCAAGATTCCAAATTTGTTTTACATTTCTCTTTAAATTTTGACTTCCCGCCGTTCCCTCCATGATGTTCTTAATCCTATCCCATTTACATAACGCATTCTAATAAACATTTCTGCTAGAACGTATTTCATATATTATCAATCGTCAATCGCTGCTCATATTTCAAATCCTGCTCGCGATTTCATCTGCTTATTTTTTCAGATATTTCCAAAAGGGCTTCCATTCTTCATGACTAGTCCCTCATGTTGCTTTCTTGGTTTTGCTGTTAGTTTCGCCAGCTCCGCATAGGGATTTTTTAGTTTAAAGAACATTCAAGTAAGAGGCGACAGGACAGAAGTTTATAAAATTATGCATGGCATGGAGACATGGGCATAGCCAGGCTTTTGATGGGGGGGGGGAGAGAACCTCGGGTAATGCTTTTCGATAATATTTGAGGAATGGGGGGGGGGCTCTCCTTGGCTACGCCCAGGCATGGAGAAAGTGGAAAGTTTTTCTCCCTCTCTCGTGACCCTGGAATACAGGGGCATCCGTCCAATGAAGCTGATCGTTGGGAGATGCAGGACAAATAATCTAAAGTCCTTCTTCACGCAGCCCAAAGTCAAGCGATGGAACTCGCTCCCCCAAAAGTCAGAAATGGGCTTTAAAAGAATGTTGGAGAAAACCATGGAGGCTAAGGCTATTATAGCTGCTAGCCACAATGCCTAAGCTCTGCCTCCACAATTTGAAAAAAATTCCTTCCAGTAGCACCTTAAAGACCAACTAAGTTAGTTCTTGGTATGAGCTTTCGTGTGCATGCAGTGTATCTGAAGAAGTGTGCATGCACATGAAAGCTCATACCAAGAACTAACTTAGTTGGTCTTTAAGGTGCTACTGGAAGGATTTTTTTTATTTTGACTATGGCTGACCAACACGGCTACCTATCTGTAACTGGATCCACAATTTGAGGCAGGCAGCGATGCTTCTGGACCCCAGTTGGTGGGGATCGAGAGTGGGGCAAGTGGCTGGTGCGCTCGCGTCTGGCTTGCGGGCTTTCCATGCCGGCCTCTGGGTGGGAGGAGAAGCGGATGCTAGATGGGCCTTTTGGCCTGATGCAGCCGCCGGCCTCTTCTGATGTCCTTATGACGGATGTGTTTAGATGACCCTCGGGATATGGTTACCAGATGCCCCCATTTCCCAGGGACAGTCCCCAGATTTACAAATTTGTCTCCAGACACATCATATGGGGACTTCCAGCAAGGCAAAATAGCAGGCACCACAGCAGCGAGCAGCCCCTGAAGCCAGCCCAGTGGCGTAGCGTGGGTTGTCAGCACCCGGGGCAGGGCACGTAATTTGCGCCCCCTAACCCGTGGATTTGCGCCCCCTAACCCATGGATTTGCGCCCCTAACCCTAACCCCCAGACGTTGCGCCCGGTGCGGCCGGCCCCCCCTGCACCCCGCCACTGAGCCAGCCAGAACCAACTGCGCTACCCAGGCTGGCTCCAGGCTGCTGAGACTGCCCCTGCTGCTGCCACTGCCAAGGGAGAACGGGGACGCCCGGCGCGTCAACTGGGGGAACCGCTGACACCCCCCCCCCCAATCGAGCCGGGAGCGAGAGTGCCCGGCCACCCGCCCAGTGGCACTCCGGGGCCAGGAAAACCCCGGAGCTGACACAGGGAGAAGGAAGAGCGAGAAAGAGGAAGGAGATAAAGGGGAACCCCGACCTTGCCGCGCCACTGAGAGAGGTGGGAGAGCCCTGGGAGGGCAGGGACACATGGCCGAGCCCAGGTCTGACCTGAGCCTACTCCAGGGCGGCTAGTGCTCCAAGAGAGTAGGCTGGGGCCCAGGGGAAGGCCACGCGACAGAGGACACCACAGAAGAGAAGAGATGACTTCTTAATATATATTTTCAAATATTTTTAATAACTTCTTTTCTCTTTTTTTAAAAAAAAGTGTCCCCGGATTCTTTGAAAAAAATCTGGAAACGTTACCTCAAGATCCCTTTCAACTCTACAGTTTCTATGATGCTATGATTCCTAAAAGAGAGAGGCGCTCCCAGGCACCTGCTCTCCCCCTACACACGTGAGCTGGTCTGCACTTGTGAATGCTGAAGGCGCCTCCCTGCCCGCCACTCTGGGCGCTCCTTAGCAACACGCGGCAGATGCCGCTCTTGAGGCGGGAATGCCCGAGTTGCGCAAGGCGCTGTTTGCTGAGACCGGCGCGCCCCAAAGCAGCTGCCGGCGCCGGAGGAGGCAGCTGAAAGCAGCACGGGCGCCTCCCTCCAGCCTCGCTGAATCAGCTCCCTCCCCGCCTGGAGGGCGAATTCCCCTTTCCGTGCAGCCAGGAGGAGGAGCGGAGGTTCCAGTCGGGCTGGGGCAGCCCCCTCTTCCCGCTCGAGGAAGAGGAACTCGGAGGGGCAGCGCTTCCCCAAATCCCTCCCGCATAAAGAGAAAGGAGTCCTGGGGCACCGCGACACGAGGATTTGCCACTGTCTTGCGACAGAAACTGTCGTGGATTATATTCCACTTTATCAGGGGCTTGAATGGTGATCCACAGTTTGCAGGAATATTTGTTCGCTTTGTGCACATATCTAAGTGCGTGTATGGGTACAGAGAGCGAGAGCGAGAAAAGAAAGCAGCGGAGAGGAAATGAAATCGAAAAGTACAGTACTGTACTGAACCTAACACTGAAGCTTCAATGCCTGCTTAAAAGCCAAGATTTTGTAGTTGTTAGAATGCCGAACTAGGTTTTGCTGACACCTACAAGACTGCAGCTTTAGGAACATCCATAGAAACACAGAGCACAAGTTAGACTCATAGAATTGTCGAGTTGGAAGGAACCCCAAGGGTCATCTAGTCCACCCCTGCAATGCAAGAATATCTACTAAAGCATTCACCAGAGAATGGCCATCTGTTTAAAAGCCTCCAAGGAAGGAGAGTTCACCACGTCTCGAGGGAGGCCGTTCCACTGTCGAAGAGCTCTTATTGCCAGAAAGCTCTTCCTGATGTTTAGCTGGAATCTCCTTTCTTGTAACTAGAAGCCATGGGTTCGAGTCCTGCCCTCCAGAGCAGCAGAAAATAAGCTTCTCCGTCTTCCCTGCCCTTGAGGTATTTGAAGGTGGCTCGCATATCTCCTCTCAGTTTCCTCTTTTCCAGGCCAAACGTCCCCAGCTCCTTCAACTATTCCTCATAAGGCTTGGCTTCCCAGACCTTTCATCATCTTCTGCACACCTTCTGGCTTGTCAATATCCTTAATATCTTAAACTGTGGCGTCCAGAGCTGGACACGGGATTTCAGATGTGGAATTATTACGGGGGGGGCGGGGACCGCGCGCAGCTCCAGCTCCAGCCCGGCGCCCCGCCCCGCCCCCCCCCCCCGCTGCCCGTGGGTCTCCAGAGAACAGATCGCGGGCGGGGAGGGGCATAAGGGTCTTTCTAGGCGGACAAGAAATGAAAATCTCCTCGGCGCTGGGACGGCAGCTGCTCCGCCTGCGCCACCCGCCCTGCCTCCTCTCCCGTAAGGGTCCTCCCTCTCCCCCCCCCTCGCAGCTGCGCAGTCGCCTTCTCCGCCGAGCCGCTTTGAGAAGAGCCCGGAAGTTCCACCTCGGGATCCCTCTACCTTCGTCGTATCTCTTTGGCCTCACTCCCGACGCGCATGCGCCCTTCGTCCGGCGGGGAGAATGCTCTACGGAGAGCGCGACGGGACATACGCGGCCAAGATGGCGGCTGCTCCCAGCGGCGGCGGCGGTTCTTGCCCGGCCGGGAGCAGCAACGGGGCCGGCATGGAGGTGGACGCGGCGGGTAAGCCCGGGGGGAGGCGGCGGGCGGGCGGGCCTGGCTGGGGCGGCGGCGGCGGCCTCGGGGCCTCCCTCCTCCGTCCTCACGACTCCCTCGGTCTCCGCAGCGGCGCCGGCGGTGATGGCGTCGGGCGTGACGGGGAGCGTGTCGGTGGCGCTGCACCCGCTCGTCATCCTCAACATCAGCGACCACTGGATCCGGATGCGCTCGCAGGAGGGGCGCCCCGTCCAAGGTGAGCTGCACCCGGTGGGCTTTGGCCTGCGAGCCGGGAAGGGGCGGCCTCCCGCGGGACCCCGGAGCGACGGGACCGAGCCCGGCGGCCGGGGCGGGGGGGGGGGCGCGCGAATGCATCTTCTGCAAGCTCAGGCCGCCCGCCTTGCCAAGGCTTCCGGGAAGGGAGCGGAGAGAGGCCCCCCCCCCCAATCTCTGGCAAAACTCGCACAAGCCGCCCTGACTCCCCCCTCTGCCTCCCGCAGTAATCGGGGCCCTGATCGGCCGCCAGGAGGGGCGCAACATCGAGGTGATGAACTCCTTCGAGCTGCTCTCGCACACGGTGGGGGAGAACGTGGTCATCGACAAGGAGTATTACTATACCAAGGAGGAACAGTGTGAGTCGGCAATTGGGCCTGCCAGGAGGACGAGGGGGGCTGGCGGGGGCAACTCGCAGGACAGGCATGAGCCAAAGAGGGTCTCTCAGAGCAGCCTGGCTGGTAGCAGGGGGCCGAGGGGCCCACAGAGCCCAGCACACTTTCTGCACAGTGGTAAACTAGAGGCACCGCCCCCCCCCCAGGAGCTGGCAATCAGGACCCCTGTGCAGCTGCACTCCTCCCCCTCCCCGGGGTGATTCCTGGCAAATGGTACTCAGAAGAATTCTGCCTCCAATAGTAAAGGTAATACAGATCCGTTGTCATATTCACAAGCAATAGTCTTATCCTCCATAACTTAGTTTAATGCCTTCTTGCAACCATCGTAGTTGACCAGTGTCACTATATGTTGTGATAGCTGTTTTTCTTCCGCTGTCCTGCAGTTAAACAAGTCTTCAAAGATTTGGAGTTCCTAGGCTGGTACACAACAGGCGGCCCCCCAGACCAGTCTGACATCCATGTCCATAAGCAGGTGAGCCTTGCCCCCACCCCCTTTGCTGCTTGCTGGCTGTGGGATGGGTGGGCAGAGGCCTCTGAGCAGCCCTCCAGGTTTCACATTGCCAAGGGACAGAGGCCCGGACTTCTGCCGCTCCTGATAGCACCTTCATTTTTTCCTCAGGTGTGTGAGATCATCGAGAGCCCCCTCTTCCTCAAGCTGAACCCCATGACAAAACACACGGATGTGAGTACCTGCTCCCTTCCATGACTGAAACCTCAGACAGCTGCACCAAGGGACATCTGAGTGAGCTGCTGTGCTCTCTCTCTCTCTCTCTCTCTCAGCTGCCTGTCAGTGTCTTCGAGTCGGTGATTGACATCATCAATGGAGAGGTAATACCCACCACTCTTGCGCCATCTCACTCTTTTTAGAAAGGCATGTATTGCAAGGACTTGGGTAGAAGCGGGCCATCTTTCCTGTATGGGAGGAGAGATCCCCAGTGCAGGAGTCACAGCTAAAGGATCCCTCGTCATCCAACCTCTGCTTAAAAATCTCCAAGGAAGGAGAGCCAGCCACCTTTGGAGGGAGCCCCGCTTGCTGCCTGTGCAGGGGGAGAGGCCTATCTGCGGCCTTATTGTCTCTTTCCCCCTTTCTATCAAGGCTACAATGCTGTTTGCCGAACTGATGTACACTCTGGCCACAGAGGAGGCCGAGCGCATTGGGGTTGATCATGTGGCACGGATGACAGCGACGGGCAGCGGCGAGAACTCTACAGGCAAGGGGGGGGGCAATGGGCAGTGGGGCTGTTAGCCAGTTAGTGCTAACTTTGGGCTGGAGCTGCAAGGTCTCCCATGAGGATGGTGAAAGCTGTTCCTGGCCTGCTTCATGCCTCAGGGGAGAGAGGTGTTAGGGCAATTTTCAGGCGGCTTCCCCCTGACTCTTCCCCCTCCCCCACTTGTCACTGTAGTGGCCGAGCATCTCATTGCCCAGCACAGTGCCATAAAGATGCTTCACAGCCGTGTCAAGCTCATCTTGGAGTATGTTAAAGCCTCGGAAGCAGGTGAGGGCTGTGGGTGAAGCAACAGTGTCCACCTTTGTCTCTGTTCCTCTTTCCTGCAGGTGGGAAGCACCTCAGCCTCCTCTCTAAACTGTTGCTTCTTTTCCCACCCTCGCCAGGGGAGGTGCCCTTCAACCACGAGATCTTGCGCGAGGCCTATGCTCTTTGCCACTGCCTGCCTGTGCTGAGCACTGACAAGTTCAAAACAGATTTCTATGATGTGAGTGTCCTGGCAAGGAAAACTTGTCTGCTTCTTGCAGAGCGTGGGAAGACATGTCAAACTGGAGCGGGGGAGAGGAATCCCTTGTTAATGGGGGGTAGGGATGGAGCAGGAATGTTGTCATTTGCTTCTACTTCCCCAGCTAAAGTGCTTCCCTCTGGCCTGGGGGGTTCCTGCATCTCACAGAGACCTCCACAAAAGGAAAAGGTTGGAAATGCACCTGCCAACTTGAGCTTTTCTGGCATTGCAAGGGGTTAGACTAGATGATCCTCAGTGTCTCTTCCAATGCTAAGGTTATGGCAAAGCTTGCGACAGCCTGATCTGAGGGCAGCTGGAGAAGAGCTCTGGTGCATGGGAAGGTGGGAGGAAGAAGTGCTTCCGGGAGCTCTGCAGGACACAGGTTGTCCCCTCTGTGATCAGCCGGCCTCCTTTTGTCTCCCTCTCAGCAATGCAATGACGTGGGCCTCATGACATACCTTGGCACCATCACCAAGACCTGCAACACCATGAACCAGTTTGTGAACAAGTTTAACATTCTGTATGACCGCCAGGGCATTGGCCGGCGAATGCGGGGGCTCTTCTTTTGAGATGTTGGCTCTTTCTAATAAAGCAGTTTTGACGGCAGACACTTTGTGTGTGGTTCATGTCTTTGGCCTCTTTGGGGTGGTAGTGTGTGTAGGAGGTCTTGCTTCTCCTCCTCAATGGACATTGCAACCTTGAGCGGGCTGCCCATCCCGCCCCCCACCCCCAGGCAGAAAGAGCCCTGGAAGCAGAGAGCTGGTAGGAGTCAGCATTCAGCCATCGAGTGGCATCATTTAGATCACAAGATATACAAATTAATTGCTTTATTGGGGAAAAATGCCAGTCTTAATAAAAGCGATAGCAGGAGACACCCTGCAAGCAGTCCCCCAGCCCAGGTCCAAGCCAAGGTGGGAGAGAGCAGGCACCAAGACCTCCTGCAGGCTAGCAGGGCTCAGACAAAAGTGAGGCGGGTCCTTTTCTGGTTCACCTGCCAGACATTGAGCTCCTCGTACTCCGAGAGCGCAGCCTGGAACTGGGCAGGAGTGAAGCCCTTGGAGACGCAGCGCTGCTCAGCTGCTGCCAGGTGCACAGAGCGAGGTCCCCCAGCCGGAACCAGTTCCCTGATGGCTGCAAAGATCAGCTCAGAGGGGCGCTGAGTCCTGCAGTAGGAGGGGGGAGGGGGAAGGTCAATCCAGGAGCCCAAGAGAAGTCCGATGCCCCCCCACTCCACGGCACGAGGTTATGACAATACAATACCTGCTTGTCTGCCCCTTGTCTGCCAGAAGGGAATCTTTGGACATCTCCATGAGGCGCATGGCTTCATTCACATCCTCCTTCTCAACCAAGTCCACACGCCGCAGACGAGCCTAAAGAGAGCCCCACAATGTCAGCCGGCTCACCCACGGTCCCTCTACCACCACCCTTCCTGCTCCAAACCACCAAGCGATGCCCTCCAAGGTCCTGCCACTGCATTGAAACCATTTCAGTGCAGGCACCAGAATTGCAGGGGTCAACTCAAAGCGGGCTTCTTAGGATTAAAAAAAGAAAAATAGGAAAGCAAAGTATTCTAAAAAGATGTTTGGCCCACTGCAATTTCTGCTGTATCCACACAAATTTCTAGAAGTGAGAAGCTGGAGCAGGTGGCCTAGGATGGATTAACCTCTTTCCCTCTGAAGTATTGGCCAGAGGACAGCATGGAGACTACAACTACAGCTGCTGGGAGGAAACTAGATATGACAGAACTACAATTAATTATTTTATTGGGGGGTGGGGGGAGAGCTGAACATTGGAAGAATTAGAGCAGACAGATGCAGTGCTGGTGGCCTCTGGCTCAGATGGTTTTAGAAGAGGATGAGACAACCAGAGGGGAGCAAAAGGCTACTGGCAGCTACTAGCTGCAAGGGCTATATTCCACCTCCACCATCAGAGCTGGGTAGCAGCTGTTGGCAACTGTGAGTGGGGAGAACTGCTGCCCTGAGGCTCTGATGGGCTTCCCAGACATGGGGCTACGGTGGCTCCTTCTGGCTTGGTCAGCTGCTGCGGGACTCTTGGAACGCTCTGTCCCAAGAGACCAGGGCCCTGCAGGACTTGACATCTTTCTGCAGGGCCTGCAAGACAGAGCTGTTCCACCAGGCCTTTGGCCAGGGCACAGCCTGACCCCCTCCTTTGGCAATCCTCACAGAACTCTAGCCCAATGGTTGCCATTAATCTGATTTGAATTGATTTTATAATGAAATGATTTTAGAATGTTGTATCATTTTAATGTTGTTAGCCGATCTGAGCCCGGCTTCGGCTGGGAAGGGCTAGATATAAATAAAATTTTATTATTATTTATTATTGTTGCTGTTGCGCTCTACTCACCAGGGCAGTGGCCAGGCGCAGGATCCCCAGCAAGGTGCGGGCCGAGGTGTAGGTGGTGTCCTTGTTGGACAAGGCCTCCTTCCGCATCTCCACATAAGCGGCCGTGATGTAGTCTGCCAGAGCCTCAGGCACCGCTGGCTGCTTCTGCTTGCACATGGCAATGTACCGCCTGGCAGGAGACGCAAGGAGATGAGCCCTGACCCAAGGCCTCCGCTGTATGGGAGCCACCCTCCCTGCACCATGCGCAGTGGCCCAGCCACTGTATGGCCCCTGGGGCTGGAAAGCCCTTCCCCCTCACCTCATGAGGCCCATGTCAAGCTCCTGGAACTGGCAGGGGGGCTGGCGGTTGTGCTGGTGCACGTAGGTGATGTGCTGGGCAAGACTGTGAAAAACAGGCAACCATTTAGAAAAAGCAGCAAAACCCGGGGGGGGGGGAGGAGGAGAAGGGCCTCATCTGCAGCGCCTGGCGGCCCCTGCTCACCGGAGGTCGTTGTCACGGTCCGGCCGGTCCTGGATGAGCCACAGCAAGTCGAAGCGGGAGAGGAGGGCAGCCGGGAGCTGGATGTTCTGCTCCAGGCTGCGCTTGGGGTTGTAGCGGCCATAGGTGGGGTTGGCAGCCGCCAGGATGGCGCAGCGGGCGTTCAGCGTGGTCAGGATGCCAGCCTTGGCAATGGAGAGGGTCTGCTGCTCCATCACCTCATGGATGGCCGTCCGGTCTGCTTCCAGCATCTTGTCAAACTCGTCAATGCAGCAGACGCCTTGGTCAGCCAGCACCAGTGCGCCCCCCTCCAGGGTCAGCTCCCCCGTCAGTGGGTCACGCAGCACAGCAGCTGTCAGCCCTACCCCAGAGGAGCCACGCCCCGTGGTGTACTGGCCTGGAGAACGGGACGGAAGTTGGGCCCATCACTAAAGCAGCTCTCCTCCGCCCTCACCCAACGCTCCTGGGCTCAGGGCAGGAAGCACCCACCCTCAGAGCTAAGCTTCAAGGACTGGGTGACACAAAATAAGGGCCCCGGCTGCACAAAAAATCCATGGGCCTCATAAGCCCTCCCCCAAAACCTGAGCAAAAGGGGTGTCTTGTCCAACTGACAAAACAAAATCAGTATCATGGCGAGATGCACCTCAGAGGCGAGGCCTTTCTAGAGGCAAGGGGACCACCACAGAGAAGGCCTTGTGCCCTCTCCCCCAACACACACACATGGCAGGAAGCTGAAAGCAAGGAGCCCAGGGGGTGGAAGTGGCCTCTGAGACCAGGGGCTGCTCAGGTGTGCCTTCAGGGCCTAAGCAGCATTACCTTTCCATAGACACCTGCCCACCTGGCTGAGAGCCGTGGGAAGGAAGACCCTGGGCAGACCCCTCTGCCCACCCCCTTGCAGCTTCTTCTGAAGCGGAGACCTCAGGTTCCCTGCTCCCCCCACCGTGGCAGCCCGTAGGTCTCCTTAGCGGGAGCTGGGTAACTTCCAGAGGGAGTCAACTAAGCAGCTGCAACATCAGCCAGACAGGCGCTGCTCAGGGACAGAGCATCTGCCTTGCAGGAAGAGGGTCCCGGGCTCAGTCCCATGCAGTATCCCAGTCAGTGGACCCGGAAGTGGTACTCACTGCGTGGCGCCAGGCGCGTGATGTATGACAGCAGCTGGGACTTGGCCACACCAGGGTCCCCCATGAGGCAGATGTTGATGTTCCCTACAAGGTCCGGGAGTGGGAAGAGGAGGGCACATTATCCAGGGGTGCCTCTGGCCTCTGGAGAAAACATCGCCCCACCCTTGAGAGCAAAGGCAGCACTTTGCAGAAAAGGCCCCAGAGCAGAGATGGCAGCAGAGGGAGAAAGGAGGCGCAGGAGAGCAGCTGCTTGCAGCCATGGGGGCCTTACCCCGAATCTTCATGCCCCGGGGGTTCTGGTCCACGCCCCCCACCAGGAGGAGGAGGAGGGCCTTTTTGACATCCTCATGGCCATAGATCTCGGGGGCGATGGAGGCCGCCAGCTTGTCATAGAAATCCTCCTCTGCAAAGGAATCAGCAGAAGGGAGGTGTGAGTGAGGGGCAGGGGCTCCTGCCCTGCACCTTCCAGGCACCCAACCAGACCACACCAGCCCCTTGGGCAATTCAGGATCCTGGGGGCTGGGAGGCACTGCGTGGGATGGTGACGGACAGATGCCCCACCCCCTGCACAAGCGAGTTTGCCAGTAATCTTGCTTGAGGGACAGAAGCACATCCCTGACAGAAGCCAGCCGACCTCCAGAGAAACTCTCCAAATCAGGGTGTGAAAGAGGTGGTTACGATTTAGATTCCAGCTGAGGCAGCTGAGAGGAGGAGATGCCTACAGGAGGGGCCAGCAAGCCAAGACTGGCTTCACTTTGGCCAGGAACAAGGAGGCAGCACTTTGGGCGAGATCTCTGCCATGACCCCAAAGTTCTCTTCCTGGACAGTCATTGCCCAAGGGCCATGCAGAAACTTCCCCGTTCAATCCCTGCCAACAGCATCGCCAGGCAGGGCTGGGAAAGACTCTCTGCCTTATACCCTGGGTCTAACTCAGTATAAGGCAGCTGCTTTCTCTGTTTCGCTGCCAGCTCTGAGGCACGTCTTCTGAGAAGGGAGTTTGCCCAAAGCATCTTGGAACCAGACTATACAAGCCAGGCCAGAGCACCACTTCCACACCACAACCAGCTTCCTGGAAGCCCTTTCCAAGCCCCATGGGGCCAGAGGGGCAGGGAGGATGAAGCCGCCCCTCACCTGTGATCTGGCGCAGCTCCTCCTCCGTGAGGCCCCCTCCACCCAGCTCCTCCTGCTCGCTCTTGCTCATGCAGACGATGTGGTGGGCCTCCAGGTATGTGTCAGACAGAAGGCCCTACAATGCAGCAAGACATGTGCTCAGTCCAGAGCCCCAGCACCACCCCCAGACCCCTCCCAGCTTGACCTACTGCTCTCCCACCTGCAGGACCTGCCGGAATCCCGTCTGCCGCACAGGCAGGAAGATGCCAGTAATGCTGAGGTGGTCCCCTGGCTGCACAAGGCGCGTATTCTCCCCTTGCACGCTGACGCTGATGGAACGCGGTAAGTTCCCCACTGGCACCTGGTCGCTCTATGAGGGAGGGAGGGAGGGAGGGGGAGGTGAGAGCAGGGCCCCCTCCTCGCCCTTCCAGTGCACCCAGACCCTCTGCCCCGGCACCAGACAGGCCATCTGCTCCAATCCCCTGCAATGCAGGGATCATACATAAAGAATCCCTGGCCGCCCAACCTCTGCTGAAAAACATTCAACGAAGAGAGCCCATCCCCTTCCTTGGAGGTTTCTGAACATCCAATCACCCACCCACCTGCCCTAGCCCAGAACAGCACCTGCCCAAGACCTCCCCACCACGCACCCAGAGACTGCAGAGAGTCCCTGCCCCCCACCTGGAGGTGCTTGTAGAGGCAGCAGCTGCACAGCCACCACACGGCCCCTGCAGGATCTAGCCCACTGCCAAGCCTGCTCTGCGGCAGAGATGGCAGGAGAGCAGCTCCTCCCTTGCTTGTGTCTTGTTAAGCAAGTTGCTTTGGGGTGCTTGATGGTTCCAGTGTAGCATCCAGTCTTGGGTTATGTCTGAATGTCACTTGCTGTGCCCCAAGGATGGGGACATGGAGTGGCTCAGCCTCCACAAGTGGTGAGTGCCTCCTTGAGGGAAGGGACAGGCCCACCTGCTGTGAAGGAGGCAGCCAATCACAGGGCTGCTCCACAAGACGCCCTTCCTTGGGGCCCAAGGACTAGAACCACTTTGGGCCAGTTGACAGGTGCACATTGACTGGGAAATGTGCAGAATTCCTTCCTTATAGCTAGATTATGTATACACTCTCCAGGGGGCCCAGTGAATGTGCACAATGACCAGTTCTGCATGTTAACCACCCAACTAACATTGCTTTTTACTCTTTTATCGTAAGCCACTCTAAAATACTTTGGGAATTGAGGAGGAAGACAGAAACACTTAAAGTAAAATTGTGCCTTTCCCCGTCATACTAACCCAACAACCTTTACTTTGAGATGCTGGGGGCCTTTTGCCTGTGAAACATCCTCTCTGCAACCACTGGCCCACGCTGCTTCCACTGGCGGCTGAGCAGCTAGACATTGGCTCTCCACCGCACCCCTGGAACGCCGTGGGTGGTTAGTGGGGAAATGGCTACAGCAGCAGAGGGGCCCGTTGTTTTGACAGAAACACACAGAGGCTCACATGTTCCTGGATCTTCAGCTCCTGATACTTGATGAACTTGGAGCCGCGGCTCTGCAGGTAGAGTCGGCCACCAGCTTGGTTGGTCTGGCACTCCCGGCTGGGGCACATCAGCAGGGGGGTGAAGTTGGGGGCCTGTATCTGGGAGGAGGCAAGAGGAGAAGGAAGGGGGGTCAGGTACAAGGAGCCTCGGCTGGGGTATCACCCCCTTGTGCATTTCCCTTTCCCACTGGAAGACTGTCTCCTCACCGGCTGATAGGTCTCTGCACCACACTGGTCACAGCTGTAGGTGGCTACCACCATGCGAGGCTTCACCTCAGAGACGCGGGTGACAATGCCCCGGATGGCCACAAGCTTCCCAATGGCATCAGCCTTCACCTCCCGGATCACCTGGGCCTTGGTGCTCGATGGCGCCTTGAAGTACAGCTCACTATGAAACGGGGCAGAGGGAGACAGAGGGAGACCACGGCGGGCCATGAGGCCTTGCAGCAACATCTGGAGGTAGATGGCGGTGGGGGAAAGGACCCCCCCCCCATCCTCTGCCCTCCTCAGCTTCCATTTCTGCCGGAAGAAGAGAAACTCAGCAAACGGCCCCTCGGCTTGCAGGGGCGGCTGCAGAGGCAGCGGGATTCCCGGCCAGGCCTGGCAAAAGGGGGCGGCACTCACAAGCGGCGCATGAGCTCTGGCGGGAACTGGTTCTGGGGGTCGTGGGGCTGGCCGGGCTCCCGCCCGCGCCCCTCCAGCAGCAGCCGGTGCTCGATGTAGACGTCCAGCGCATCCTTGTGGGCGACCTGCCGGGCGAGAGGAGAGAGGCAAGGCGGCGCTCCCCAGGGGAACTCCCCGCGGCAGGAAGGGAGCGGGGCGCGGGGCCGAGGCTCACCTCCCGCTGCCGGTACCGGGGCAGCAGCTCCGCCACGGCATCGGCGAAGACCTTCTCGTAGCGCTTCGCGTTCTCGCACACCGAGTCCACCAGCGCCGGGTCCTCCTCGGCCACGTCGTCCAGATCCACGCGCAGCGCCACCTGATCCCGCTGCGCCACCCGCCGCTGCCGGGAAGGAGCCGGGGAGGGAAGGGCGTCAGCGCGGCGGCGGAGGGGCCAGGAGGAGGGGCCCCCGCCCCGCACTCGGTACACGCTGCTCCGCCGCCCGCCCGCCCGCCCGCCCGCCCGCCTCGCGCGCCGCCTCACCAGCTGCTCCACGTAAGGGAACTCCTTCCCCGCCTCGCTCTGCCGGTAGAAGCCCTCCAGGAAGGCCGAAGCCCTCGCTGCCGAGAGAGAGAGAGAGAGACACACGGTCAGCTCGGCTCCGCCCGCCCGCCCGCCCGCGCCCGCCCGCCCCCGCTGCGCTCACCGGCCTCCTCCGCGTAGTCGCAACCTCCGCCTTTTCCCGCCATCTTGGCCGCTTCGCCTCCTTCTCCTTTTTCCCGCCACGGAACTGAGTGACGCGGGAAGTGGCGCCAACTCCGCCTATGGCCGCCCTCCTCTCCTCCTCCCGGTCAGGCAGCCCAATCCCCGCACGGGAAGGAACGCCCGCCCGCCTCCCCCCTCCAGATCACCCAATCAGTCCCCACGCTCAGAAGTCCCGCCCGCCGACTTCCCCCTTCCTCTCCTTCTTCACGGCCAGCTGTCACTGGACGGCGGCCCGCTTCCGAGAAGAGCGGAGGTCCCGGATGTAGGCCCCGCCCGGATCCGGAAGCTCTTCCCCCCGGGCTCTCCGGGGCATGTGCAGAGTGCCCGCCCCGCGGCGATGCTTCCTCAGCTCTTCGTGCTCTCCGCCAAGGGCGACCGCCTCCTCTACAAGGACTGTATCCTCCTCCGCGCGCGCCCCGGCCAGGCAGGGAAGCAGCGCCCGGGGGGGGGAGGGGAGGGGGCGCAGGGGCGGGCTCTGATTCGGGGAGGGGAGGGGAGGGGGCGCAGGGGCGGGCTCTGATTCGGGGAGGGGAGGGAGGGGGCGCAGGGGCGGGCTCTGATTCGGGGAGGGGAGGGGAGGGGGCGCAGGGGCGGGCTCTGATTCGGGGAGGGGAGGGGGCGCAGGGGCGGGCTCTGATTCGGGGAGGGGAGGGAGGGGGCGCAGGGGCGGGCTCTGATTCGGGGAGGGGAGGGAGGGGGCGCAGGGGCGGGCTCTGATTCGGGGAGGGGAGGGAGGGGGCGCAGGGGCGGGCTCTGATTCGGGGAGGGGAGGGGGCGCAGGGGCGGGCTCTGATTCGGGGAGGGGAGGGGAGGGGGCGCAGGGGCGGGCTCTGATTCGGGGAGGGGAGGGGAGGGGGCGCAGGGGCGGGCTCTGATTCGGGGAGGGGAGGGAGGGGGCGCAGGGGCGGGCTCTGATTCGGGGAGGGGAGGGAGGGGGCGCAGGGGCGGGCTCTGATTCGGGGGCTCTGATCCCCCCCCTTTTTCCTTGACCCCCCCCCCTCAGTCCGCGGCGACGGCGACTCCGAGCTGGTCGACACCTTTTGCCAGAAGATCGCCGCGCTGCCGGGGGACCAGGCGCCCGTGTTCATGGTAGAGAAGCGGGCGGGCGGGGGCTGTGTCGCGCCAGGGGAAGCGGGTCGCCGCTGACTGACCCCCCTCTCCTCCCTCCTTCCTTCCTTCCCTCCCTCCAGCAGGCGCGCCAGGGACTCCACTTCGCCCACGTGCGCCACGCCGGGCTGTACTTCGTGGTGACGGTGCTGCCCAGCGCCTCTCCTTTCGCAGCTGTCGAGTTCCTCAACCGGTGAGGCGGCTGCTGCCTGCGGTGCACGAGGTTGGGCAGGGCGGGGCGCTGTGGGACCCCCCCCCCTTGACACCTGTACTCCCTCCTGCCTCCAGGCTGGTGACGCTCCTGCGGGACTATTGCGGCTCTCTGAGTGAGAAGACGGTCAGCCTCAACTTTGCGCTCATCTATGAGCTCCTGGATGAGCTCCTGGTAGGTGGGGTGGGGGTGCGCCAGGCCCCTTTTGACAGGAAGCCAGCCGCCTCAGGCAAAGAAATGGCACCTGCCACGAAGGCCAACCAGTGCAAAAAGCTCCAATATCAAACAAGGCCATGACAAATTCATAGCAGAGTTTCCACACAGAACACAGGGTGAAATCCACCGCGTAAGCGGAAGAAGACACCAGAGGTGCCAACAGGCTCACACCCAGCTTCAAGGAGCAAAATGTGTGGCACCTCATCAGGACAGTTGGGTAGGGGGGCACCACGGTCCCAAGCCAGAATAGGACCATTGCAGAAGGGTCCATTCATGCAAACCATTTTAAAAGGGTGGAGCCTGGCATTGGATCTGGTTCTGTCTGGAGTTGGGGTGAGGAGGCTACCACTTGGAACCCCCCCCCCCATGGCCATTAATGGCTTTTCCTCTTAAGTGATTTCCTTTGATCAAATCTGTGCATGGCTAGTAATCCTGCTGCATAGATGCTTCCAGGTGTTTTCTTGCTTGGGGCACAAAGGGGAAGGGTAGGAGGGAACTGGTTGCACCCACAACTCTCCCCTCCCCTCAGGATTATGGCTACATCCAGACAACAGCGCCCGACGTGCTGAAGAACTTCATCCAGATGGAGCCTGTGCTCAGCCAGCCCTTCAGTCTTCTTGACCTCAGTACAGTAGGCCTGGTGAGTGGGGCTGGTAGTGGGAGACCCAGAAATGGGCTCCATGGGAGTGAATGGCAGCCTGACATTGAGGTCACCTAATGCCTTTTAGCTTCTAAAGACCTGCTCCTCACGAGAAGCCCCAGCTGCTAGATGAGGGAGACTTGCTTGCACAGCACAAGGCTGTGTATGTGGCCATGTGCTTCTGTCCAGTTGTTAGGATCCCTTGGGCTGGGTTTGTCATGCTTGGCCTGAAAATGCTAAGAAATGGCTCTGCTCTGGGTGCCTCTCTGCCGCTGCAGCCAAAGCCGCCTCCTGCTAGATGGGCAAAGTGAGGCTGCAAGGAAAAAGCAGGAGGTGGTGGGTTCAGTGTTGAAACAAAGCCGATGCATAACACCTCTTCTAACACATTGGGTATGCCAGTCCCACTGCTAGTTCCTCAAGCAGTATTGTCTACACTGACTGCCAGTGATAATCTAGAATTTGGCACAGGGGCTTCTCCCAGCCACTGGCAAAATAGCTGACAGTGGTTGAAGGAGCCAAGGATCCAAGGATCCAGCCCACTGGCTGAAAAATGGTCCCAACCCCAATAAACAACGGGCATTGCATAAGCGCTCTGGGTAAAGTATATTGGTGACCTCTGCTTTTCAAGTATTTATTATGTTACAGTAATGTTGGGGAGCCATTGCTCTTTTCCTCTTTGTGTTCTGTAGCATCTTATTATGTGGATGTTGTGGCATTCTCCAAAATCTCACACACCTGTCACTGAGAGTCAGCAATAAGCTGCTTTGCTGTTCACAGAGTTGAGGACTCTTTCAGCTTCACAGGACTCAGATTAACATCCGTTTCCAATAATTATTATTTCTTGTGGATCCAGTTTGGAGCAGATACACAGCAAAGCAAAGTGGCTCCCAGTTGCGCAGCTGCCCGTCCTGTCCTGTCCCTGCGGGGGGAACAGGTAAGATGCCCCGTATCCTGAGTCACTCAGCAAAAGCTCCCCAAAGGTGCTGACAGGGATGGAGTTGTGCTGACTGCCAACAAACATTTATGATGCAACAAATGCCTGTCTCCCACCTGTCATCTGAAACCACGACTGTCATAATGCCATGGTATCAGCCTACACACCAAGTTCAGTTCTGGTTGTTGCACTTAGAATCCGAGAACTGTAGTTTGAATGTACCCCACGATCATTTAGGTCAACCTCCTGCAAGATAAATATTGCAGAGCTGGGAAACATTAGGAAAAGATCAACCAAAATTATCAAGCAGGTGGAGCGACTCCCCCGTGAGGAAAGTTGCTGTGTTTGGGGCTTGGTAGCTCAGGAAAAAAGGCAGAAGTGCAGAGAAAGGGGCTAAGAGGTTTTCTTGCTCTGGTGGTATCAGAACCCAAATGGCTCCCAGAAACTGGTGGAAGATTCATTCAGGCAAGCAGGGCACCTTCACCCGGCCAGAACCCTCCCCTGGCCCCCAACACAGAGAGCATGAGAGGGGGACTTGTTGTCATGCTTTGCCTGCCTGTGGGCTTCGGAGAAGCATTTGCCTGGTCACTGTGGGAACAGAATTGCAAAACTGTAGGGTTGGAAGGGATCCCCAAGGGCCCTACAATGCAAGAGCCCCAGCAGAGCTGTCCTGTCTCTTCCTCCAGAGTTCGCGGCCAGAGGTCTTCCTGGATGTAGTGGAGCGTCTCACAGTCATCATTGCAGCCAACGTAAGTCGAAAGCAGCGCCAGAGATTCCCTCTTGCACAGCCCTTCCCTGAACCCACAGCACTGCCCAGGTGGAGGCCCTGAGCCCTGTGCCTCTTCCCTCCAGGGAACCCCCATGAAGACTGACATCCAAGGAGAAATCCGCCTCAAGAGTTTCTTTCCTGGCTGCTCCGGTGAGTAAATGCCCTCACAGACATGTCCTGACCAAGGAGGGCAACCGCCAATTCGGACAGCTTCTGCTTGCGCCTCCCTTTCTCTGCCCATCATAAAGTGCCTGGCTGGTTTTCAGAGGACAAGCCAGGACCTCCTGCTTGTCTGGACACCACTTGCAGGGGCAGGTTTGTCCCAGGGGGCACTGGAGGCTCCTGCAAAGGATGGTGCAAAGTGACCAAGGAATCCATGCCATGTTTTTTGGGGGGGGGGGCCTTGTGCCTAGAAATAGGGAGTTCTGCTGCAGGGAGGTGTGACCCTGGCCCTACTGTGAAGGTTCATTTCTTGCAGGGAATGGGGGTTCCTCCCTCCCTCCCACTTTCCCACTAGGCAGGCCTTGTGCAAGTTAAGTGTACCCACTGCCCCATCACCTTTGGCAGGGCAACCTCAGTTGCAAATAAGCTGAAGGATAAAAACACAGCAGCCGTGAGGAAGAGAAGCGGCTACTTACTGCTTAGAGACACGAGGTAGCGAGGGCTCTCCTCCTCCCTGGGGGGAAATGCCCCTTGAGGAACCAGGAGAGCTCATGGAGGCCCTTTTCTCCCCTGCAGAGATGCGGGTTGGCCTCACTGAAGAGTTCTGCGTGGGCAAGACTGAGCTGCGAGGTGAGTGTGCCCCCCCCGCCCGCCACAGAACCTCAGGACCTGCCCCCGCTAAAGCCTCTCTTGCTTTGCCCCCAGGCTATGGCACCGCAGTGCGTGTGGACGAGTGCTCCTTCCACAGCTCCGTCAAGCTGGACGAATTTGAGCGCAGCCGCATCCTCCGCGTGAACCCCAGCCAAGGAGAGGTAAAGGCAAGCGGGCGGGGGGGGGGGCTGGCCCACGGGGACTGGGAGAAGCCCACCTGCTGAGCCCTGCCCTTCTTTGAGCAGCTGACTCTGATGCAGTACCAGCTGGCGGACGACACCCCTGCGGCCTTGCCCTTCCATCTTTTCCCCACCATCAACCACGACCCCAGCAGCCGGTGAGTGGGGCCTGGCTGCCACCTCAAGCAGCCCTCCAAGTGCCCTGGGCAAGGGGGGAGAAGGGGGCGGCCCCCAGCCCTGCCTCACCCTGCACCTTTTCCGCCCCTGCAGAGTGCAGATCTACCTCAAGCTTCGCTGTGACTTGTCACCAAAAAGGTAGAGTCCTTCCCTGTAGTTTAAGGGGGGGGGCAAACCAGGAAGGGGGCACCCACTTCACCCTGCTCTGCCCCACTTACGGATCGCATCTCTTTCAGCCACGCAGTGAACATCCACCTCCACCTGCCTGTGCCTAAGGCTACTCTAAGGTAAGGTGGGGGGGGCGGCTGCTGCAAGGCCACTTCCAACATGGCAGGTGTTCTTGTGCCCCTGCTTGGTGCTCCCCCCCCCCTCACGGCTGTTCCCCCACCCCCAGCCTCTCCCAGGAGCTGAGCAGTCCAGAGCAGTCCGCCACCTTCCAGCCCTCCACAAAGTCCATCGAGTGGGTCATTCCCAGAGTCCAAGGTGGCTCCCAGCTCTCAGCCCTTTTCAAGGTAAGGGGTTAACTGATGGCCCCAGCAGTTGGTGCAGCAATGGAGGGAAGCCCCACAATGGTGGCCCTCCAGCTGCTGCTCCATCTCTGCTGCCACACTCACCCGCCCCATCATGTGTGTCTGTTTTGCAGCTGGAGGTGCCAGGGCTGAGCCGGGCGCGGCTGCTGGAGCTGGGGCCCGCCAACCTCTCCTTTGAGGTGCCAGCACACACGTCTTCTGGTCTGCAGATCCGCTTCCTGCGCTTTGTGGGGCCGCAGCCAAGCCTCCCTCACCGCTGGGTGCGCTACGTGACCCACAGCGATTCCTACGTCATCCGCCTCAGCGCAGGGTAGAAGCATTAGGCCCAACCGTGCAACACCCCTCGCCAGCCCCCGTCAAAGCAGCCTCTTTGCAGGCACCAGAAGTTTTCCATAAACAGTTTTATTTCTCAGCCAACAGCTCCACAAAACCCAATCAAAAAGGAACAGCAGAACAGAAATAGCAGAATGGAAAGCGTCCCACAAGTGAGAGGAGCTGAGGCAAAACCTCAAATGCTACACAACAAAAACTGTCCCTGAGAAATGAGGGCAAGGAGAGCCCCCCAAGGCACCAAAACCAGATCGTCGATTAGACAAACAGCACTGGCAACAAGCAACTGAAGCCTCCAACCCCAGGAGGGGCAGCGCAGCATAGAGCCCCCTGAGAAACTGCGAGGGGGGGGGAGCCGCCTACCTCAGGAATCCTGCAGGAAGAGGGAAGGCAGGTGTTAAGGGGAGCCATCTTGCTCTGCCCCACTCACCTCTCCTTTAAGAAGCCATTAGATAAGATCCTGCAGGCAAGGAGAGGCCTCCGCTCTGACTCCTGCGGACAAAAGCCAGGTGGGCCAGCTACCCATTCACTGCCTGCTGCACAAAGTGGAGTCACTCCAGCAAAGCCAAACGCAGCCCTTCCTCCCGCCCGCCCCCAAGAGGGAAACCAGAAAGTAGCCGAGGGGGTGCAAGGAGGAGCAGGTGCTGCAGGTCAGGCTGGCTGGGGCTCTCAGGGGACCTGGGGGCAGGCAGCTCTCCCCCCCCCCCATTGCCAGGGGCTTCTTTTCACCTTGCCAAAGGCGACCTCCTCCTCACTGGTCTCTGGCTCTTCCACCACCGCCTCTCCCACTTCCATCAGGGTCAGCCTGTGAGGCAAAAACAGAGGCATGTCTTGGCACAGCAAAGGGACGTTTGCTGCCTGGCCATGTGGGGGGGATTCAAGCTTATTCTGGGGGTGGGAGAGGCAGTCTGGATGGCTCCAACCTGGTGCCTGCCCTGTCTCTGCCTTTCCACAGCTGCCCTGCAAAGACCGTCCGGTCACAGGAATCTCTCCCTGGATGCACAGACGCCAAGCATCTTGGCTTTATTGTAATAATGACTATTCATATTAATGAATATAACCCACAAACCCATAAAACAGCGTATAGAAAATCTTGTATCACTTGTTCTTCTCTCATGGAAAACATTACTTCCACTTATTTAAATTGGCCGAGGCCTCGTGGTGAAACCCTATTGCCCAATCTCCAGCTTGCAGCGACTCAAGGGCCCAGACAAGCTTACCGCCCCAGCTGCCAGCCTAGGCTGCCACAGTTCTTGGGCTGTGGCTGGCTGCGAGAGGCTTGGTGGCCCTGCGGTGGCCCCTGCGGTGGTTGGCTGAAAAGGCAGAAGAGAAGCAAGTCAAGCCTCCTGCAGGGAGGGGGCTAGCAAGCCCTAGCCCACCCACAGCCCAGCTCACCTCTGCACAAATTCCGACTCCGAGCCAGAGTCCTCCTGGCCCAGCAGCTGGGCAGCCGAGTGGCCTTTTCCCCGCAAGGTGGTGGACGTCAGCAAGGGGCTCTGTAGGCAGCTGCCAGAAGTGGAGGAGAAACTGGCATCGCTATGCCCAAGGGACTCTGCCAAGGCAGGAGAAACATGGCCATTTCCACTTCCAAGTCTGCAGCAGTACAACCCCCCCTGCCCCCCTCCATTCTGTCTCCCACCATCCAGGTGCCGCCTCTTGGCAGGTGGTCCTGGCTTCTGCTGAGCAGGTGCATCTGGTGAGGGGGCTGCCTCCTCCTGGGGGCTCAGGGAGCGCTGATAGACCAGGAGCGAGGCCCAGAGGTGCTCCTCTCCACGGCGGAAGGACAGGTGCGCCTGGCTGGTCTTCTTGAGATAGGACAGCCTGCCAGAGGGAGGAGCTGCATGAGGCTCAACAGCAGAAAATGGCGTCGAGGGGCACAGGGGCCTCCCGGCCTCCCCTCTTCCCTCGCAAGTCACTCACAGCAAGGCTTTGTCGGGAGGCACCAGCCGCGGAGAAAACTCACTCAGCAGCTCCAAGAAGGGCAGGTGGACAAGGTCCAGCCTGGAGTCGGAGGCCACCGGCTCCTGGAAGGCAAACTTTATCCCATCCCTACGGCAAATGAAAGTGCAGCAGGGATGCCTCCTGGGCCTGGGGAGACAGCCTCTTGGCTTGCCCCTCCCACACCCAGGAGGGCAGAAGCAGCCACTTTGCGCCCAGGTCCATTGCTGCGGATCCCTGGAAAGCCACTGCCATTTGTTGCAGAGAGCACTGAGCCCCTGGACCAGCCAACTCTGGCTTCCCAAGGCCCAGCCTTCCACCTGCTCAGCTGGCTTCCTGTCAGGCATTGGCTGCTCTTGGACCAGATCCTGCCCTCCCACTACTTCCCACACCCTGCAAGACAGGAAGAGAAGGCCTTGGCGGCAGCATCCTTACTTATGCAGAGTGACAAGGGCGGAGCGGTTCTGCAGCTGGTGCAGCCCGAAGAGCAGAGAGAAGCGCCGTGCCAAATCCCGGATCTCCAGGAAGGCGGCAGAGTGGACGCCTACAGGTCCCTGCTCCAGAAGCAGCTGAGTCAGCAACTAGGAGGAAGAGCAAGAGAGCGTCACCCAAGGCCTCTCCCCAACCTCTTGGCTCAAGGTCCTTCCCCCATTACCTGCTGCAGAGTGAGGAGCAGCGTGTGAGCCCACTCGGTCCGGTCAATCTGGCGGGTCTCATTCAGTGTCGCCTTGATGATGTCCCCGTAGTCATTGTAGGCCTGGTGGGAGCAGAACACTAAAGTCACTCCATTCCCAAGGCATAGGCTTAAGCCATAGAGAAACACACAGAAAGTTCTATTCCCTATTATGGGATGGGTAAGGAAGGGCAACAGTCCTAGCAGGCAGCACTCCTTGACGAGGGTCCAACTGGAAATGGGCTTCCAAACATCCTCTTGTGCCCAAGAGCCATGACTTGTGCATTTCAGGTTTTGCTTCTGTGAACAATACACTGGCTGGCTATTTTGGTTAATTGCAAAGTCAGGCAGCTGGACAGCAGCTGGCAACCCGCTGGAGACACCTCAGGCCCGGCAAGCACAGCACTCATGGGCCATTGAGATGGGTCTGACTGGGCTCTGAAGGCTGCAAAGGGGCTGGGCTGTAGCACAGGCAGAGGGAACCTTTCCCAGCCATGTGCCTATCCCTCAATCCCCTGACATCACATTGTCAGGTGACCAAAAATATTTCTTTTCTTGCAGACATGCAAAGAGGTTTGTGCCAATCAAGATGGTGAATTTCTGCTCAGATTGTACTGGGGAGCTTCCCTGGGAATGTGCTGCTCTAGAGTAAGAGACAACTGCTTTGCTGGAGTAAGTGCATTGCAGAGATGAATAGACAGGCAGGCAGGCACATGTAGGCATGGTTGATGGTTGAGCAGCTAAGCAGGACTATCTGTGTTGGTGCTATTTGCCAAGCTATAAGTGCTTCACGTGGGACATGCTAGGATGCCAGAAAGACCGGGTCAAAGACAGCTATTATTACAGTCCTCTGCTGACCATCACGTAGAACAGAGAATCCCAGGGTTTGTCCCCAGGTGGATGCTGCACAAAGGTAGCCAGAATCGAACCCCTGCCAACAGAACGCCCCTAGCCAGGCCCGACCAGCCTGGTGAGTAGTGGTGAGACTTTGGGTGAGGGAATAGGGTCTTTTAAATCTGCTGCTGCCTGATCATCCATGAGTTCAGTGCGCTTCTGGCTACGTGCCTAATGCTTTGCACTTGCACCGAGCCTGTGATCTTTGGAACTGTAACACATATTCCCCATCCTCAGGGTGGGAAAAGAATCCCTTGGGAGCCTGGGAGGAAGAAGGTCCCCATCCTCTACCACCAGGCAGCTGCCGTGCATTACAGCTCCAGGTAGTGCCAAAAGCAACAGTCGTTCCCCCCACCGCAGCCCCCCAGAGCTGCACATGGAGGACCAGATGTGGTGGGTCTCTTGGGGCCTTGTTGGGGAAGGAACAGCTAATCTGGCACCCAACCAGCTGTCCAGCAACATCGCTGAGCAAGAGGACCCATGTCAGAGCCAAGAGCCTGGGCACATCCGCCCGCCCCCACCAACCTTGGAGTAATGCTTGAAGATGTCTGAGGCAGCACTCAGCTCCAGGACTCCGTAGATAATGAGCTTGCAGAATCCGGCCAGCAGCTTGCGGCGCTGGTGCAGTTCCTCAATCTGGAGCATCTCATCCTGGCTGCCTGAGGCCAACAAGAGGCAGAGTGGGGGAGGCTGCTCTGCCCAGGGGCCCCCTGCCCTCCTGCAGCCAGTGGCACCATGGGCCCAGCCCAATACCTTCGACCTGGTCATGGTTGAAGACGTGGTCCACAAGGAAGCCAGCCAGCTGCGACTGCAAAGCAACATCTGGCTCGTACACCAGCTCCTGGAGCAGGCGGTGGCCCCCATACGGCAGTTGAGGGCCGAAAATCACGAGCAGGTCAGTCAGCACCACAAAGGCCTGGCAGGGAAACCAGAGAGTGAAAGTGAGGGGGCAGGAAGAGACATCACAGGATTCAGGAGCAAGTCCTAGAAAATGGGGGAGGGGCAGGAAAAGGGCAGCAAGCAGGGACACACTGCCTCTTTTCTGTACCCCCCCCCCCGGGAATCAACAGGGCAGGCAAAGGGGAGGAGTAGCCTCTTCCTTGTCCCAGCAGCAACACTGCATTGCAGTTGTGGCTGGGGCAAGAAATCCATGCCTCCCCTCCTCCATGACTCCTGAGGCTGCTGCCTCCCAACCCCCCAAACACCATTGCACACAGACACTCAAATCAGCTGCAACAAATGAAACCATGAGTCACTCCTCCCGCTGCTTCCTTCTTGTAGTTTCCTGCCCTTTAGCAGGTTTCTGGAGCACCAGCTCCGTCTCCTGCGCATCAATGAAGTTATTGTCCCCAGTAACTGGTGTTCTGACTGTAATGTTGTCTCCCTCCCTCTCAGGATCTAGTTGAAAGATCTCCTGATCAGGTTTGTGAGACTCTTAGCAAACACATTCGTCCCAACTGCTGTGAGGTGCAGCCCATCTCTTGCCAGAAGTCTTTCCTCAAGAAGTGGAGACCATGATCCAAGATGCAAACCTTCCTGACATCACCTGCACAGCCAGTGGTTGACCTCCAGTATTACCCTCTCTTTTGGGGTCACAACCTTCAACAGGGTAGATGAAAAGACCACCTTTGCCCCAAGGTCCTTCCGCTTCCTGCCCAGAGTATCAGAGTCCTTTGCTCTATGCTGAAGGTTGTGTGGCAGTACTGCTTGTACCCACGTGGATAAGAAGGAAGGGGTTGTGGCAGTGGGCTTTGCAAGATTTGGCAACTTCTCTCTCTCATGTTGTGAAGGGAGAATGTGAACAAGAGATGAGCAAGCCTCCCTGTGGCCAACAGCAGAAGCAGCCCAGCTGTTTTGAGTGTTTCATGAAGTAGGCAAGAGCCAAAATCCCTACTCCCATGGGGAACACGGGAACCCTGTCTCCTGCTCTTACCTGCTCCTGAACACCGGGGTCCATGTCCACAAGGTAGTTCTGACAGAGGGAGCAGAAGGAAGCCACTTTTTGCTTCAGGCTGAGCAGCTGCTCCTGGAAGGAGGAGTGGTGTCATGAGCGTGTGGTGGTGCAAAGGGAGACCCACCCTCTCTAAAAGCCCTGCTCACCTGTCTGGGAAGGGGGTCAGAGGCTGCGGTGGCGGCACAGAGATGGGACAGCTCCCAATAGAGTGAGAAGTATGAACAGGATATGGCAGAGATGACCACCTGCAACAAAGGAAGTCAGGCAGATATGGAAGTAGCCAAAGCAAGATCAAGAATTTTTGGGGTGGGGAGGAGCCTTCCACTCTGCAACTGCAAGACTGCACCCACCCCCCAAAATGGGGGAAGGGAGCAGGATGTGGTAGCAACAATGAGACGACACACAGGCATGCAACTGTGGACACATGCTCATGTTCATCTCCACTTTTCCAGGGCACTCGTCAGTTCAAGCCCCTCTCTCCCTGCAACCCTGCAGTACCTGCTTGGGGATGTCCTCTGTGTCCACCGTGTGGCGCAGGAGTCGGATGCAGGGATCAAAGAAATTCCACGGGGTCAGGTCATGAGCACTGCAGACAAAAAAGCAAAGGACATTCCTTGCCTCTTCCTTCCATGCAACAGAAGCAGCATGGGGCTGCTCCAGAGCAGCTGAGGGAGGGTCTGAAAGCCTTGAGTTGGGACGCTAGCCAGGATGGGGCCTGCAAAACAACAGGACGGCCTGGTTCTCTCCCTCCTCCCTGTGCTCACCTGTGCAGGATGGCAATGCGTTTGAGAGTGGTAGCCACACAGTACACATCTTCATTCTCCAGACAGCTGGGGGACTGAACAGGAACCAAGAGAAAGAAAACCTAATTGACCATGCCCGTTTCTCCTCCTCCGTGATCATTGCAGTCTTTTGGGCTTCCATGGACTGCAATGACAGAGATGCCCTGTCTATCTGTGAAGCAGGAAAGCAACCCAGTACCTCAACACTCTTACAGTCTCCTATGTGGAAGAGGGAGAAATGAAGGGAAAGCATTGCTCCATACATGCACTGCCTAACCCAGCCACCAACCCCATTCCCAGGCACCTCCGCTGCACCCACCCACCTGTGGTCTGGCCACTACCTTCCCACTGACCATTCCCAGCTGCCACAGCCACCAGTGCTCTGTACCTGGAACAGTTCAGTCTCCTCATGCTGGAATTTATCCGCCAGGTGGTCCACCAGACGACTGCGAGCAAAATCTGCACGGCTGTAGAAAGCCAGTTCTGGAGAGCAGAGCATGTGCAGAGTCCTGGAAGTAGCCTCCAGCACTTCGCAGTCTGTGTGCTTTTCCATCACCTCCCACAGCTGGGCCAGCAGCAGCTCTAAATGCTTGGGGAAGTGCAGCAGCCTGGTTGAATGGCAGCTCTGGACTAGGGGGAGAAGGCAAGCCCAGCCCCACACCTAAGCCCTGGCGCAGGGCTCCCTCACCTTTTCTAGACGGCCGCTGCTGTAGAGAGTCAGGTCAAAGTAGCGCGGGACCTCCAGCAGATAAACCACCTTTTCGGCATCAGCTGAGAACTGGCCAAAGGGAGCGGAGAGAAGGGGCATTGAGGCTCCCGCATAGCCAAGAGGAGCCATGAACAGGAGGGCACTGCCCAGGGCAAGGGAAACCATCTTGTCTGCATTTGTTGAAGCCAAGAACGTCAAGTGCCATGAACCCAGACCCCAACAGGGAGGGACACTGCACCCCAGGCGGCTTCCATGCCCCCTCCCAGTAACACAGAGGGAGGCCCCCATCCCTCACAGGGCTCACCTTAGCCAGCAGCAGGGGCAGCAGGGGGATGAGGTGCTGAGTGAGTCTGAGGCGATCCTCCACTTGCACCTTGCGCTCCCGAGCAGAAAGCACCTTGTAGAGAAGAAAGGATGGGAAGCATAGCCCAGTGGAGGGCAGGAGATGAGCTAAGAACACCTCAGGCGGCCACCCTGACCCTTCCTTTACCTTCTTTCCAGAGATCCGGCCAACAGGTGGCTGCCCCTCTGTGGCCTGTCGCACACTGGCTGCCAAGAACATGATGAGGCTGTTCTCCTCTCGGTCTCCGAGGCCTGTGGAGCAAGGCGGCAGCTGAGCCAGGGGGCGAGGCGGCTCACCCAAGCAGTTCTGCAGGCAGGCCCTTTGCTGGCCAGCGCAGTGCAGTTGTTCCACACTGTACACCTCATACACTGTCCGTGTCTGGACTGCCCTTTAAACCCACCTCAACGTTGGTGAACTGCAACTTCCATCATCCCTGGTCATTTGCCATGCCTGCTAGGGCTGAAGGGAGTTGTAGTTCACCACCTTGTATGTTCCCCACTCCAACTTTAGCCTACCCTCTGAGAAGTCTCAAAGGAGAGGCTTCATTTCACCAGCAGCCATTATGTCTCCATCTCAACTTGTGTGAAGGTAAAAAATAGGCAACTAGACTGAACACTGCTCCTGCATCTCTTCACAGCCAGAGAAACTGCTTAAAACTGCCAACATGCAAACCACTCCACCTCCTCCCCTGGCACCTTTGGAAGCAGCCAGAGGAGGGCGGGACATGTACCTGCTAGGAATGTGTCCAGGCGATGCTAAAAATGACAAGCAGGTGCCCGATCCAAGGTAACCCCTCCCCTTCCATGATTCTACTCAGACCTTGCAGGTGTGAGCTGATCACTGAAGAGCTGGGTGAAAGTTTTCACCTTAGACACTTTACTGGCAGACGTGTCCAGCAAGAGCCAACCTCCACCCCCATCACGCATGCAAGCTGGGCAGAGGCGTCAATGCTCTTCACTGCTTCCAGGTGTCCCTTCACTCCCCACCTGTTCCTCACCTTCCGCAGGGGGATCCTCCAGCAGAAGCCCAGTCAGCAGCTGCCAGTCCTTCAGCAAGGCAGCCGCACAGTCCCACAGGCTGTCCACCAGGTAGCTGGCATGGTCATGGAACTGTGTGGGGAGAGCAATGTCATGCCCCTGCCTGGGAAGGCCTCTCCTGCCCCCACCCCCCGCTGCCTCACCTCACTCTCAATGAAAAAGGCCAGCAGTAGCTGGAAAGCGGCTCGGGTGCGCTGCTTCCCTGCCGTCCCCCTGGCACACATGGTGGGAGCCAACAACCTAGGGGCCAAACCGCTATTGTTAAGAAAGGGGAGATGGGATCAAGGATTCTGCAGGAAGGCTTGTAAGAGGCAGCAGAGCAGGATCAAATCTTGTTTGTTTAATAAAATTTACAAACCGCTTGATTGCAGCAAAACATATGATTTACAAGATACATGAAAAAACAAGCTGGTCTTCTGCTGGGGGGGGGGATAGAGAGAGGACACACTCACTTGTTATACAAGAATTCGCCAGCGGCTGCTGCAAGGGGACGGTTAGAAGCATACACAAGTGGAAAGACGCTTGCACAATCCGAGTCTGTGAGCACATCATCCATATTCCTGAATGGAGATCAAGCATCCACTCATCAGTGGGCCAAGGCTGGAGCTCAGTGGCAGAGCACATGCCCTGCGTGCAAAGGTCCCAGGCAGGCTGAGAAACACCTTGTCCCAACCCTGGAGGCGGCTTGCTTGTCAGCGCAGACAACACTGCATTGAACGGACCAAGGAAGATTCCTGTGTGCACACTATGGACATTTGGGGGGGGGTCCACAGGGCTCAGGCCCTAGCAACACCCCCACCCTGACAACACTTACTGAAAGATGAGGGTGAGCAGCCTGACAGCTTCCACTGCCACTTGGGGCTCCTTGTCCAGGACCATGGACACCATTCGCTCCTGCAGGGAAGAGCGCAGGCATTGGGTGGGAGAACAACGCACCTCCCCACCATGTCTTCACAGATGCAAGGAGCCCACAGCCGAATGTACAGGCACATGCTCCCCCTGTCAGAGGAAGGCCAAGAAGGTGTGGAAGACATCCAGCTGACAGTATTCTTGGGCCAAGACCCTCACCTTGAAGCGACTGGTGAAGAGCTCCATGCGAGCAGCCCTCTCCTGGCTGTGATACAGTCCTTGTAGGGCAAGAAGGCACTTGAGCCGGACCTCCCCCTGCTGCAAGACAGACAAGAGGAGATTAGGAGCAAGAGACTAGAAGCTGCCAGGCCAACTCCTTGGGCTTCTTCAAGAGAGATCAGCATGGCCAGACCCTAAGGTGGACATTTTCCCAGAAGAACCTCAACGTTCACAGGCATGTTTCTACTTTCACAGAATCAACTGAGAATATTACCTGCACTACCCACACTGATGAACAAGTAACTAGTATAACCACAGATTCTTATAGTCACCTAAACAAGCCTGCAATCTTGCAGTTAAAATTTGTTTCAATGGGTTTTAAGGAGCCTTGACTTCAAAGAACTACAAGACAGCTGTCCTAAGTCAAGTAACTTCTACCTGAAAGCTTCCTATGGCAAACAGCAAGTTAAGTCTTTTCCTCTGAACTACATTCACTCATAACTGACTTTGACTTAAAAAGTCCCTGGGCTCAAATCTCATCTCAGCCTTATACGCTGTTATACAGTTACTGCCTCACATTTGTGTGCATGAAAGGGTTAACCTGAGGCTCTCAGTCTTCCTGCTTCCTGATCCCAACTCAAGAATGCTGCATGTGAATGAAGAATCTCTCTATAAGGAGGTTTCATTGCCTGCATTTTTGTTAGTTGAAAGATTGCATGAACCTTTTTGTAATGAAACCAAGTACATTTCTTTTTAAGTCGTTTGGAACCTTTTGTCAGTGTTTGCAAAAAGCAAAAAGCAAAAAAAAAAAAGAAGGAAAGGGTTCTGACCTCCCTTTGTCTCCTCAGCCTGGTCCTTGGACCCTTGTCGGCACAAAAGAGTCCACGAGAAAAGTCCTTGCAGAGTTTTATTCTTAAAAGTCTTTGTGCGAAAGCGACTGACCAACTACACACATCAACACCAACCAACCCAAACACCAGCCAACCCAAACTAACATTTCTCACTCTATATATACAACCCAGTGCAGGCTGCTGACTCATGCTGACCCAGCTTTATTCACATTAAAGAAACAGCGGCCATTTTAGCCGTGACACCTTTTTCATCTTCATTTCACTACCAGCAGATTTTGACATAGACTATAACTTCTATAACTCCTTAGCAAAATATCCACCTGTTTGCAAAGCTAAGTGTCTGTGATTTATTATACCCAAAGTATTTTTGTGAAGAACATTTGTTTAAAGATGCAAATCTAACAAAGTTTTAATGTGCAATCACAATTGTACTTAACTTTGCTGAGAGAGTAAGAATCTCTCTTCCAAACCTTTCCCTCCAAAAACATATCCACTAGAAAAGCAGCTATTCTGACAATCACCGTGATGAACCAAAGGTGAAATGTTCCAACAACGACCAATTGTAGCAACAACTTGCAAGAACAAGCTCATGTTTATATTCACTTGCTTTGATATATGTGAATTGTCTGGCTTCGATGCTATGCTTATCTGTAAGCCTTGGGATGCTGGGCTCAGGGCCCAGGAAGAGAGGAGCTCTGGACAGCTGCTACCTCTGGCCTCGCTGACCAGGGGAAACTAACATATGCTACTTGGTGCATAAAAGATACATACATGTTTCCTCAGCTGCAAACAAATCATGACGACCTCTCGCTTTTGTGGTGTCCATCCCTTCTGTACAGGTAGTGGGGCTCTGCATGCTGTGGTGTAAGTTTATACCTCTAAATAAGGCAGTAGAACTGCCCATTCTGGTGTTTTTGACATCCTCCTTTGGTATACTTACATCAAACCCCTCGCTTAGCACCTCTTTGTGCTTGCGGTTCAGTACCCCCCTCCCTCCAATTCTCGGTAAGAGAATAATATAGCTTATCTTGCAGCGCTGCTATTATTACTGAAATAATGCATTTGAAATGTCTCCGAGATCAGAAACAAGAGAAATGCTGCCTAACCTTTCAAAATGAAACAGCAGCATTTCCTCCCACCCCAGCACAGAGGTGGCTGGATGTGTGAATGCTGTTTCTTCCTGTTAGAGATCACACAGAGGCATCCCTGCCTGCCCAGGTGTATGCGTGTGCCCTGGCCCTTGGCAGGTTGGCCATATGGAAATCTGACTCTCAGGCTAAGAAAGGTTCTCCGCCGCAGTCCCATGGAAGCCCGGAACATGTTTACAGCTGTTTGCCTATGAGCAGATGGGTACCTCCTGCTGGATGCAACACCTACCTTCTTCCACCTACCTACCTTGTCATGTAGCGTCCAGCCAATGTACTTGAGATAGCTGTCAGTCAGGAAGGAGTTGCTGTAATGCTCTATCCACCGGCCCATCTCTTCAATGCAAATGGCACGAATTTCAGGCATAAGGTCCCTTGACAAGCAAATAACAAAGAAAGTGTTAAGATGGACAGTGTGGCTCACTGGTCCCTGCTCTAGCTGAACTTGCTCTCACCCCAACTCACCGATAGCGGTGAATGAAGACCCCCTTGAAGATAGCGTTCATCAAATTCTCAAGCTCTTCCTGTTTCTCCTGGAGCTGGCAACACACAAAGCAGGACACAAGTGGTTTAAGTCTCCAGCCAGGCACTTGCGTGCACTGCCACCTGCATCTGACATGTTAGAGGGACTCTCACAGGGAGCAGACTGTCTGCCCTGCTTGAAGCACAGTCACATCTTCTGTCTCTGGCATGTAAACATGACACTGAGTCAAAATTGCCTCCTAATGAGTTAGAATAAATCTCTAGAGGCCTGGAGTAAAAACCAGCCCACAGATGATCAGTTCAGCAGCTGTAGTGCTCTAATATTTAATCTAGGGGTTCCGTGACAGGAAGATTGAACCCTTTCCCTCCTGTCTATGAGAAATGAACCCAGCCAATGCTTATATTGATACATTAGAACCCCAGAGTTCCATGATCCCAAGCACAGTCACCTGGATGTCCTGAAGCCTTTATCAAGAGAGCACGAGGAAAAGCTGGGACAGGAGAAGGGATCCAGCAGATACCCATAAGAAATGTTAACTCGCCCAAGAATCTAGGGAAGTCACAGTGGAGAGCCTTTGTGTAACAGAAGCTGCTCCCTTAAGTCCACCGAGGGATTTGCGGAGCTCTGGTGTGTGAACATGGGGATACCTTCCCAAAAGACGTGTTGTGAAGATTCTGTGCTGAATCTGCATGTTTCTGTTCTGAAATTTCACCTGAAGAAATACTAGATCAACATGGTGAGCCCCAAAATGCTACCAAGAAACTAAAAATCCAAAGATGTATTTTGCCTAAAATTTGCACTTTAGACCTGTGGCATGCCAGACATTCATGAATGACAACTCCAAAGAATTCTCAAGGATTATAGATAGAGGCTCTGAGATTAAATCTGCAAGCTCCGTTAGAACCCTTTGGTGCTGCTCATCAATCCCTGGAGATTTGAAGGCATTTAACGTTGCTAGGTGCTCCCTTACCATCTCTTTTCCTATCTTGGGCTGCAACTCCTCCCTCACTTCACTTATCATGCTATCACTCGGTTGGGCATTGCTTTTCTTTTGGGTGAAGACAGAAGGAGATGTTGAGCAGTTCTGCTGTCAGTGAAGGAACTTCTCTGACATCTGCCTTCTCGCTCCTACAATAGCACTTCTCCATCTTCTCCACACAGAGGAGCTGCCACTTGCTTGTTCCTCTTGCTTTGAACACAGCCAAAAAACCACACCCTTTTTAACCTCTCTTGCAAACCTGAGTTCATTCTGAGCTTTAGCCCATCTGACATTCACCCTGCAACTGTTGGCTACTCATATATATATATATATATATATATATATTGGTTTTGGTGTCTTCGGGTGTCTTCCCATGTAAGAGTCGGGGTGTCTGGGCGACGTTTCGACGAGGTCTCACTCGTCATCTTCAGGCTGGTGCTTTCGGCTTCTTGTTACTGGAACAGAGCAGAATCTGGTGTTTGAGTTCCTATAAATACTGTTGAGGGGTGTGGTGTATAGCCTCCAACGTTCTGGGCAGAGAGGAAGTTCCTAGATTAGTGTGCCTTTTCTTCTTTTGTTCCTTAATTACTTGAGGGATATCTTGAGTGATTTCATGAGTGATATTCTGAATACCACTGGGTGGGTCATTAAGTGTAGATTAGTTGCTAAAGCTTTCGTGTCTTGACCTCTTGAGCTTGTGAAGAGTTTTTCTGAGAAGATGGCTGTGCTGCATTTAGTTGTGCTCTGGCTTGGCTTCGTGTATAGGGGCGAGCTGTGATTTTGTGCCTTGTGCCAGCCAGATCTGTGTAGGGATTGCAGGGGGGTGCAGCATCCGGAGGTGCCACTATAGTTTGGCTACTGGATGGAGTCTGTAATATGTCTGTGGAGAGGGTCTGGGTTTGGGTCTGGTGTGGTTGATTGGTGACGGCGTTCTGTGTGCCTCTGGTTCTGGTGTCGGTTTTTGTGGGGAGGGCTAATTTCCAGATGTCTGGCAGGCGGGACGTGTCGTCACGCTTGTTCATGTTGTGAGGGTGTTTCTCTATCTCGATGGCTTCCATGATTATTCTCTTGTGGTGATGTTCCATGTTAAAGAGCAATTTGGAATCTGCAAAATTAATTTCGTGTCCTGTTTCTTTCATGTGTTGGAAAAGAGAGGAAGTTTTTTCTTCTTTTTTGACGGCATTCTTGTGTTCTGCGATACGTGCATTTATTCGTCTGTTTGTTTGTCCAATGTACGTGGCTGGGCAGACTTTGCAGGGTATTTCATAGACCCCTTGGTTTTCCAGCTGGATTTTGTCTTTTGGGTTTCTGAGGATATTGGCTATTTTTTGGTTGGTGCAGAAGGCTGTTTTGATATTGTGTTTATGGAGGATTTTGCTAATTTTGTCTGTAGTGCCCTTGATATAAGGAAGGAGGGCCATGCCATTGTTTTCTTCTGTGTCTTGGTTTTTGGGGGGTGTTTCTTTTTGGATTAGCTTCGTAACCTTGTTTTTCTGGTATCCATTGGCGATTAACACATTTGAGAGATTCTGTAACTCAGTTGTCAAGTGGTCTTTGTCAGCCAGGCGTTTGGTTCTGGAGATGAGAGTCTTGGCTACGGAGTTTATTTGTGCAGGGTGGTGGTGTGATTGTGCATGTAAGTAGCGGTTGGTGTGTGTTTTTTTCCGGTAGATAGTGTGTCCTAGGGAGCCATCAGGTTTTTTGTAGATTAGGACGTCAAGAAAGGGGAGTTGGTTGTTGTCTTCTATTTCCATAGTGAATTGTATTTTGGGGTGTAGGCTGTTGAGATGTATGAGGAAGCTATCTAGTTTTTCTTTCCCGTGTGGCCAAATTACAAAGGTGTCGTCAACATATCTGAGCCAGAGTTTGGGTTTGTGTTCTGACTTGTCTAAAGCATTGGTTTCAAAGTGTTCCATGTACAAATTTGCGATGACCGGTGAGAGGGGTGATCCCATAGGTGCTCCTTCTATCTGTTTGTATCTTTGTCCATTGTGGATGAAGTACGTGTTGGTTAGGCAGTGGTTGGTCAGGTCCAGGATGTATTTGGGGGGATTGTATTTGTTTTGAATGGCTGTCAAGGCTTCGTTAATGGGCACTTGAGTGAAGAGAGATACAACATCGAAGCTCACAAGTAGGTCATCGGGATGTAGGTATTGCTTCTTTATTGTTTCTATGAACTGGAAGGAGTTAGTAACGTGTGAAGCGATGGATTCTGCATAGGGCTGAAGTTGCTTAGCGAGAAATTTAGCGAGATTTTGTAGAGGTGAGCCTATGGAGCTGACTATTGGTCTGAGTGGTGTTCCTTCTTTGTGTATCTTGGGGAGACCGTAGAGTTTGGGGCATCTGGATGATTTTTCTCTGGGGATGATTCTTAGCTGGATTTCTTCACTGATAGGAGAGGCTTTTATTTTGGATTTGGTGGTTTTTTCCAGATAGGTGGTGGGATCTGTTTTTATAGGTTGGTAGGTAGGGTCTTGGAGTAGATTTGATAGTTTTGCTTGGTAGTCCGATGTGTTCATCACAACAGTGGCGTTGCCTTTGTCTGCTGGGAGAATGATTATGTTGTTGTCTTTCCTCAGGTTGGTGAGTGCTTTCTGTTCTTCTTTGTGTAAATTGCTTCTGGGTGGTTTGCTGGAGCAGAGGATGTTGGTGACTTCAAGTCTGATTTTATTGGCTTCATCTGGGTCGATTTTGGTCAGGCTAGCTTCGACTCCACATATGATGTTTTCCGTGGGGATGCGTCTCGGGGCGACTGCAAAGTTGAAACCTTTGGAGAGTACTTTGGTTTCAGTTGGGGTGAGGATCCTGTCTGATATGTTATGTACTGTTTGTTTCATGGGTTGTTGTGGAGGGTGGCTGGGCTTCTGGCGTTTCTCTAGTTTGTAGAGTTTGTTGGTGTGTCTGTCTGTCTTATGTGAGGTCTCGGTTTCAGCTCTCCAGACGGCTAGTTGTTTGCATTTGTCCCAGAGTGCAGGGTGGATTTTGTTACATAGTTTGAGGTGAAGAGTGAGCAGTTCTTTGTTGGTTTGGTTTAGTAGGTATCTTTTCTTATGTATTTCGTTTCTGATTAGGGATAGTTCAGTTCGTTTCAGGATCCTTTCGGTAGCTGGGGTTTTAGAGTGGAATTTAAGTTGGAAGCATGTGGGAGTTAAGTTGTTGTCTCGGCAGTTGCGTAGGAACAGGAGATCACATAAGATGGTGGCTCCTATAAAAACAGATCCCACCACCTATCTGGAAAAAACCACCAAATCCAAAATAAAAGCCTCTCCTATCAGTGAAGAAATCCAGCTAAGAATCATCCCCAGAGAAAAATCATCCAGATGCCCCAAACTCTACGGTCTCCCCAAGATACACAAAGAAGGAACACCACTCAGACCAATAGTCAGCTCCATAGGCTCACCTCTACAAAATCTCGCTAAATTTCTCGCTAAGCAACTTCAGCCCTATGCAGAATCCATCGCTTCACACGTTACTAACTCCTTCCAGTTCATAGAAACAATAAAGAAGCAATACCTACATCCCGATGACCTACTTGTGAGCTTCGATGTTGTATCTCTCTTCACTCAAGTGCCCATTAACGAAGCCTTGACAGCCATTCAAAACAAATACAATCCCCCCAAATACATCCTGGACCTGACCAACCACTGCCTAACCAACACGTACTTCATCCACAATGGACAAAGATACAAACAGATAGAAGGAGCACCTATGGGATCACCCCTCTCACCGGTCATCGCAAATTTGTACATGGAACACTTTGAAACCAATGCTTTAGACAAGTCAGAACACAAACCCAAACTCTGGCTCAGATATGTTGACGACACCTTTGTAATTTGGCCACACGGGAAAGAAAAACTAGATAGCTTCCTCATACATCTCAACAGCCTACACCCCAAAATACAATTCACTATGGAAATAGAAGACAACAACCAACTCCCCTTTCTTGACGTCCTAATCTACAAAAAACCTGATGGCTCCCTAGGACACACTATCTACCGGAAAAAAACACACACCAACCGCTACTTACATGCACAATCACACCACCACCCTGCACAAATAAACTCCGTAGCCAAGACTCTCATCTCCAGAACCAAACGCCTGGCTGACAAAGACCACTTGACAACTGAGTTACAGAATCTCTCAAATGTGTTAATCGCCAATGGATACCAGAAAAACAAGGTTACGAAGCTAATCCAAAAAGAAACACCCCCCAAAAACCAAGACACAGAAGAAAACAATGGCATGGCCCTCCTTCCTTATATCAAGGGCACTACAGACAAAATTAGCAAAATCCTCCATAAACACAATATCAAAACAGCCTTCTGCACCAACCAAAAAATAGCCAATATCCTCAGAAACCCAAAAGACAAAATCCAGCTGGAAAACCAAGGGGTCTATGAAATACCCTGCAAAGTCTGCCCAGCCACGTACATTGGACAAACAAACAGACAAATAAATGCACGTATCGCAGAACACAAGAATGCCGTCAAAAAAGAAGAAAAAACTTCCTCTCTTTTCCAACACATGAAAGAAACAGGACACGAAATTAATTTTGCAGATTCCAAATTGCTCTTTAACATGGAACATCACCACAAGAGAATAATCATGGAAGCCATCGAGATAGAGAAACACCCTCACAACATGAACAAGCGTGACGACACGTCCCGCCTGCCAGACATCTGGAAATTAGCCCTCCCCACAAAAACCGACACCAGAACCAGAGGCACACAGAACGCCGTCACCAATCAACCACACCAGACCCAAACCCAGACCCTCTCCACAGACATATTACAGACTCCATCCAGTAGCCAAACTATAGTGGCACCTCCGGATGCTGCACCCCCCTGCAATCCCTACACAGATCTGGCTGGCACAAGGCACAAAATCACAGCTCGCCCCTATACACGAAGCCAAGCCAGAGCACAACTAAATGCAGCACAGCCATCTTCTCAGAAAAACTCTTCACAAGCTCAAGAGGTCAAGACACGAAAGCTTTAGCAACTAATCTACACTTAATGACCCACCCAGTGGTATTCAGAATATCACTCATGAAATCACTCAAGATATCCCTCAAGTAATTAAGGAACAAAAGAAGAAAAGGCACACTAATCTAGGAACTTCCTCTCTGCCCAGAACGTTGGAGGCTATACACCACACCCCTCAACAGTATTTATAGGAACTCAAACACCAGATTCTGCTCTGTTCCAGTAACAAGAAGCCGAAAGCACCAGCCTGAAGATGACGAGTGAGACCTCGTCGAAACGTCGCCCAGACACCCCGACTCTTACACGGGAAGACACCCGAAGACACCAAAACCATATATATATATATATATATATATATATATATATTCCTCCTCCATGATTTCCTTTCTTCTCTTCTCAAATTTCAACCCATCTGTAAGCTCATTCTGCATCCAATTCTTGTTGGAATCGTCTGCATTTAAGCTTTTACCATTTCACCTTTAAGAAACTCTGATCCATCTTGAGCTCCTTTCTCTTTGAGTTATTTCCAACCATGGCATGTCACAGTAGTTCCTTCAACTTTTTGAAATCAGCCTTCTTAAAGTCTAGAGTGCACATCTGAGCGCAATTTCCCTTGCCTCTACATTCTGAAACCCAAAAGGACATGATCACTTCCCCCCAAGGTTTCCAGGACTTCTACTTCATTGATCAGCTCATCCCTCTTGGTAAGGACCAAGTGAGGAATGTGTTGGACACTACATTCTTGGCAGCTTGAATTCCAGCAGATATTGGGGAAGTTGAAGTCTCCCATGACTACTATAGCTCTCCTTTTCAAATGTTTGATAATCTGCTCTGGGAAGACATCAGCCAAGTCTTCAGTCTGGCTTGGAAGTCTACAGCAGACACCCAGGATAAGGTCACTGTAGTTTCCCTCTCCTGTAATTTTTACCCATATATTCTCAATCTGCTTTCCATGTTCCAGGTTATGAATCTCTTCACAAGTATACACATCCTTTACCTTCCTCTCTTCCTGTTGGGTCTCCGCCTTTTCACTGATTAATTTATACCCATCAATTTCTATATTCATATATATGGATGTCAGGGGCTCAGGAGCAGAGGCACAGGGAGAGAGGAGATGGAGAGCAAAGAGGAAGGATCGGAGGGCAGCGTAGGGGAGTATGGCAGTGACCCGAGAGATTCCATGAGCTTCTCCAGCGAATCAGAAGATTCCCAGAAGGAGGCGCCGATGGTCAGGGCAAGGGGGGTCCCAGGGAGGACACACCAAGAACGGGGGGCCAGCGGGGACTCCCAAAGCAGCAGCTGGAGATCAGGACCAGCTTCCCCACCAGAGCAGAGTGGGGGGGAAGAGTCCCAGGTGTCAGGGGCAGCGTCTCCTCCAGCAGGGAGAGAAGATGAGTCGGAACTGACCACGCCTCTATCGGAGAGTGGGGGAACGGAGGGGAGGTCAGGTCCAGCTAGCCTCCCCGAAGGGGGAAGCAGTGACAGGAGCAGCGTAACAGTCAGGAGGAAGGTTGGCGGCTGGGTGCGCGCGCCAAGTTCAAATGTACAGGTGCGCGGGACAGCAGAAAACCCAGATGGGGAACCAGGTCCTAAAGCCCGCCGGAGGCAGGGAGAAGACTCAGGGGACTCAGCGTCAGAAGAGTCTAGAAAGGGCGAGACTCCAGCTGACAGGAGGACCCAGAGGCGGAAAGAGCAAAGGAAGAGGTGGAGCAAGGCTAGAGTCTTAAACTGGTGCATGGGGGGCGGAGACTCAGACGGAGCTTCAGCGGTCTAGAGTTTCAGACGTAGAGCTGCACGCTGCTGATGTGAAAGACAAACTGAACTTCAATAAAGACTCTTGTATATAACAACGAAGTGGCGTTGGTCCTTTGTGAGCTGGGACCTAGGGCAGCTCTGACAATAATATATATATACTGCCAGCACTCCACACATCAGCACTGGTGATCACACACTTGAGGTGGTAGATTTTGTCTACTTTGGTTCCACCGTTAGTAACACTGAGCTGGACAAACGTATTGGCAAGGCAGCTATGGCAATGATTCACCTCTTCAAAAGGGCATGGGAGAATGTGACGCTAACATTCCAAGATTCAGGCAGGTAGCCATGCTGGTCTGATGCAGTAGAAATATATAAAAATATAAATATAAATAATGTCCAGTAGCACCTTAGAGACCAACTAGCAAACTTAGTTGGTCTCTAAGGTGCTACTGGACAATTTTTTATATTTTTTTTTATATAATGCCTGATCACCTCATCTATCTCCTGAGAAATCTCTATGTGCGACAAGAAGCTACAGTTAGAACTGGATATGGAACAACTCAATGGTTCAAAATTGGGAAAGGAGTACGACAAGGCTGTATATTGTCTCCCTGCTTATTTAACTTATATGCAGAATTCATCATGCGAAAGGCTGGGCTGGATGAATCCCAAGCTGGAATTAAGATTGCCGGAAGAAATATCAACAACCTCAGATATGCAGATGACACAACCTTGATGGCAGAAAGTGAGGAGGAATTAAAGAACCTTTTAATGAGGGTGAAAGAGAAGAGCGCAAAATATGGTCTGAAACTCAACATCAAAAAAACGAAGATCATGGCCACTGGGCCCATCACCTCCTGGCAAATAGAAGGGGAAGAAATGGAGGCAGTGAGAGATTTTACTTTCTTGGGCTCCATGATCACTGCTGATGGTGACAGCAGTCACAAAATTAAAAGACACCTGCTTCTTAGAAGAAAAGCAATGACAAACCTAGACAGCATCTTGAAAAGCAGAGACATCACCTTGCCAACAAAGGTCTGTATAGTTAAAGCTATGGTCTTCCCAGTAGTGATGTATGGAAGTGAGAGCTGGACCATAAAGAAGGCTGATCGCCAAATAATTTATGCTTTTGAATTATGGTGCTGGAGGAGACTCTTGAGAGTCCCATGGACTGCAAGAAGATCAAACTTCTCCATTCTTAAGGAAATCAGCCCTGAGTGCTCACTGGAAGGACAGATCGTGAAACTGAGGCTCCAGTACTTTGGCCACCTCCGGAGAAGAGAAGACTCCCTGGAAAAGACCCTGATGTTGGGAAAGAGGGAGGGCACACGGAGAAGGGGACAACAGAGGACGAGATTGTTGGACAGTGTTCTCGAAGCTACCAGCATGAGTCTGACCAAACTGCGGGAGGCAGTGGAAGACAGGCGTGCCTGGCGTGCTCTGGTCCAGGGGGTCACGAAGAGGCGGACACGACTAAACAACAACAACAAGCATTCAATACCAAGATGAAGGTCTACCAGGCTTGTGTGTTGCGCACGATGCTTTATGGAAGCAAGTCATGGGCAACCGCCAGGAGCGATGCCTCAACACTTTCCACATATGCTGCATCATAAAGGTTTTGGGTATCAAATGGCAGGACAGAATTCCAACCAAAAATGTGCTCTCTTAAGCCCACATTCCCAGCAAGTTCTCACTCCAGTCTCAGTGATGCCTATGCTTGCTTGGTCTTGTCCACAAATTGAAGATGGTCGGCTCCCCAAGGATGTGCTCTATGGGGGCTTCAGGCACCAGACCCATTGGCCGACCAACTCTGCGCTACAAAGATGCCTGCAAACGTGACATAAAGGCTGGAAACATCAACCCCACCGTGTGGGAATCCTTTGCAGATGACTGCAATGCCTGGAGACAGACAGGTCCTGCATCCATAAAAGTGACCAGAAGAGGGGTGACCGGTGAAAGGAGCAGAGAGAGAAGAAACGCCATAGGGCATCCACAGCAGCACAACCAGATTCCTTCATCTGCCCCAGCTGCAGCAAAACACATCTCATTCGCATTGGTCTCTACAGCCAGAACTGGTGCTGTAACCTTCCAACAGTTTCCCCCACCTCCAAATATGCCCTTTTCCACTGTCTCCCAAGACAAGTCTCATTCCACGAGGTTTCAGTAATTTCCATGAGGTCATATTTGCCTGCTCTCCCGCCCCACCCCATGCCACCTTGTGCTGCAGCCCTGCCACCTTCACCTCTCTGCGTTGTTCCAGGAGCCCTTCCAGCTTCCCCAGAGCCCGGCAGCTCGATCCCTTGGCCTGCTCAGCCTCATACTGCCGCTGACTGTTGTCCTTCTGCAGGCTGACACTCAGAGCTACACGCACCAAACCTGTCATTAGTTTCATGGCTACAGGAAAAGATGAAGCATAGCATGGCATTTCTCCGCTCCTCTCAGAAAGGGATGCATCTGCCCACCCAAACCCAGACCCCTCTCCTACCTGCCAAGGTGCTCGTGTGGCGGAAGGCACGCACCTGGGAGTCAGACATGCCAGTAAGCAGGGCGACAAGGCTACCCATCAAATACTCATCATAGAGAACAGCATGTTGTGTTCGGTGCACAAGAACTCCCAACAGCTCACAGAACCCCTGCCGAAACTGCCGCCAGACTGGGGTGTTCAACAACAGTGGGTACTCTGCTGAGCCCTGGGGAAAGATTTGTCTGAGTCCACCATTTGTCTCTGCCACCCTCCCTCCAAGGCAACTGTTTGGATTTAACCTCCCCAGAAACATCCCCTTCCTTAGTTCTCACCTCATCAAATGATTCTGTCAGTTGCTGGATGATCTCCGAGTTCTGAAGGCCTCTCAGCATCTCCAGGGTCACTACACCTGCAGGGCCGTGGAGGGGAGAGAGAGGGGAGAGAGCGCCAGTCCAGCCTCACATCACTGCAGAGCAAGCATGCAACTGGGAGGAGGACGGAGCGCAGGAGAGCTTTTGCAAGAGGATGCAGAAGCCCAACACTCTAAACTCACCTTTGCAGCCACAGGAGTGGACAATGAAGTTGAACAGCTCCAGAAACCCAGATTCCCTGTCTTTCTTGTAACTCTCAAGCCAGTCATCAACTATAGACTGTGGCAGTTGACAGAGGATGGCAGGAGGCAAAGGGAGCAGGGCAAGGACACAGAAACAAGAGAGAGATGCGAGACCCACAAGAGCACAAGCATACTAGATTCCCCTAAGGCACATTCCTCTGCCTTTTCCCTCCAGCATATCCCTGCTCCTTTTCTTTCTCCAGCCAACCCTGCCACTCTCACCTGCCCCACGTCTCCTTTCAAAAACCCAAGCCTTGCTCCACTGCAGCCCACCAAGCCAGCTATCCCATTCCAGCACATAGGACAGGGGCGGAGGCACATCTTTCCCTCTCCTTCCAAAGCTGGCGCTCCCGGGCTGCTCCCAAACTGCGTCGCATGGAGATCAAGCAGCAGCTTCGGGTTGAGCGAGGTGGCGCCTGCTCCGTGCTGCCGGGCCCTCCCCGCTCCCTGCCCCGACTGGAGCCCAGAGCAGGGCCTTCTCAGCGCGGCTCCTGCGCCCAGAAGCGCCCCTCGGCTGCCCCGCCCCGCCCGCCCCTCACCTGCGCGGCGCTCCCGCCCGCCTTCACCGCCTGGAAGAGGCCGCCGCTGGGCTCGGCGCGGGCCGGCAGAGGGTCCTTCCTCGGGGCCGCCTGGGGGACGGAGAGAGAGCGGGAGGAAGCAGCCGGGGCCCCAGCCAGGCCTCGCGGCGCCCCGCCAAACCCCGGCCCCGCCGGGCCTCCCTCCGGCCCGCCCGCCCTCCCTCGCCGCGCCTACCTGCCGCTTGCCGGCCTGGCCCGGAGGGGCGTCCTCGAAGGCGCGGTCGCCGGAGTCCCCCGAGGCCTCGCCGCCCGTCGCCCTGCGGACCAAGAGGGAGCTCAGCCCGGCCCGGCCCGGCCCGGCCCCACGACGCCCTCCCGCCCTCGCCCGCCCGCCCGCCCGGCCCAGGGGACTCACGCGGCGGGGGCCGGGCGGCGCGGCCGGAGGGCCCTGGCCGGAGCAGCCATGGCGGGACCCGGGCGCCCTCCTCCTCCTCCTCCTCCTGCGAGGCTGCTGCTGCTGCTTGGCCGCCCGCCCGCCTGGCTCCCTCGGCGCAACTGCGCGGGAAACGCGCCTCGGCCCCGCCCAGCTCGCGCGCCTGCCCGACACGCGGCTCCCCGCGGCACTGCGCAGGCGCGGCCACGCGGGCCCAGACCCCCCCCCCGCGCTCGCTCGGCCTCCGGCGCCGCTCTCCCCGCGGCCACCAGGGGGCGGCCCGGAGGGGCGGGGAAGGGCGCCGCGCTCTCCCTCGCCGCTGGGGGGCGCCCTCGCTCTGGCCGGCTGCCCTTGGTCCGCCACGAGTGGGAGCGAGCCGCGCTCGGGGTTGACTAGATGGCGGGGGGGGGGGTCATTCATGGGCCTCATTGGCACATGACCAAAGAAGATGTATTTTGAACTGCAATGCAGTGACGTGGAAGTCTATCAATAGGGAAAGAATTCTCTCTCTGGCCGGACCTCCGCCTGGCAAAGCGCGGGAGCCCCCCCCCCCCCAGTCTCCCCGTCCCCGGCAAGGCCTGCTCTCGAGGAGGCCCGCCCGCCCAGCTTCTCTGCCGGCCCGCTTGGCCCTCCTCGGCCCTTCGCATCTAGATGCTATACTCCTATTGATGCAGCCCAGAATTGCATTGGCTTTTTTAGCTGCCGCGTCCCACTGTTGGCTCATGTCAAGTTTGTGGTCAACCAAGACTCCTAGATCCTTTTCACATGTACTGCTCTCAAGCCAGGTGTCCCCCATCTTGTATTGGTGCCTCTCATTTTTTTTGCCCAAGTGCAATACTTTACATTTCTCCCTGTTAAAATTCATCTTGTTTGTTTTGGCCCAGTTCTCTAATCTATCAAGGTCGTTTTGAAGTGTGATCCTGTGTTTTTTCAAAATGGGTTTTATTTGTATTTTGATAAATTTTAGGTTGTTTTATATTTTATCTTTTGATTTTATTATTTTTAATGAATATTTTATATGCATTGCTTCCCAATTTTGTTCTTGATAAAGCAGTATCTACATTTTGTCAAATAACTAAATGGAACCAACAGTTTTTATTTTCTTTATCATGTTGTTGTTGTTTAGTCGTTTAGTCGTGTCCGACTCTTCGTGACCCCATGGACCAGAGCACGCCAGGCACTTCTGTCCTCCACTGCCTCCCGCAGTTTGATCAAACTCATGCTAGTGGCTTCAAGAACACCATCCAACCATCTCATTCTCTGTCGTCCCCTTCTCCTTGTGCCCTCCATCTTTCCCAACATCAGGGTCTTTTCCAGGGAGTCCTCTCTTCTCATGAGGTGGCCAAAGTATTGGAGCCTCAGCTTCACGATCTGTCCTTCCAGTGAGCACTCAGGGCTGATTTCCTTCAGTATGGAGAGGTTTGATCTTCTTGCAGTCCATGGGACTCTCAAGAGTCTCCTCCAGCACCATAATTCAAAAGCATCAATTCTTCGGCGATCAGCCTTCTTTATGGTCCAGCTCTCACTTCCATACATCACTACTGGGAAAACCATGGCTTTTACTATACGGACCTTTGTTGGCAAGGTGATGTCTCTGCTTTTTAAGATGTTGTCTAGGCTTGCCATCACCTTTCTCCCAAGGAGCAGGCGTCTTTTAATTTCGTGACTGCTGTCACCATCTGCACTGATCATGGAGCCCAAGAAAGTAAAATCTCTCACTGCCTCCATTTCTTCCCCATCTATTTGCCAGGAGGTGATGGGCCCAGTGGCCATGATCTTCGTTTTTTTGATGTTGAGCTTCAGACCATATTTTGCGCTCTCCTCTTTCACCCTCATTAAAAGGTTCTTTAATTCCTCTTCACTTTCTGCCATCAAGGTTGTGTCATCTGCATATCTGAGGTTGTTGATATTTCTTCCGGCAATCTTAATTCCGGCTTGGGATTCGTCCAGCCCAGCCTTTCGCATGATGAATTCTGCATATAAGTTAAATAAGCAGGGAGACAGTATACAGCCTTGCCGTACTCCTTTCCCAATTTGGAACCAATCAGTTGTTCCATATCCAGTTCTAACTGTAGCTTCTTGTCCCACATAGAGATTTCGCAGGAGACAGATGAGGTGATCAGGCACTCCCATTTCTTTAAGAACTTGCCATAGTTTGCTGTGGTCAACACAGTCAAAGGCTTTTGCATAGTCAATGAAGCAGAAGTAGATGTCTTTCTGGAACTCTCTGGCTTTCTCCATAATCCAGCGCATGTTTGCAATTTGGTCTCTGGTTCCTCTGCCTCTTCTAAATCCAGCTTGCACTTCTGGGAGTTCTCGGTCCACATACTGCTTGAGCCTGCCTTGTAGAATTTTAAGCATAACCTTGCTAGCGTGTGAAATGAGTGCAATTGTGCGGTAGTTGGAGCATTCTTTGGCACTGCCTTTCTTTGGGATTGGGATGTAGACTGATCTTCTCCAGTCCTCTGGCCACTGCTGAGTTTTCCAAACTTGCTGGCATATTGAGTGTAGCACCTTAACAGCATCATCTTTTAAAATTTTAAACAGTTCAGCTGGAATACCATCACTTCCACTGGCCTTGTTATTTGCAGTGCTTTCTAAGGCCCATTTGACTTCACTCTCCAGGATGTCTGGCTCAAGGTCAGCAACCACACTACCTGGGGTGTACGAGACATCCATATCTTTCTGGTATAATTCCTCTGTGTATTCTTGCCACCTCTTCTTGATGTCTTCTGCTTCAGTTAGATCTTTACCACTTTTGTCCTTTATGATGGTAATCTTTGTACGAAATGTTCCTTTCATATTTCCGATTTTCTTGAACAGATCTCTGGTTCTTCCCATTCTGTTGCTTTCCTCTATTTCTTTGCATTGCTCGTTTAAGAAGGCCTTCTTGTCTCTCCTTGCTGTTCTTTGGAAATCTGCATTCAATTTCCTGTATCTTTCACCATCTCCCTCGCATTTTGCTTGCCTTCTCTCCCCCGCTATTTGTAAGGCCTCGTTGGACAGCCACTTTGCTTTCTTGCATTTCTTTTTCATTGGGATGGTTTTAGTTGCTGCCTCCTGTATAATGTTGCGAGCCTCCATCCATAGTTCTTCAGGCACTCTGTCCAGCAAATCTAAATCCTTAAACCTGTTCCTCACTTCCACTGTGTATTCATAAGGGATTTGGTTTAGATTGTATCTTACCTGTCCAGTGGTTTTTCCTACTTTCTTCAGTTTAAGCTTGAATTTTGCTATAAGGAGCTGATGATCTGAGCCACAGTCAGCTCCAGGTCTTGTTTTTGCTGACTGTATAGAGCTTCTCCATCTTTGGCTGCAGAGAATATAATCAATCTGATTTCGATGTTGCCCATCTGGGGATGTCCATGTGTAGAGTCGTCTCTTGTGTTGTTGGAAAAGCGTGTTTGTGATGACCAGCTTGTTCTCTTGACAGAACTCTATTAGCCTTTGCCCTGCTTCGTTTTGATCTCCAAGGCCAAACTTGCCAGTTGTTCCTTTTATCTCTTGATTCCCTACTTTAGCATTCCAATCCCCTATAATGAGCAGAACATCCTTCTTTGGTGTCACTTCGATAAGGTTTTGTAAGTCTTCATAGAACTGGTCAATTTCAGTTTCTTCAGCACCAGTAGTTGGTGCATAAACTTGGATTACTGTGATGTTAAAAGGTCTGCCTTGGATTCGTATCAAGCTCATTCTATCATTTTTGAGACTGCATCCCAGTACAGCTTTCGCCACTCTTTGTTGACTATGAGGGCCACTCCATTTCTCTTACGGGTTTCTTGCCCACAGTAGTAGATATGGTAGTCATCCGAACTGAATTCGCCCATTCCCGTCCATTTTAGCTCACTGATGCCCAGGATGTCAATATTTATTCTTGCCATCTCATTTTTGACCACATCCAACTTACCCAGGTTCATGGTTCTTACATTCCAGGTTCCTATGCAATATTTTTCTTTACAGCATTGGACTTTCCTTTCGCTTCCATGCATATCCGCAACTGAGCGTCCTTTCGGCTTTGGCCCAGCCGCTTCATCAGCTCTGGATCTACTTGTACTTGTCCTCCGCTCTTCCCCAGTAGCATGTTGGACACCTTCCGACCTGAGGGGCTCATCTTCCAGTGTCATAACTTTTATATGCCTGTTGTCTTTGTCCATGGAGTTTTCTTGGCAGGGATACTGGAGTGGCTTTTTCTTTATCATAGTGAACAGCTATTAAATTCACCATGATACCAAGAGCAGCAATGGGGTGGCATATCCGTTTAAAAGTGTGCTTTCAACATGCAAACCAAACTACAACAAGTACCCCATTTTCAAATATATGCAGGTAAGAAATTGCTGGCCCAATTAAGTCATACAGTTTTGTGAGGAAAACTGATCTCAGATGCTGATAAACTGTAAGGAATACGTGGGTTTTATTTATAAAATAGAAATCTATAGAATGACCACACTTAAAATACTGTTTTGTTTTAATAATAATATTTTTTTATTTTTAAATAAATACTTTTATTGAATTGCAGTAACAAAAACAAACAAAACAAGCAAAAAAGGAAAAATAACACATTACAAAAAAGATAAAATAAAATAAAATAAAAAGAACACACCAAAAAATGCATAAAAACATAGACTTCCCTCCACCCATGTTTGACTTCTTTTATTCATTGTGTTATAAATATTACATTGTTTTTATTCCACTTCCATCCATTCCATCCATTTCCTCAATATTTCTACCCTGTAAACTTTATTCATTGCATATTGATATATTTGTCCCAGAACAATGTTTTTTTCATATACTCCTTTGCACAATCCCATTCTTCAATTAATTTTTGATCTGTTTGTCCTCTTATTGCTGCCGTAAGGCTAGCCGAAACTATATATTCACAAAATTTGACTTGCCACTCTCAAACAGATGGGATTTTTCCCCCTTCCAATTTTTTGCTATAAGTATTCTGGCAGCAGCTGTTGCATATAAGAATACTTTTCTCTTGGTTGCAGGAATGTCATTTGTTGTTATTCCCAAGAGGAACGCTACAGGTTTTTACAGTTATTGCACGGTCCTTTAAGCATTTTTTAAAGTTCCTCTTGTATGGTGGTCCAAATTTTTTAAATATGTACACATGTCGAGAACCTGCTCGACATCCGAAATAATCAGTCTCACACCAAGATGACTTGAAGAAAAAGCTTTGGCCTTAGCCGTGCAATGTTTTATTGTGTCCAGTGAAAATAATTCATCCGCTCTCCTCCAGCACAGCGCTTGTTGTGCGCCTCTTACCCAAAAGTAACAATCACAAGAATGTAACCTTGCCTTTGCCCACAGACAAAGAGAGTGTTATGCTACGTGAGCCAATCATTTAGTCCAGCATGAGGTGTTCACGCGCTCATCATGCTCTTAACAATATCTCGTGCCGTAAAATCACTCTGCAATAATAAGAACTCTGCTCATGCTCTTATGTACAAGCAATCATTTTCCCACATACACATTCCTACCACATATGATACATTGTTCTGATGTCCTTTTTGCATCTCCAACACACACTGGTTTTTGATTTATATATTCTAGCCAGTTTAACCGGGGTTAAATACCATTGGTATATCATTTTCATTAAGTTTTCTCTAATTATGGAGCATGCTGTAAATTTAATGTTGTGTCTCCATAAATTCTCCCATTGTTCCAACTGGATTGTATGGCCGATATCTCTGGCCCATCAGATCAAAACCTATAATAATAATAATAATAATAATAATAATAGTGATAATTTTATTATTTATACCTTGCCCATCTTGCTGGGTTTCCCCAGCCTCTCCCCTCGCCTCGTAAAAGGATTTTTTTTATTTAAAAAAATGGAACGCTTCACAAATTTGCGTGTCATCCTTGCGCAGGGGCTCTGCTAATCTTCTCTGTATCGTTCCAATTTTAGTATATGTGCTGCTGAAGTGAGCACGTAAAAGGATATTGTTGGGCTGGAAAAGGTTCAGAAAGGGCAACCCAAATGATTAAGTGGGGGGAATAGAGTGACACCCCTATGAACAAAGGCTGCAGCGTTTGGAACTTACCGGTATAGAAAAAAGGCAAGTGAGAAGCAACGTGGAATCATAAGAGTTGGAAGGGACCCCAAGGGTCATCTAGTTCAGCCCCCTGCAATGCAGGAAACTCAACTAAAGCACCCATGACATGACCATCCAACCTCTGCTTAAAAGCCTCCAAGGAAGGAGAGTCCTCCACCTTCTGAAGGAATCCATTTCACTGTCAAACAGCTCTTACTGTCAGAAAGTTCTTCCTGGTGTTGAGTTGTAATCTCCTGTCTTGTAACTTGAAGCCATGGGTTTGAGCCCTACCCTGCAGAGGGAGCCGCCAGAAGACCCTCAGTGGACCTCAGTGTCTGGGCTAAACGATGGGGGCATGCCTGGAGTTGCTCAGCAGCCACCCACTCAATCACCCTGCCCAAGAATGGAAGATTTTAAACTGGGTGATAGTTGGCCATATTAGCCGAATCAAAAGATGGTTTTTTAAGAAGCTGTTTACGTAATAACCGCCTCTTTCAGTGGGTCTGGGAAGGCTTGCTCACAGAGGGAAGGATTCACCGCCCCACAGAGCCCATTACCCAGCCCTTGCCGGCTCATTTTTATGAGTCCAGATAGGCAAGAATCAAAGAGACAGGTGGTTGATTTCAGTTGTTCAAGAGCCTGTCCACATCCTGGGAGGTAACAGATTGGAATTGATCCCATGCAACTTGACTAGACGGAATCTTGGGTCCTTACCAGGCACCAATGGCGAAGGTGGCTTTTAGATTGCGAACCACCTGAAAGAGTCTCCTGCTGCTGTTTTCTGCAGATGCAATAGAGGCGGTGAAGAAGGTCCTCTTCACCGTCACTATCGCCACTTGGTAGGCTCTAACCCATGTCCGGTCCGATTCAGAATGAGTTTCCTGCCACTGGTTCTCTAGCCATCTCAATGACTTGTTTCATTGCCCTCAGCTTTGGTGAAAACCATGGGGCTGTCTGGGCCTTATGAAATCAGAGAGGGCGCTTCGGAGCCAAACAGTCAATAGCCCTGGTTAACCCCGCATTCCAGCGGGCTACCAGGAAATCAGCTGAAAGGCCATCAACAAACTTCCCCTACTACTCTCTGGAAGCCAATTGGATCCATTCAGTGGCGGGGACGGACCATCCGAATCAGTCCCACCTCCCTGCAGAGGGGAAGGGTTGTGGAGAAGTCCAGTTGCACCAGGAAGTGATCTGACCATGACACTTCTTTTGTTTCGCTTTTACTTAGTGTCAGATCACCCACATCCATAGAGATGAACACCAGGTCTCTTTAAAACCAACCAGTCATCTACGACTTCCCATCTTCCCCTTCCGTGGTTCCTTTAATTTTCCCACCTACCCCACATATTCTCATATATCTATTTAACTCCCTTATTCCTTTATTATTCCTTTGTTATGTGTTACACTATTGAATTTACCTCAATCCTACTAACTTGTTCACATGTTTACAGTTGTTTTCCAGATACTACACAAAAAATTCCATTCCACTTTGTATACCTGTTCTTGTTCTCTTATTTTACTTGTTAGACCAGCTAACTGCATATTCCATCACTTTTAATTGCCAACCCTCCTTATTTGGGACCTCACTCACCTGCCATTTCTGAGCTAACAAAATCCTAGCTGCTGTAGTAGCATACATAAATATGTAAAGGTAGAGGGATCCCTGACCATTAGGTCCAGTCGTGGCCGACTCTGGCATTGCGGCACTCAACTCGCTTTATTGGCCGAGGGAGCCGGCGTACAGCTTTCAAGTCATGTGGCCAGCATGACTAAGCCGCTTCTGGTGAACCAGAGCAGTGCACGGAAATGCCGTTTACCTTCCCGCCAGAGTGGTACCTATTTACTTGCACTTTGATGTGCTTTTGAACTGCTAGGTTGGCAGGAGCAGTGACCGAGTAACGGGAGCTCACCCCGTCGTGGGGATTCGAACCACCGACCTTTTGATCAGCAAGTCCTAGGCTCTGTGGTTTAACCCACAGCACCACAAGCGTCCCAAATATGTACCATTCCCAAAAGAAATGGGTATTTGGGAAAAGGTTTTTAAACATTTTTTTTCATCTCATCATATATCATTATCGTTATTGTCAGAGCTGCCACCCAGTCCCAGCTCACATAGGACCAAGTCCGCCAGCGTTCACTTTATAAGAGTCTTTATTAAGTTACAGGTTTCATTTCCGAACTGCAGCGTGCAGCTCTACACCTTCTGCCCTAGGTCGGCGAAGACCCGTCTGAGTCCCCGCCTCTTGCACACCAGCTTAATACCCTAGCCTTGCTCCACCTCCTTCGCCTCTCCCTACGTCTCTGGGTCCTTCTGCCCCCCTGGGCCTCCTCCCTTCTACTCTCCTCTGACGCTGACCCCCCTGATCCTTCTGCCTCCTTGCGGCGGGCTTTAGGACCTGGCTCACTCTCCGGGCTGCTTACTGCTCCAGCTTCCGCTGCATTTGAACTTGGCGCGTGCGCCCAACTCTCTACTTTCCTCTTAACCGTTGCCTCGCTCTCTGAGGAGGGCGTGACCACCCCTGACTCGTGCCCTCCCTCCTGCTGACAGCCTCCGGAACCCGATGCCTGGCTACCTTCCTCCCTGCTGCTCTCAGTCTTGAGCGTGGGTCCCGACTTCCAGCTGCTGCCGCCCTCAGTTATGAGCGTGGGTCCCGACTTCCAGCTGCTGCTCTCTGAATCTCCTCTGTTCCCTTCCTCCTGGGGTGTCCCCCCGGATCCCCCCCTTGCTCTGCTCACTGGGGCTCCCTTTTGGGAGTCCTCTGACTCACTGCTTAGGCTTGGAGATCTCGGGTCGTCATCATCACTCATTTTCCCTTCGGATTCCTCCCCCTCGCTCTCTGCTTCCTCCCTTCTCTGCGTCTCTGCTCCTGAACCCCTGACATCCATCCCCCCCTCGAAGCCCCCCCTTCCCCCCTCCCCGCTTTCAGGTGTGGGTGCTGGGTGCTCCATCATCACGGGAGGGAATGCCGGATACAGTTCGCTCCCCGTGGTTGGCCGCCAACTGAAGACCTCCGAGTCTTCCTCCTCGCGGTCGCCGACGTTGACCTGTTCCGCTTCCATCTCTGTACCGCCGTGCTCGAACCCAAGGTCCTCCCCGAACACGTCCATGTCAGTCTCTGCGTCGGTCGCTCGACCTGGCATCTCCAGCCACTTCCGGCGCCATTGCTCCTCCGGTCGATCGTCCCACCAATACGAGGTGTCTGACGCCGAACCCGCCGGCGATCCTTCTGGGGAACGGGTGCTCAGTGCGGGTTCCCCGTCCGAGTCGAATCCATGGAACGTGCTGGAAGAAAGTGTGGGCGTGAACAGCCAGTCGTCGAAGAAGCTCGCTGGCATGGGTCTGTGTGGGAAAAGGGCATGAAACTCGTCCTTGAGCAGGGGTTCCTCCAAAGCGTAGTCTGGCACCCAGCTATTGGCGCTGGCCCGGGTGCCCTCTCTGGCTAGGAGGTATTCGACTCCCTCTTCTCCCCATCTGGAGTCCAAAATCTCCGTGACCTCGTTGATGGGGTCTTGCTGCGTCACCCCTCGCGTCTCCGTCCGCTCCCGGAACGGACTCGGTGCCGTCCCTGGCTCCTGGAATCTGTGAGGTGCCTTGTAGGGAGTGAGCACCGACCTGTGGAACACCGGATGCATTCTGGAACCCTCCGGCAGCGCCAGTCGGAAGGCTACCGGGTTGATCTGTGCTTCGACTTGGTACGGACCAATTTGCTTGTGCCCCAACTTCTTCTTGGCTAGTGACCTGGTCGGCACTGCGTGGGCTGCCAACCAGACCCAGTCTCCCACTTGGATCTCTTCGCCAACCCGCCTGTGCTTGTCAGCTTGCACCTTGTAGGCGTGCTTAGCTAGCTCCAGCTGCCGTCTGAGTTGATCGTGTACCGCCTGCAACTCTGACGCGAACGCGTCCGCCGTCTGTGGTTCTCCGTCCCCCACTCTCTCCCGTCCCGGGAAGGTTCTGGGATTCCTCCCATTGTTGGCGAAGAACGGCGTCACCCCTGTGGACACGTGCTTCGTGTTGTTGTAAGCGAACTCGGCGAGCGGCAGGTAATCCACCCAGGTCGCAGGTTGTTGATTGGCATAGCATCTCAGGTACTGCTGCATGATGGCATTGACCCTCTCTGCTTGCCCGTTGGTCTGCGGGTGTCTTGCTGATGCCAGATCGACCTTGACATTTAGAAAACTCATCAGCTTCTTCCAGAAATTCGAGACGAACTGGCGCCCGCGGTCGGACAGGATAGACCGCGGCAGACCATGCACTTTGAACACGTGATCTATGAACAGTTTGGCGGTTTGTTCCGCCGTGGCCACCTTCGCACACGGAATGAAATGTGCCATCTTGGTGAACAAGTCCACCACCACTAGTACAGCTGTCTTGCCTCTCGAGCTGGGTAGATCCGTAACAAAGTCCAGGGCCACTCTCTCCCACGGTTCAAACGGCGTTTGCAGCGGTTCCAGCAGTCCCGCCGGTGGTTTGTGCACCGGTTTGGCCCTCTGGCAGGTGTCGCACCTCGCAACGTAGTCCGCGACTTCCCCTCTCAGTCTGGGCCACCAAAAGTCCCTTGCGACTAATTCCACCGTTTTTTCCGTGCCAAAGTGCCCGGCCGTGGGTGCGTCGTGCAGCTGCTGCAGTACCCTGGCGCGAAGTTCGTCTCCCGGCACGTAGATGGCCCCTTTACGTAAGAGCAAGCCGTCTCGTATCTGGAACTCGTCGCCCTTCGCCGTGCCCTTGTGCACCTCTGCCATCTTCGCCCGCGCGAAGGAGTCGTCCTGCAACGCCCGCCGCACCGCATCCAGGTCTACTGTGGCTGAAGCGCACGCCCACGCTGTTGGCGCGAAGATGTGCATGGCTGCCGCTGGCGTCGCCTCTTCGAGGTATTGCGGTTTGCGGGACAGTGCATCCGCCATGACGTTGGTGTCGCCTGGGACGTACTCTATTCGGAAATTGAAGTCAGCAAAGAACTCCGCCCAACGTATCTGCCTCTGGTTCAGGAACTGAGCCGTGCGCCAGTGCTCCAGATTCTTGTGATCCGTGCAGACCTGCACCGTGTGCTTGGCGCCGATCAGGAAGTGCCTCCACGCCTTGAAAGCTGCATGAATGGCCAGCAACTCCCTGTCCCAGATGGTGTAGTTCTGCTCCGACTTGCTGAGCTTTCTGGAGTAGAACGCTCCCGGCCTCCAGACCCCCTGTGGGTCCCTTTGCAGCAGGACAGCTCCCACTGCTCTATCGGACGCGTCTGTCTCTACCCGCATCGGTTTGCTGGGGTCGATATGCAGCAGTTGCTCTTCCGACGCGAAGAGACGCTTGAGTGCCTGAAAGGACTGCTCCGCCTGCTCCGTCCAGATGAATTTCTTTTTCTTGGAGCTTAGCGTGTCCGTAATGGCCGCCGTCTGCATCGCGAACCCCTTGATAAACTTGCGATAGAAGTTGGCGAAGCCGACAAACCGCTGGACCTCCTTCCGATTGCGCGGGCTCTTCCAATCCAACACCGCACGAACCTTGGCGCTGTCCATGGCTAGCCCCTTGTCCGACAACTTGTAACCCAAGAAATCCACCTCCGTCGTGTCGAACTGGCACTTCTCCAGTTTGGCGTACAGTCTATGCTGCTGCAGCCTCTTCAGCACCTCCCGAACATCTTGGTCATGGGCTTGCTGCGAGTCGGAGAATATCAGGATGTCATCCAGAAAGCAGACGCACTTCTTGTAAAGGAGTCCCGCCAACACATGATGCATGAAAGCTTGGAAACAGTGAGAACCGTTTTGCAATCCAAACGGCATCACTCTGTATTCGTAGGTGCCCAGAGGCGTGAACATGGCTGTCTTCCACTCATCGCCCTCCCTCATGCGGATGAGATTGTACGCACCTCGCAGGTCCAACTTGGTGAACACGCGTCCCTTGCGCACCGTCGCTAGCAGGTCGTCAATCCTGGGCATGGGGAAATCAGAAGGCTTGGTCATCTTGTTTAAGAGGCGAAAATCCACCACCAGTCTTTTCTGGGGCGTGTCCTTCTTCTTCACGAAGAAAACAGGACTGCCCCCTACTGCCCTGGACTCCCGGATGAAACCGCGCTGCAAATTGTGATCTATGAACTGTTTGAGTTCCTGTAATTCGTCCTCAGACATGGAATACAGCTTCCCTTTCGGCAGCGTCGCCCCTGGTAGGAGGTCAATCTTGCAGTCATATTGCCTGTGCGGGGGTAGCTTGTCAGCCTCTTTCTCGCAGAAGACCTCCAGAAAGTCTGCGTATTTGTGGGGGACTGCTTGCAACGTTCCCAACTGCAGTTGTGATTCCTCCTCCTCTCCCTCCTGTCTGGGCAGGATGCAGTGTTCTGCGCAATAAGAGGAGCCGAAGATCAGCTGTCTCTGGTACCAAGCCAGTGTCGGACTGTGCCTGTCCAGCCAACTCATGCCCAACACAATGGGCGTGTCCGACAGTTGGGTGACATTAAAACTGATGACTTCCCTGTGGTTGCCAAGGCGCATCACCATCGGTGGCGTTTGCTTCACCACCTGCCCCCCTAGCAACTCTCTGCCATCCACTGTGACGACTTGCAGGGGCAGAGTGGCAGGCAGTAGCTGTATAGCGTGCTGCTCCACAAAATCCTGCGCTATAAAGTCTGCGTTGCTTCCAGAATCCACAGAAAGCGGCACTTCGATAGTGACGCCATCGGGTAGCTGGAGAGATGCTGTGAGCTGCACTACTGGTTTGGGTGGGAGGGGGTCCGTGGGTTGCAAGATCGCTGGGGACTGCTTCACTGATGCGTCTGGCTGGGCCCCAGTGCCTCTGTCTCCAGCCAGACATCGTCGTTTCCCTGCTGTGGTTCTCCTTGCTGTGTTGCTGCAGTCACCATTGCCGAGGCTGCAGTGTGCTTGTGGAGCCTCCGGGGACACTCTTTCGCCAAATGGCCTGGATCCTCGCAGATGTAACACTTCCTGTTCCCTCTAGGAGGCTTCGCTTTCACTGCTGTCGGTGCTTGGGCTCTGGCTGCTGACTGAGCCCTTGCACCTCCAACCTCCATCGGTTCCCCTCCCCCTCCTGGCGGAGGTGTGGATTGCGCACGCGCTGCTTCTCTTGGAACGAAAGAGAAACTTCTCGCTGCTTCGCGCCCTCCACGTCCTTCATCTCTGCACCAGGGACGTTCTTCCAGCCTCACCCCCACAGTCAGCGCCCTTTGGACCACCTCCTGCGTGCTTCGGGGCCTCTCCCCCCTTGCAATTTCATCCTTGACCGCTGAGCTTAGACCCTCCCAGAACAGGTCTCTGACAGGGGGCGAATCCCGGTCCCACTCTAAGGCACTGACCAGCGCAAAAAAGCGGGCGTGGTACTGCCGGACGCTTGCCCTCCCTTGTTTCAGTCCATGAATCTCCCGTCGGGCAAGATCCACATCAATAGTAGACAAAAAACACGCATCCATCGCTTTGATAAAGGCATCTGCATTCTGAAGCGCCGGATCTTTATCCCTCCACAAATTGCGTAGCCACGCTTTAGCATCCCCATGCAAATGGGATAGTATGAACCCCACTTTCTCTTCCTCATCTCTAAAGTCTTTTGCCAGCAGTTGCAGTGCGCACATTACGTCTGCTCGAAAATTGGGGTACTGTTGTAAATTCCCATCGAAGTGAGCCACAAGCCCTCCTGCTCTCCGTGCCAACCCAACCCCCTCCGGTCTGGGTCCTGGCTGCCCGTGTTTAACCCATGCTTCAAACCTGGCGTGGAGATCTCTGTAGGCGGCTGCCGCATCCTCCTCCCTCTTCTTGGATGCCAGTACCTCCGCGTTCAATTGGGTAACTGCCTGTTGCAGCGCTGCAACTTTCTCTGCTTCCGTCATCTCTGCTAACCGTCGTGAGCTTGCTCCCAAACACCGATCCCCTCCTCCAGCTGCCTCTCTCTCCGCTGCGAGATATCAGGTGTCCGAAGCTTTTAAGAGACGGGTCTTACTGTCAGAGCTGCCACCCAGTCCCAGCTCACATAGGACCAAGTCCGCCAGCGTTCACTTTATAAGAGTCTTTATTAAGTTACAGGTTTCATTTCCGAACTGCAGCGTGCAGCTCTACACCTTCTGCCCTAGGTCGGCGAAGACCCGTCTGAGTCCCCGCCTCTTGCACACCAGCTTAATACCCTAGCCTTGCTCCACCTCCTTCGCCTCTCCCTACGTCTCTGGGTCCTTCTGCCCCCCTGGGCCTCCTCCCTTCTACTCTCCTCTGACGCTGACCCCCCTGATCCTTCTGCCTCCTTGCGGCGGGCTTTAGGACCTGGCTCACTCTCCGGGCTGCTTACTGCTCCAGCTTCCGCTGCATTTGAACTTGGCGCGCGCGCCCAACTCTCTACTTTCCTCTTAACCGTTGCCTCGCTCTCTGAGGAGGGCGTGACCACCCCTGACTCGTGCCCTCCCTCCTGCTGACAGCCTCCGGAACCCGATGCCTGGCTACCTTCCTCCCTGCTGCTCTCAGTCTTGAGCGTGGGTCCCGACTTCCAGCTGCTGCCGCCCTCAGTTATGAGCGTGGGTCCCGACTTCCAGCTGCTGCTCTCTGAATCTCCTCTGTTCCCTTCCTCCTGGGGTGTCCCCCCGGATCCCCCCCTTGCTCTGCTCACTGGGGCTCCCTTTTGGGAGTCCTCTGACTCACTGCTTAGGCTTGGAGATCTCGGGTCGTCATCATCACTCATTTTCCCTTCGGATTCCTCCCCCTCGCTCTCTGCTTCCTCCCTTCTCTGCGTCTCTGCTCCTGAACCCCTGACAGTTATATAGCATTGTATATCATTTCCCGATACTTTTAAACTATTTTACATATCTACCACATGTGGACATCCTTCTTGAATTGTGGTGCCCAGAACTGGACACAGTATTCCAGATGTGGTCAGACCAAGGCAGTTTCAAGTTTTGCACTTATCATTTTTTCTACAAGACATCTGTTATGAAAATGGAAGTTAACTAGTGTGTGTGTAGTTAGCCTTGCCTAGGACGCAAAATAGCATGGCACGGGCATTGTGGCTGCTACACACGGACAACAGGAACCTGTTTTCCCAGACCCTAATTGGCAGGAGATTGCTGAAATCATTTGGGGAAGTATGCAATAAGCAACAGTTATGTGTCAATTACACCAAGACCAATTTAAACGTATTTGGCAACTGAGCAGTTAAGCACAAATGGCAATCAAGCAGGCATCTGTTGGAGCAATTTGATACATTTAATTAACCAGAGATTTCTTTTGCCCAAAATGGTCTTTGGAATGGTTGGAGTTTGGCGCAGTCAGTGTTTGCATTTCCCAGAGTGAAGGGTGGGGATATTGCAGTGGCGTAGCGTGGGGGGTGCAGGGGGGGCCGGCCGCACCGGGCGCAACATCTGGGGGTTAGGGTTAGGGGGTGCAAATCCATGGGTTAGGGGCGCAAATCCACGGTTTAGGGGGCACAAATTACTTGCCTTGTCCCGGGTGCTGACAACCCACGCTATGCCACTGGGATATTGTGGTGCCGCCCCTGAGAGTTTTTGAAGTTGAGGTTATTCCTCAGTTGACACGTGGGGCAGAAATCTTGGGCATTTCAGAGCCAAGACTGTTGGACGCATCACAAAGATGAGAAGCCAGTAATTTTCTGGCCAGGGGCTCCTCTGTGCCATAGGAAGCCAGCTGCAGTCTCAGGAGCGACCAGCCGTGGGGCAACTTTAGCTATGTGGGTCCAGCCAGCTCTTCAGGGAGAAGATATTGAGAAAGGGAGTTGGTCCTGCTGTCCATGAGTTTGACAGTGACTGGGGATGACTGCAGCAACAGCAGCAAGCCTTTTCTTGCTTTCCTGAAATTCTGGAGAAACAACATTTTATTACCTCACATTTTGTTATCCTTGATGAAGAGTTGCTTATCTCAGTTTGAGGCTTTGTCCAGTCAGCCTTCAAATGCTCAAGAAAGCCTGAGGTGTTTTACTGTGATTTCAGCTGGTAAATTGGTAGATTATCCTGACTTGTGAGCAACTGCACCGTATATTCTAATTGCTGTTGATCTTTAACTGAAAGTGTGTCCTAAAACTCTTTCCTATTATTTTTTTTTTAATTTCAGCAGGGAAACTGAGGCATAAATTGAGCTACTAGATAATTCCATTAACATTTCAACTTACAAACCCTTTTTTCATCTTCACATTGTTAACGTGTTCTATCTCATTGTAAAGATAATTTTCTAGTTTCATTATCTGGCAACAGTTTTCCAAATGGCATTTTACATTTGTTTAAAACAACATGTGACTCAGGATTTCTCTCTCTTTTTTTCTAAACTTCAGTTAGATATTGCTCCAAGAAATTAGAGAATAGGTTAATGACCCCTTTTTGTACCGATAGATTTGCTTTCTTACTTGCTGAACTGAGAAGAAATGTTGCATTAGGATCATACAAGCTTAGAAGAATGGCCTCACGGTCCCAATGGAGGAAGACTGGTGGGCCAAGGCTGCCCCACAGGCTGGAGATACTCTAGATCGAGAGATCCTTTGGGGAGCCAAAAGTCTCTTAACTTGCCTCAGAGGACAAGTACAACCCCGTGGCAGGTTGAAGCTTGTCTCATACATAAAGTGTACATGAATTTGGCACATAATTTAAAACAAGCGGCACCAAGACACGAAATAATGTCCCAATGGAAGCTGATTGTCCTCCAAAAGCAAAAAGCGGTCCCGGAGTGCTGGTGTCAGCTGGCGTCTCTGACATTGTTGAAACTGGGAAACTGAAAAGGAAATTGGTTGGCCAAATGATACAATACAATATTTATTGGTATGAAATTCTCTTCTTCTTGAGAAAGAGAACTTCCTTGACATTTGTCTTCCCTGTAAACGATAATAAACGTTGGGTTGAAAAGTCACAAATCATTAGGGTGTTGCTAAAGCAAAGGGTCTGTTTCTCCACATTACAACTTCCACGTAGACCTGATGCTCCCCTTCAACCCGTGACTGCAGAGTGAAGTGTCATATACACAGGGTTTTGCTTTGGAAACATTTACGTGGCTTGAATTGTCACGTCACATCGGTTATGTTACATTGGCCACAGGTTCTTTGCCAGAAAAGCTTTCCCCCACAGTTTCCAACAAACGTTGCCATATGTTCAGCACTTGCCCATGAAGCGTTAGCTCTTTGTCCTTTTGCCACAGATGGTTTTTTTTAATTGTTCAAGTACTTTTAGAGAAAATATTTCTCCAAGTTACAGATAAATTATTGAAGTTGCAAAACTGGTCACATCCTTTAAAAAACACAATTTCAGAAAAGTGTTTAACTTACCCGTGGAATACCATCGCAGGCACACCCCAGCCTCACTCGGCTGACACCGGTCTCAGGGCCAGCCTTGCACTAAGCCTGAGGTCTGCTGGCTCTTTTGCCAAGTGCTCAGCTCCAGTGCTAGAAGCTTCAGCAAGAGGAGCACCTCAAAAGATTTTGTCTACCTGAGAGTTCTTCTTAGTTTCCCCAGTGGGAAATGAGAACCAGTGTGGTATATTAGTTAGAGTGTCAGACTGGGAGACCAGGGTTTGAATCCCCAGTTGGCCATTAAGCTTTCTGTGACCTTGGGGGCTTCTCAGCCTAAACAACCTCATGGGGTTGCGGGGATTAAATGAGAAAGGGGAGAACCAGGTACATATATCACCTTGAGCTTCTTGGGGAAACGAGGTGGGAGAGCAAGACAATGAATAAATGGACGCTGGACTAGATGAGCCCTTGGCCGGATCCAGCAGGCTTGTCTTATGTACTTATCCAAGCTTCCATCCGCTGTGATCTCAAGGCAGGAGGCTTTGGTGTGAGATGTTGTCTTCAAAATCATTTCAGAATCCACGTGTGTTATGTCCTCTGGACCAGACCTTCCTGATGGCAGGCAGCTCAAAAGAGGATGCAATGACCTAGAGTGGAGCAAGACCAGCAGAGGCTCTCAGGTACCCCGCATGTGGCCAGCAGCTGGGCTGAAAAAGAGGAAGGGCCAGGCAGAGGCCTGACTGTGGCTCAGCAGAGAGAGAGAGAGAGAGAGAGAGAGATCCGTCCCTCACAAACAGCCACCTTCCGCGAGCAAGCAGAGCTGAAATTTCTCCATCATCATCAGAAATGCTGTTTGTGTGCCCCGCTGCTGCCACTGAGAAAAACTTCCTTCTTCCCCCACCCGCCCTGGCAGCACCCAGGAAAGTCCAGTGGAGTATCTGGGTGCAGCAGGAGCCGCCTCTGCCACCTGCAGGAGCCCCCTAGCTCTGTAGATGGAGAAACTCGATTCAGTTTCCACTGAAAGGGGAAGCAAACCTTGCAAGAATTCAAACACAGCTATCCTTTAAAATTGCCCCCCCCCCAAATGTTGGAATGCAGTTCTCCAGCCAAGTAATGTGTACTAAAATGCACGTACAGTAATCAAGTGTACATAAAAGTGCATGCATTGGTGAAAACATACAAAAATCCATTATTTGGGGGGGCACTTTGCAAAGAAGTGTCTTATCAGGCAAAACCGCCTACAAACATGGGAATATTGGGAGAAAACACACTGAGGGTAAGAACTGTTGGACAGTGGAGCAGACTCTCTTGGAAGGTGCTGGGCTCCATCATTGGGGGGGTTTAAGCAGAGACTCGATCACCAACTATCGGGGAGGCTTTAGTTGTGATTCCCGCATTGCAGGGATTTTGTCATGGGCCAGGAATCAGCTTCACCTGTTGAGCAGCAGCCTGAAGGAGCAGAAGGCAGAGTGACGCCACCTGCCACTGATCAGCCTTCTTGCTCCTGATGAGAACCAGCTGGCTCCAGCTTTCTTCAGCAGGGTTTCCAGCCTCAGTCAGTTGCTGGAAACAACATTTGTCGTTCCTGGCCAGACCTTGCTGCTTCTTGCCTCTTGTGACCTTGGACTCTCTGCTTTCTTGACCCCGGACTGTCTGACTACATGAACTGGGATACTTCTGACCTTAGGACTGGACTGAACCTTGCATATAGACTCTGCCTCCAGACAAGTACCCCCTGAGACTCGGCTGGTCGGCTGGCCTCTCCTGCCACTGAGCTCTGCCATGGTTGAGCAGCACGGGACTATGACAGGGTTGGACTAGATGACCCTTGGGACCCCACCCAACTCTATAATTCTGAGAGTCCCTGCTGCTGCTGCTATGACTACTATTAGAACCACTCCAGTCTGCTCTCCCTTTAGAGCCAGCGAAGCCCGTGGGCCATCAGAGCTGGGGGCAGCAAGGTTGTGGCTAAGGTGAGTTTTGAACAGGGGGTGGCCAGGCCTGGCCCACACCTTGAACCCGTGGCCAGATCCTTACAAGGAACAGGATTTCTTTGGGTCAGCTGTTTCGCAATTCAAACGGCAACCACTTGATGGTTAAAGATTTCCTCACAATGGTTAACGCGCACACAGCCAACCCAATCTGCTCCTGGTCTTGTGAGCATCATCCTGGGGGTGCGTGGGCCAGTCAGCCTGTCCACCCCAGCAGGGGCTGAGCAGGAGCTGAGAACTGCAGGGTTGGCACATCCCTTCCCCAGCAGGATTGCCCCAGCAGCTCTTCCTCCCTCGCTCTTGCTCACTTGGGGCCAGATTGCTCCAGCATTTCCTCCCCATCCGACTTTCATAAGTGTGTCACGCGAGTCACCCTGAAGTGGGGCAATATCTCTGGCCAAAGGGGCAGGAAGGCTCCCAAACTCCCGAGCCCCTTCATTTGGGAGGGAGGTGCCGGGGGGGGTTCTGCTGCCCCTCCACAAGGCACAAGACCAAGAGTAGCTTGGAAACAAGGAGTTGAGCCCAGGTGGAGGTGGAGGGCCAGAGCAAGAGTATGGGGGGGGCTCCATCAACAGGTGGGAACAACTGTACCTTCTCCTGGAGAACTGCCAGGGGAGGAGGGTGGCCAGGATCTGAGCAAACTCACTACCTGCAGTAAGGTCTAGGAGAATCTCTGTTGGGGGACAGAGCACTGAGAGGGTGACAAAGGCAATCTTTCTCCTCTTACCCCACCCCCAAGCTTGCCAACCTCACTGCCAGTAGCCACAGGCCAGCACATGCCCCCCCACCCCACCCCAGGTGCTCCTTATCCGAGGGCAGTGGAAGGCCTGAAGATGTTGGGATTCTGTGGCAGGAATGAGCCTGTCCAGTTAACCTGGTGGCAACTGGAGGGTGAGGGTGTGTGTGTGTGTGAGAGAGAGAGAGAGAGAGAGAGAGAGATGTCCTCCCTTGCTTGAGCCCCTCCTTGCCCCTCCCTCCAGGTAAGCAGGTGAGCCACAGTCCTGGGGAGGAGTGATCTTTTCCACACTTTTATCCCTGGCAGTCACTGGTGAACATGCAGAACTAGATGCAACAAGATTCCCTGGACAGGAAAACCATCAGCTCAGGGTGTGGCCCTTCATAATAATCTGTTTGCCCTTGGCCTCTGTTGCCACTCAGTGCTGAGGCAGCCTGAATGGAGCAACATAAAGGAGATTCTGGCTGGATCAGTCACTGTGAGGTGAGCCGGGAAATGCCAGCATTGCTTCCTCTGCCATGGCCTGGAGAATGGTGGAGCCAACAGCAGAGCCCACCTTGGCTTCTGAGCTCCTGGGCCCCTTGCTCCAGACCCTGCCATGTGCCCCCCAAGTGAGGCTTTCTCCATGGGCTGCAGTTCCTTGGAGAGATGCCCAGTCCACAAACTGGTCAGAGGACTTGCTGTCTTGAGATGTTTGGTGGGCAAAGGGATGGCACCGCTGCATCAGAAGGAGAGGAAGAGCAGGGAAGGCTGGCCGGCCATGTGCTCCCGAGTGGCACCAAGGCTCTGTCTTGACTCCCTGTAGAAAGAAAGCTACTTCCATGCAACAACAGCAGCAAGAATACTTATTGCAAAGTATTGGAAGACACAAGATCTACCCACCCTGGAAGAGTGGCAGATGAAGGTGATGGATTATATGGAATTGGCGGAAATGACTGGCAGAATCCGAGACCAGAGAGAAGAGTTGGTGGAAGAAGATTGGAAGAAATTTAAAGACTATTTGCAGAAATACTGTAAAATTAATGAATGTTAAAATGATGTTGGAATGGAAATAAGTGGTTTTGGTAATAAGGTTAATAAGAATATGCAAATATAGATCGTTATATGGATGGAAATATATAGTTATAATAGGTTAAGATACAGAGCAAAGATAAAATGAAAGAGGAAAAGGATTTGCTGAAAGGATTTTGTAAATGGGAATATAAAAAGGGGAGGTGTGAGGAGGTCAAGGAAATAAGTAAATGAGCCTAAAGATATTGAAAAATGGATTTTTTCTTTTTTAAACTCCCCCCCCCCTTTTCCAGCCAGCTGTTTTTTGTATTTTGTATTTTCCTTTTTCTCTTTTAGGTCCTCTTTTTGGTGTTTTTGTGTAATCTGTGTTTATGTGTAATCTTTGGTATAGTTTTCTTGGTTCTTTGAACCTATGTTTGTTGTAAAATTTTAATAAATATTTTATTAAAAGAGAGAGAGAGAGAGAGAGAGAGAGCTACTTCCAGTTTCAATGGGAAGGCCCATTAGCAGGAAGAGGGTTCCCTCTGCTTTTCCTGTGAGTGAAACTGCAACCCTGGAAGAATTGGTAGACGTATCAGCTCGTGACTCAGGGGAGTCACATCCGTCTCATGAGTAGAAATGCATATGGATAGTTGTTCCTTGCCACACAATCTTTCACGGAGGGTTTTGACATAAGGAAGCTCTTCTTAGTCACTGGGGCAAATGGCCGGATCCTGGAAGCCAGCAGGCCCCATCACAGCTCCCCTGCCTGCTTGGTCCCAGCACTGGCTGAGAGAGCAAGGGACAAATGCTCAGGAAGAGCCAGCTCTGGAGGTTCCAGCCAGGCTCTTTCATGTGTGGCAGCAAAAATAAGTTGGTGTGTGAATATGCATCAGTTGTTTAAGAAGCCTATTAACATAAGAAGCTTTGAGCCTCTCCTGCATGTGGGTTGCCCAAGAATACTGGAGAGAGGGTGGGAGGGAAAGGGACCCTTTCCGAAGTGCCTTTGGAGGGTCTCCTTCCTTGAGTGCTTTGTTGCCACAGGCCTGTCATCAGTCCTGTGCTGGGATGGGCGTATTGGAGGGAGGAGGTGGTGCGTTCCTCCTTTTGTCAGAAATGGCCTTGACTTCTCTGGTAACAAGTTCAGGGAAGAGTTGACCTGCACACAGGCAGCTGCAGCCATCCGCCACCTCCCACCCAGCAGAACTGCAGCTAGCAAAGTGTCTGACATGCAGGGAGTGCGGGATGCAGCAAGGAATTAGCGTTAAGGAAGGAGTGCAGCTTAATGCGGTTGCACCACCGAGCTGTTCCCCAGTGGGAAATGCTGGCTTCATGGCTGCATGAGTTAAGAGATGCCCTAGTTGTAGAGAGGCCCGTGTACCTGCCCCAGAGGGCTGGCCACTTGTGCCGAGGCCTTCCTAGAAAGACTAGGGGAAAGGTTCCTGGTGGCTGATTCAGGCCCCTTTCTTCTGACCTGGAAATGACTCCCTGCCGCATGCACCCTTTCTGTCATCAGCCTTCCTGGAGTGAAGAGCCACCCAGAGTCACTCCTGCCTGCCCCTCCCATGGCAGGCGCACTCTGTCAGGGAAGGTTGCAGCACTGTTGGTGTGGCTTGTGAGCCTCGCCCACCTTTGGACAAAGAGGAGGAGTCTCCAGTGTGCTGCATATAAGGTGCTTCCAAGCCCCTTGAGAGACTCATCCTCTCCCTGGGAGCTTCTCTAGAGGACCCAACGAGCAGCAGAACAAGAGAGAGCATGGCTGGTGAGTACAAGCTGCCCTGGGCAAGGCCCCAGGATGGGCTGCCTGCAGGGCTGGGCAGGTGCGAATAAGGAAGGCTTGGCCAGCATTTCATGGACCTGTTGGGCATGCCAGCAAATCAAAGCTTTGCCTTTGCCTTTGCCTTTGCCCTCTCCTCTGCCCCTCCACAGCACCAGCTAGTAATAGAATACAAACCAGCTGGGTTCTCCTGCCTCTTCCTCTGCAGGGGGAGCCTTTGCATCTCTCTGGTGGGCTGGCCTTCCTCTAGCCACGCACCCCACCTTGCTCGGAGGGACCCAGCACACCTGCCCCCCTGCCCAGCCCTGCCCATTTCCCCCAGCCCTGTTGCTGCTGGGAGCACAGCCTGGAGGGGCTGGTGAGCGTGGTCTGCTTTCTAGAGTGGATAAAGAAGACCTGTAGGGCAGCAAAGCAGAGCCAGCTCATCAAGGACATGGATGGGAAAGGGGACCACCCTGGGCAGGGCTGGAGCAGGGAGGCTGATCGCCTGACGGGGGAAAGTTAACCTCTATCCTGACCCCAAGGAATACGCATATACCACTACATCACAAAAAGAACCCGTGCTTACAACATCTATATGCAGTTGAAAGCACATGAAAATCTACACACAGGAATCCTCCACTAACTACAGTATTGTGGTGTCTGTTCCAGCCTTTGGAACTCCCTCTCTAGTGATCGCTCGGTCCGTAGAGTGTGAGGCTCTTACTCTCAGGGTGATGAGTTCAGCCCCACCTTGGGCAACAGATTCCTGCAATGCAGAGGGTAGACTAGATGACCCTGGGGTGCCTTCCAACTCTACGGTTCTATGAGCCTTTGAAAGGTGGGTCTTAATAGTCTGCACGAGCTGGGCAGCGCGGAAAAGTTTTCAGCAGGCGTCCATTGGACTTCCAGTGACAGCGCGTTCCGCCAGCTCGGGGGACCAACGAGGCTCCGGCAGTTCCGTTATGGGGCGTCCGCCGCCAAACAGCAGCTTCCCAAAGGCAAATCTTTAGTCCCCGGCTGCCTCCTGGGTTGGGACCTGGGGCTGCCCTCGCCCCACCGGGACACGCTCCGCGCGCTGTCCGCCCCGTCTGAAGAGCCGTAATTACAGCGAGAGGCGGGGGCAGGGCAAGCCGGCGCTTGCGGGACGCGGCTGGGCTCTGGGCTTCGGGGCCCAGCTCCCTCGCTCCGCAGCCCAGCCCAAGCGCTCCGCACCCGGGCCAAGGAGCGGCGGGACCCGGGGTCTTCCCAGGGCGACGCACGAGGGACGGTTGCACAGAGAGAGAGCGCGCAGGCTTGGCCGCATCCAGAATGTGGCCGGGCTGCCCTGGCGAGAGTCTGGGCGAGTCTGTGCCCCCCTCCCCTCCTTCCCTGCTCGCCCGCCCGGTCCCGTCCCAGGCGCTAGGAGAGGTCGGTCCGGAGCTGCCCAGCAAGTGCTGCTGAGCCCTCAGATTCGCGAGTGGTTTTTGCTTGGTCACAATCCATCCCTTGACTAAATACTTTGGCACCGGAGACGACGGTTTCTGTTCTGTATGCGCAACCCAGCACGCGTGAAGCCGCAGAAAGCGGCTGAGCTCAGCCGGCGCCAGGCCGGGACAGGCGAACTGGTGCCCTTGCGCTGCCCTGATCCGCAGCGGCTGCTCTTGCCGAAGGGCCGCAGCGCCACGTGGAGGGTCTGCCCTGCCCACAACTCCGCAGCTGCCACAGATCTCCTCCTCCGCCGCCTCTCGCGCGGGAGATCTGCAGTATTTGCATTGGTGTCAAATGCGGTGAAGTCGAGCATCGAGAGCTCCGTTTCACGCGCGTTTCTCCAGCCGGCCTGAGGGAAAGGGGCGCTAGGAAAGGCTCTTGGTCTTCAGGGAAAGGAGCGCCCTGTGACTGAAGGGTGCCTCTGGGTCGCTGCGAGGAGGGCATGACCTGTTTCGGAAAGGCGCGGGCGAGCCTCTCTGCCTCAACCTTCGTGGTCTTGTCCCCGTTTTTGCAGCTGTGCCGAAGATTGACTGGAAGCGGAAGGCCAATGGCAGCGCGCACCACACCGAGCAGTACCCCGGCACCGAGCTGGTGGTGCGACGGGCACAAGTTTTCTATATCTCCCTGGCCTTCGGCGGAGCAGCGCCAGCTCCAGGCAGCCTCACGTTCACCGTCGAAACAGGTAAGCCGCCGCCACCGAAATCCAGAGTCCAGCTGGGTGACTCCTTGGCTCTCCATGCCGAGGGGGCCACTTGGCGTAAAGGCCCCCACCCCGGAGGGCGGGCTGCCCAAGATGTGACCTCCGCTATGCCCAAAGCTCACCGCCTTCCTCCTGCTGCCAGGATCGACCTCTGCCCTGCACGAGAAGACCCGCGTGGCTTTCGGCATCTCCAGCGCCGCACCCAGCGGCGGCTCCTGGGGCGCCGTCCAGGACTCTCCGGCGGCTTCGGGCTCCCTGAACATCGGCATTTCCAGCCCTGCGAGTGCCGCCATCGGGCGCTACCGGCTGGGGATCAAAACGAGCGCCGGCGCCTCCCACCTCGGCACCTTCGTGCTGCTCTTTAACCCCTGGGCGACAGGTATTGAGCTATTTATTAAATTTGTATGCCGCCCTTCCTCCGTAGATCTCAAGGTGGTTCACAACATAAAAATATAAGAAACACGAAATACTTAATAAAAACAAGAGCGAAAACAAATCCAAAGCACGCGGCCCCCCAGCGACTGATGCCCCCGAACCCACCGCACCGTCCCGTCCCCCCCGACGACTGCCCCCCTCCTTCTCCTCCCGGCTAGGTGCTTCCAGCTGCACGAAGCGGCCTCGGGGTGGCGCCGGGGGGCTTCCTGCCCCCAAGGCGCACAGGGACAGGACGGGCCACCTGCAGCTACAGGGAGGAGGGCTGGGGGCGTCCCAAGGAGGTATTGGGGATCCCTAGTTCTTCCCCTCAGCACCGGCCGGTTCTTTCGCTCGCAGGAGACGACGTCTTCATGGGCAAGGACGCGGAGCGCAAGGAATACGTCCTCTCCGAGTTCGGCGTCGTCTTCGTGGGCAGCGCGAACCGCATCTCCAGCTTCGGGTGGAACTTCGGCCAGGTAGGGGGAAGCCTTTGGGCGGGGGGGGGCTGGAGACCGGGGTGGGGAGGGGTTAGGAGAGACGCCACCGGCCCCGTCCAGAAATGCCCAGAGCAACTGGAGCTCAGCTACGCGCACACGCGCGCCCTCCAAATCCCGTCTCCCCCCCCCCCCGCTTTCTCAAAAGAAGAGAGAGAAAATGGGTCCTGGGTGTGAAGCCAAAGGACCTTTCCAGCTCCTCCTCAATTCCAGGTGTGGATGGCAATGCCTCGTGTCTCCCCCCCCCCCCCGCGACCAGAGCGCACTTCCTAGGCTGGCTGGACGGTCCCTGGGGGTCTTCGGGTTGCCATATTTTGAAGAGCAAAGAACAGGACACATTTGTCGACTGCTGCTTTTAGCTATGGATCAGTGGCCTAGCGTGGGGGGGTGCAGGGGGGGCCGGCCGCACCGGGCGCAACATCTGGGGGTTAGGGAGCGCAAATCCACAGGTTAGGGGGCGCAAATTACTTGCCTTGCCCCGGGTGCTGACAACCCACGCTACGCCACTGCTATGGATCACCATGATAGGGCTGCCATACGTCTCGGTTTTCCCCCAGACACGTCCGTAAATCGGACTGTCAAAACGGTGTCTGGGAGGATTTTTCGCCAAATTGGCGAAATGTCCAGAAAACTCCGGAGGTATGGCAACTTAGGGCACTTTTTGAGGAAAATGCTGTAAAAATCCCCCAAAAGACCCAAAACTTAGTTTTTTGGGGGGAGATGATGGCTCTACCCATGAAAAAGAGGACGTGTCTTGGAAAAAGAGGACCTATGGCAATCCCGGGAAGGGGGGGGGGAGAGGGAGAAGGAGGAGCCCCTGGCCTGGGTCGTCTTAACAAGCTGAACATTCTCTGGGACAGTCTGGGTTACTCCCAAGCCTCTTCCCAAGGGAGGGAGAGGGGCAGGAAGCCACTGTGGGCCCCTCTCGCCCACCCAGGCCTTGTGAGAGATTAGCAGCCAAACCTCACAAGCACATATTTATATTAATTATTTATTTTATTAAGTTTGTATATCAGCCTTCTTCCAAAGATCACAGTTCACAACAGAAAAATACAGAAAAATACAAAATGAAAACACAAAATAAGTAAGAAAACCAAAAGCAAAACAAGCCAGTAATTCCCCCAACACATGAGAAGGTGCTAAATCCACAGAACTGTATTGATGAGAGGCCGACTCAGACCATAGAAATGCAATTGGTAGAGAGGGCTCTGTGTGATATCATTTCCCCTCCTCTCCTGCAGAGGAAGGAACCAATAGTACCTGCTCTCTTCCTTCAACCAGTTCATAGTTGGAGTCGCTCAAAACGCAGGGGGAGCTCCAGGTTATGTGTGTAGCACTGGGTGATGCTGCCATGGGATGAAGAACCATTTCATTTGTCTTCCTCTCTGTGTTCAGTTTCAAGAGGGCATTTTGGACATCTGCCTTGACATCCTAGACCGGAGCTTGAGCTACCGCAAGGACCCAACTGCTGACGTGCGCAGACGAAATGACCCCAAATACGTTGGGCGGGTGCTCAGCGCCATGGTAAGGAAAGCCCAGCATGAGCCAGCCTCCCACCCACCCCATGGATAGGAGCGAGTGTCCCTGAGAGGAGCCACGAGGGGATTCTCACCTGCCTGCCTGCCTACAATTTTATGATTCTATTCACTTTGCAAAAGGATGTGGAGGTGGGATCATGGGTGGAAAGGGGAAGGCAGGCAGGCAGCCCGCTACTCCCTTCCTGCTGCTCCCTGGTCCAATCCGGCCTGTGCCAAAAAGGGGGAGCAGCTCATTGGCCTCTCTCGACTCCCCCCTCCCCTGCTGCAGGTCAACAGCAATGACGACAGAGGAGTCCTGCAAGGAAACTGGAGTGGGAATTACAGTGGTGGGGAGAGTCCAAGCAGCTGGAATGGAAGCGTGGACATCTTGAGAAAATGGAAGGACTCGGGATTTAGACCTGTCCTGTATGGGCAGTGCTGGGTCTTTGCTGGAGTGCTGACTACAGGTAGGTCTGCCTGAAACCCTGGCATGCACCGCCAAGCCGCTGGGGTGAGGAATTGGCTCAAGCACCAGCTGTGGGTTTTCATGGCAGGCTCTGCTGCCTCTGGTCAGCAGCCAAACCACAGGTGGCAGGCATGCAGCAAGCTTTTCGTCTGGGCAAAACCGATGGCTGAGTGCAATGGGTGCCAATGCCTTTTGCTGCAAGCAGCTTCTCTGCTGCTGCTGCCCCCACCACCCCCAGAACATTCAGAGTCCCCAGGGAACCATTGTTGAATGGATTTTGTGGGAAGGATAGGATATAGGATTTTCCCCTTTCTCCCTCTTAATAAAAGAATCACATGTGAAATAGTACTTACATAAAGTCTTGCACTTGATTCCAGCAGTTACAAACAGGCAAATTCTGCTTCTGGATTACAATGCATAGTTGAGGTCAAAAATGGAATCTCCACTGGAGGAGAGACCAGACAGACGTCCATCTGCCTCAGAAGCATGGCGGAAAAGATAATGAGTTCTGAAGCAGCAGGAAGTAGAAAAAATTAAATCCCTTTGTCTTTTTCCTGCTAGAGAACTCAAGGGAAGTGCTGTCAAACAGAGCTCTGTGTCTGCAAATTACATTGCTTTTCTTTGCAATCTGTCTAACCAGAAATTTGCAGCACTGTGGTTGTTAGTCTCTAGAGTTAAGGGTAAAGGTAAAGGGACCCCTGACCATTAGGTCCAGTCACGGACGACTCTGGGGTTGCAGCGCTCATCTCGCTTTATTGGCCAAGGGAGCCGACGTACAGCTTCCGGGTCATGTGGCCAGCATGACTAAGCCGCTTCACTGCGACCTTCAGATCAGCAAGCCCTAGGCTCTGTGGTTTAACCCACAGCGCCACCCGCGTCCCTAGTCTCTAGAGTTACTCAACCTCAACAATGCATTGTTATTTTGACAACAAACCCCCACAACCAAGGGGTCACAGAAAATTCTCTAGAATATTCCAAGGGGATATTCTAAGGATATTCCAAGGGGGTCACAGGTGAAAATCGCATAAATGGGGGGGGGGGGCATAGCACGAGGCTAGGGGGCCACAGAGGGAAGTGAGAAGGGAAGAAAAATAGGCACATATAGAACCCTGACTAGCTAGCTATGCGCTTGGTCAATGGCAAGTGGGTAAGGGGGGGGGCCACCAGGGCCTAGCACTCCTTTTGGCCACATGTGTTTTCTTGGAGCAGTCCTGGGATATTTCTGATAGGAGAGGGCGATTGCTGATGCTCCTATTTTGACCAGTAGAGCTTCCGATCCAGAACCCCCAGGTCAGGTGGGGTGGCAATGGGTAGGGCTGGGCGAACCAGAGCTGCTTGTAGCTGCCACCAGTGCTGGGCCCAGTGGCCGCCTGGGCCTGACTCTGCAATCCACCCAGCACTGGATCAGGTAGATCAGGGTCTTCAGATGTTGCCAAGGGGCACAAGGCCTGTTGGCAGCGTCTGCTCAGCTTTGCAAGGCGCAGGGCCTAGCTGAACGGGGTCATTTGGTGCAGCTGACTTGCATCTAGTAAAGAACTATCTACTCAGAAGAAAGCTGCACTGAGTTCAGTGGGCCTTGCTCTCAGGTAAGGGGGGCACTATAGTGTTTTATATAGGCAGCCAGTGCTCCTCCGGATGACAATATCTTTTTGCACCCGGTCAGTGAGGACCACTTGCTTTTTAAATTTCTCCCATACATGCAGAACTCCCTGTGTGCCTTTTGGACTGTATCTGCAGGTTTCCCCCTCTGTGTCAAATAACTGAGGTCAAACAAGTGTTTACTTTTTATAAGGAGGTTCTGGGCTCTCCTTCCTTGGAAGTTTCCAAGCAGAGGTTGGGTGGCCATCTGTCAGGGATGCTTGAGCTGAGATTCCTGCATTGCACAAGAAAGATGACCCTTGGGGTCCCTTCCAGCTCCATGATTCCATGCCTTTCTGCTTCAACATTTCATTATGTTCCTATCATCTGATGTAATTGTGGCAAGTGAAATGTCCAGTCCAGGGGTCACCATCACACACAGTCCTAGGAGCGGGACAGAAGGATGTGCTGCACCAGTAAATCCGGAAGTAAGGAGGAGGAGCCATAGCTGGATCCCGAGAGCCCTTTGCTCCACGGCTCCCCTTCTTCCTCGTGGCTCAGAGCGACCGCCACTTGTGCTTCTGGTCTGAGCTTTGATTCAGACTTGTGGCCCTTTCTGCCTGGGATCCTGGGCATGGAACTAGGCTGGGTGTGTTTGTGTGTGTTGTGACTGGGGAGAAAAGCGTCACCCTCTCTGGATCTGCAAACTCCCCTGGTGGGGCTCTTTCCGGGCTGGTGGTCTCGGTAGTCGGATACGCTCTGCTGGGTCCCCCTGGCATTTTCAGATGTGTGAGGAGGCAGGAAAAGTGCTGGCCCTGACAAAGAGGGCAATGGGGCATGAGGCAGCCATCTATCTAGTGATGAAGTTTCAACTTTGCACCTGCCTCTCGCACCCAGCACCTTAGACCAGTCCCGGTCACAGGAGACTCCCGAGTGGGAATGGCAGCCACTGCTCTACTTCCTTCCAGTGACCGCTCCCCTTTCCATGCTTGCTCTTGCGCCAGCCCACAGGGTCAATGGCAACATCTCCCAAGGAGTGCTCACAGGCCACAGAGCCAAGAGCACCTGCCTGAGAAGTTGATGTTTCAACCAAGAGTATTCTGCAGCCGCCATTGCCTCTGCCCCTGAGGAACAGCCTCACAAAGTTCATATTCTCTCTCTCATTCCCTCTCAGTCCTCCGATGCCTGGGAATTGCAGCACGCATGATCTCCAATTTCAATTCTGCCCACGACACCGACAAAAGCCTGACTGTGGATGAGTACTACGACAGCTCTGGGAACCCCCTGAACATTGCCTCCGACAGCGTCTGGTAACTCAGCCTGACTCTTCCCCCCACCTCACCAGCACCAGTTGCATTTCTGCACAGAGAGGCAGGGCCCTGGGGGGGGTGGGGGGGTGAAAGGGATCTCTTGGTCCTTTCCTTGGCTCCCTTGGCAGGAGGAAGTTGCCGTGGTGGAAGCCACCATCTGCCCTCCTCTCACTGCAAACCTTCACATCAGGCTTGTTTATTCTCTGGCCCAGGAACTTCCATGTCTGGAATGAAGGTTGGTTTGTCCGGCCGGACCTTGGCTCCCAGTTCAATGGGTGGCAAATTCTGGATGCAACTCCCCAGGAGAGGAGCACAGGTGAGAACTGGGGGGGGGGAGGGGGAGGCTGATTTGTGCTTTGCCTTCTTGCCACACTGTTCCCCATGGCAGAAATGCCCAGGTTTGGCGAGGGGCTAAGTGGCGGGCAGCAGAATCAAAGAACTGTAGTGTTGGAAGCGACCCAAAGGTTCTGTGTTGTTCCAGTTCAATTCACTATTTGGGACCAATTCTGATCTGCTAAATCCCAAGCTCTGTCCCCTACCCCTTGACTATAATGGGAAATCTATAATCAGCAATAATTCCCCACCTTCATTTTTGCTGAGGTGGATGACATTTGCAGGCAAAGGATCTCCTCCAGAGTGGAATCCAAAGTCTGCCAAGCTTCATGTGGATTCGTCCAGGGGAGTTTCATCCAAGGGACCTGTGGGAATGTTCAGGGTGGCAGGAGGGGATATATTTCTTTATTAATAATCTTCCTAACATGCGCTAGCAAGTTCCTTATGTAGCAGAGTTACGTTCCCCTTCTCATGCACAGCAGAAACTGGTTGCAGGCTCGTTAGAACCTCTTACTATTATGCAATTCAATCTGCCTCAGAGTGAATTGTATGTTCCTGGTAAGATCCCCTTTTAAATCCCTCTTAAAAGAATAAAGACACCAGAATCCTCTTCATAGTCAACAAAAAGTAAGTTTACTCACTTTCAGGCAGTGCACAGTATCAGTCCTCAAGGCTTATAGCAACATGTGGATTTACCCCATATCCCTGTGCTGCTGTTGGCTGAAAGCCAACAGAGCAGTCCTAGCTGGAAGCAGACAAAAGGAGAAAGAAAAAAAGGGAGGGAGTGCTGCATGACTCGTCCTTTTGTTACCTGGACAGGTGAGGTCATGCCCACCTCTGGTCACAAGCAAGAGGAAGGCTGCTCCAGGCCAGGAGGAAGAGGAAGTTTCAACTGGCTGGACCAAACATTCCCTTGCATGCCCACTCTAGCATTACAAGGAATGTTGTACATCCCACAAGACCTTTAAGGGCTATTTTTCTCACGGAAGCAAAAGAAGGTTGCTTGTTTATTTTGTGGCAGAATTGGAATAAGAGGCACCCCCTCCTGAGAGGAGGGTGTCTCTGTGAAGGGCAGTGGCCCCTCCTCAGGGGCTGCCGTTGGCATTTGGGGCAGGTGGGGAGAAGCCCCCTTCCTCTCCCAGTCTTATTTATGTGGGCAACTGGGAACCTGAGACTGGGAGCCGCCCTTGGCTAAGAAACCTGCCAAAGTTCAGACAAAGAGGTCCAGGGCTCTCGTTTTAGGGAAGCTTGCCTTTGTTGTCTAAAAAGGGGGGGGGGGAGTCACACTTTTTCTTCCCCCAGTGTTTCTGGAAGAGTCAATGCTATAGGAACAGTGATTCTCAAGGTTTCCCACCAGCTATTCTCTTTTTAAATATAATTTTGTATCATTCACTATTAAATGTTGATAGTTTTGTTTTACATGTACCGATTTTAAGGAGCCTGGCAAAGGAGCGAACAAAACCTTTTGCTGCAATGTCATCCTGGTGGGGGATTTGTGGGAGCAGTCAATGACAGAAGGAAAATGAATGAAAAATGGAATTAATTTTTAAAGAAATTTAAGCAGGGGGACCTTTTGCCCATCATATTATGAAACCTGCTGGAGTGCCGTGTACAATAATATGTATTTTTTGAAAGGAAAGATTTTGTGGAGGGCAGAACACCAAGCTTGATTGTAGGGACCAACCAGCAGCAACATTTGGAATTTGCACCAGCCGCCATTCTGCTATCGGGCCAAGTTCAAGGCCTTGGTACTTACATACTGTATATGGTCCCTATACAGCTTGGGACCAGTTTCCTTGCAAGAGAGACCATCTTATCCCTTTGCTGCCCACAGGGCCTGATTTAGGTTTGGTGAGGCCCTAAGTTACAGAAGGGAATGGGGCCCTTTATATTCCCAGCTGTCCTTTGTCAACAACAAATTGTCCATTCACATCAAAATAATTTTGAATTACCAATATACATAAAATTGATTAATTTTAATAGGTCCATACACAACACAAAACACTGTTGCTGTATGTAGGTTTTATTTTATTTGTTTTTTATCTTATATTTTGGAAATGTACATCCAGGTTGTTTTTTTCCTTTAAATTTTTTTTCGGGGGCCCAAGCTATGTAAATCTGGCACTGGCTGCCCAGTAGGTGACTGCAGCTGGCAGGAGGTTTCTCCTGCAAGTAAAAAAAAAACTCCCCTGCCTCTCTCTCTGCTCCTTCTCTCACTCCCAAAATCACAATGCTTACGACGACGACAATGGCTCTCACCAAAAGCAACTGACCTGTAAAGAAGAGGGCTTTGAGTGTGGCTGCCCTTCTTCTGTGGAGCAGCATCCCTGTTGAGATATGACAGGCAGCCATGATCTGCACTTTCTGGAAGCAGTTGAAGACATTTTTGTTCTGACGGGCTTTCCCAGCTGACTTAGTGGGTCTTTGCTATGAAAGTTTATTTTGTATGCTTTTCATTTTGTTTTAAATGTATCTGCTAGCTGGGGTTTTGTTTGCTCCCTCCCAAATTGTTTTCTTGCATGTGGCCTTGAGGCGCAGAATGTCCACTGGTTCTCTGGCAGGGGGGTTGGACTCGATGGCCCTTGTGGTCTCTTCCAACTCTATGATTCTATGATTCTCCCTCCCTTTCCTTCCTGCAGGCATCTTCCAGTGCGGTCCAGCTTCGCTGACGGCCATCAAGGAAGGAGACGTCGACCTGAACTACGATTGCCCATTCGTCTATGCAGAGGTCAATGCCGACCGCGTCACCTGGACATATGACACGAACACGGGAAAGAAAACAAAGGTCTACTCTGAGACCAAGACGATTGGCCAGAACACAAGCACCAAGGCCGTGGGCAGCTATGCCCGCCAGGATGTCACCAACAATTATAAATACCCAGAAGGTAAGGCATGCAAATTGAGACAGAAACTGGAAATGTTGAGGGATCTGGAAATGAGCACTTACCCAAGTTGTGAGGACAAGACTGGCCCATCAGGAGAGCAAAGCAGAGGGAGGCTCACATGGGTGGAGACAGTATTTTTGTTGGGGGCAGAACCTCAGTTAAATATTTTTATGGATTTACTTGATGGGGGGGGAGATGCTCCCCTGCTGCCCCTTGGCTACACCCATGGAGGCTCAGGTGTTTCTCAGAGCATTTCCCAGAAGCTACTTTGGGTGCCCTCTCAGCAGATTGGCCAGGGCAGGGAGGGCGGAACATGGGTGGCATTGCCCACCAATGCGTGGGAGGGAGGGCAGGCAAAGATTTTCAGTCCATGCGCCACACCCCAGCCAGCAAAGAGCCCCACGGCCGGCCTGCCAGCCCTCCTGTGCCACCAGGCCTTGCACTGCTAGGATAGCTGCGAGGCTGAGGTCCCAAGAGCCCCTGGCCTGGGGAAGGAGAGGGAAGGTGCCCTTCATGCAACTGCTGGTCCCTATGGCTCCTGCACTGGGGCCTGACAGCCCCGCTGGGCTTTGCCACCTGCTGTTTCTCTTCCAGGCTCAGAGAAGGAAAGAGCCGTCTTCAAGAAGGCCAGTGAGAAGCTGAACCTGAACACGTTCAATGCCATATCTGCCAAGGGTCCGGAAGCTGTGAACCCAAACCTCTCAGGGACTCTAAAGTCCAAGAGCCCTGAGCCAAAGGTTGGTCAGGATGTTGACTTGGTCTTCACCCTGAAGAACCTTGCCTCCGAGGCCAGGAGCCTGACGGCCAAGATGACCGCCTGGTCCATTGTCTACAATGGGAAGCCCATCCATGAAGTCTGGAAGGACTCTCTCGCAGTGACTCTGGGCCCGCAAGAAGGTAAGCCTTTTGTGGGCTCCCCACAGCAAGGGGGCAGCCTCCAATGCCCCCTCTTCCTCCTCCTTTGCCCACAAGCCACAGTCGGGCCTTCTGGAGAAGCCCCAATTAGGTGGGGGTGGTGGCAGAGGCACCTCTCATAGGTCTCTCTCTTGGCTTGCTGGGTTGGGGGATGGCGAGTTCCAGCAACCTCCTCAGATCTTGGGGTGCAAGGAACTCCCACTGCTGGTGTGTGCTGACCTCTGTGCTTGGCCCTTTTTCCACTTGCTCTACCCCAAGAGATGGGGGGCTCCTCTTTTTGCACCCATGGGCAATGTTGGGGGGCAAGGGACACGGAAGAGGGGGATCATTGCTTCCCATATCTGCCCCCAGCTAGCCAAGTTCCTGCCTTGGCAGCCCCTGACTGTTCTCCACCAAGGGCTATGGGACTCACCCTCCCCTGAAGAAAGGGCAACGTTTTGGGGTTCTTCCTGGCATCCGAGGGGGATTTTGAGCACCGCAAGAGGTTCCTCTGCACCGGCCGCTGAGCCACAAGGTGTTGCAACTCTGATGCAGTGCATGTGCATGAGGCAGGGTGCCAAATTAGGTCTTCCATGGGTGCTGCTGAACTATGGAAGACCAAAGTCTGCCCCTGCCGGCTTGCGTGACCCACATCTCATGGAAGGCCCTTTGGTTACTTGTCACTTTCAGAGAAAAAGTTTCCTCTCAAGATCTCATACGCTGAGTACCAGCAACACCTGACACCAGACAACATGATTCGAGCCACAGCCTTGTGCCAACTCTCAGAGGGAACCGAAGCTGTGGTGGAAGGAGACATCACGCTGAGCAACCCCTCCGTCACCTTGAAAGTAAGCCTGCCTCAGCTGCCTCTGTGCCCAGGAGAGGCTCCTGAGTGCCTCCCTGCCTTGATGCCCACAGAATTGCCCCTCAGGTTTCTCTCTCTGCTTGCTGGGTGGTGCATGGCCATCCCAGGCATGCCTTTGGAGGCCTGTGCCCTCCTGGCTTTGCCCCCTGGCCTGCCCCCTGGGAGGCCTGGGGAGTGGCCATCCTACTCAATGGGGGCTTTTCTCTGGGCAGGTGCTGGGACAGGCGAAAGTGGACCAGCCGCTGAAGGTGGAGGTGGTCTTCACCAACCCTCTCAATGAAGAAGTGAAGGACTGTGTGCTGCAGGCAGAGGGCAGTGACTTGCTGGCAGAGAAGCTCAAGCTGGAGTAAGTGCCTGGGACATCCAGACCGGTGGGGTGCCGTGTCCCCTTCCCAGGACTGGGGGTGGCTGCTGGGGTGCTCCCTCGTGGTGCTCCCACCTCCCAGTTCCTCAGCTGCACTTCCAGAGCAGGCAAAGTCGGGGCTCCAGTCTCCCTGGGGGGAGGACTGGAAAGGCGTGCCCAGAAGGGACTCCTGTGTCTTCCTGGCCATGTGGGGCTTCCTTTGCTCACTACCCAAAAGAGTCACAGCCCACTTTTCTATCACCTTCCAAGGCAACTTTTCTATGTGTACCAGGAATTGTCGGTGACAGAGGCTGGGGCCCCTTTTGCTTCAGAGGTGTCTTTTAATAGTTGAGAAATTGCTTCAGGGAATCACGAGTGTGTGTGTCTGTGTGTGTGTGTGTGTGTGTGTGTGAGAGAGAGAGAGAGAGAGAGAGAGAGAGAGAGAGAGAGAGAGTGCTGTGCACAGGCAGCCTCTGCTGCAGACATGAGTTTCAGCCACCCTTCAGAAATGTTTGCCCCCAGCACCCCACTGCTCAAACTGCTCATTTGTACACCCCCCCCGGCTTGCCAACCACCCCAGGCAGTGCTTAGCACTGGTGCTGTCACTCACCCCACCTGGTGGCAGCTGTGTGGGGCTGGGTGTCCCCACTGCCTTTCAACACTCCAGCCAGGAACTGGCAAAGGCAGAGCTGGGCTGCTGCTTCTTTGGCACATCCAAAGTCAGGAGGAATCTGGGCAGCCAATGGGGACAAACTACTCTGAGGAAGAAAAGTGATCTTAGAAGAAAGACTTCAAGGAGGACCCTTCTAGAGAGGAATTGGGACACTGGGTCCCTGCTTCCCAATGAGCAAGCTTTGATGGGATGTGGAAGTATTTTGTGGGGAGAGGGACCCGTGCTCCAAACTGAAGGTCCCACAAGCCACTTGTGTGCTCAGCTGGGCCCAGGCTGGCTCCTCACCTGGCTGGCGTGGATGTGGGAGCTCATGGCTACCTTCAGCCTGAGCTGCTGAACTGGGGAACATTTAGTCTGACCCTCAAATCAGAAGAAGGATAAATTCCCAGGCATACGCCCCCCCCCATACCCTTCCTGCCATCTGCTGCCACTGCCACAAGGTGATGGGGCGAGGGAGGGGCCGTCCAGAGCTGCTCTTCCTAGGGTGGTCTGAGAGGGAGGTGAGGAGTAATGGGAGACTGCTCAGCACCCACTGCCCGCCCCCCCCCCGAGTGGGTCCATCATGCTCAGCCTAGGGCTGCCATCCATCGTTTCTCCAGGCTCAGAGTCCCCCCACTGGCTGCACCGCAGACTGTACCTTCTGGTCCACCTGAATGATCATGGCATGTCCAGCCTGGACCCCGCTAGCCCCAACCCCCCTGCCCTGGTCCCTTTGGCAGCTGCCCTCCCAGCCGTGGGTCCTTCTGCAGGGGAAGCACCTGCTTCTGCCACTGCTCCCCCCCCCAACTCAGAGTTATTGTGCTTGATCTAATTAGTAGTGAAAAGCAAATGCAGCCGCAGCCTGGCCTGTGCATGGGAACCCAGCAGCGAGAGGGAGACCCCACCTGGTGGGCAGGGCCCGGGAGAGCCTCTGGCTTGGCGGCGGCTGCTGCAGGAGCTGGCCCTGGAGTCCTGAAGGGCAGAGGAGGGCCAGGCAGCCCCCATGCCAGGCCCACAGCTCCTCCTGAGCATCAGCTGACTGGCTCCTTTTGCTCCTTGTTTGCAGTGCGCCACCCCTGCAGGCCAAGCAGAGCACCCGCCTTGAGTTCGAGGTCAAGCCCAGCAAGAGTGGGACGAAGCAGCTGCTGGTTAATTTCTCCTGTGACAAATTTCAAGACATCAAAGCCTTTGAGCCCATTAATGTCTCTGCCTGAGCATGACTAGCCATGTAGCAGCCTGCCAGGAGGATGGAGCCAAGCAGTGGAATGGGGAGCCTGAGCACAGCGGGGCCTCAGCCCCATTGTTTCCATGTGCATTTTAATACAAGTTTTCTTCTTATATCTCCACTGTGTGACGTCCTCTTCTTCTGGCTGGTGCGTGCCTTTGAGAACCCCCCCAAAACCCGACACATTAGTTGTGAGACCTTAACCCCTTTGGTCTCTCCCAACTCTGTGGCTCTCTGATTCTATGACATTTTGACTCTTGGGACACCACAGCCTGCCGACAGGAGATGAAAAGCAGCCCCCCATGCAATCAACAGGACTCGGGGGGGGGATTCCAGCCTCTGTGCAGGAAGGGGGCGCTGGAACCTGGCAAGGAAAGTCCCCTGTGGGGCAGCAAAGCCCTGCCAGGGACCGTCATGGTTGAAGCAGTAGCGGCCATTTCTTCACCAACCATCCATCTCCTTCATGTGTGTGTAATCCTTGGACCCCCAATAACAGCCCAGAGCAGAGGACACCAAAGGGGGGGGTCCCATCCTTGGCTGCAACATTAAAAGCACAGGGATTAGGCTATGAAACCTTGTTTTGAGCAAGTCCAGCTATCAACTCAACTGGCTCTCCCTTTCTTACCCTGATTAACAAAGTCAACAACCTGGGAAGCAAGTTTAAAATATAATTTACTTATTATCATGCATTGGTTCCCAGCAATGGCAGGAGTAAAAATTATGCAGGCAAAATACCTCTGAGATTTTATGGCCTTCAAACTCCTGCCTTAAACCAATCGCCCAGCACACTTCCAGCAGAGTTGTAAACATGCAGCTTTTGCAAGCGGATTTGCCCTGATGGATAAACAGCTCAAGACGCAGGAGCAGTCCAAGCAATAGCTCTTTATTGCCCGTATTAAGCGTCATTGTTGAAATATATACAGAAAGTCCATTTATGGCTGCTAGTCCCAACAGTGGAACATCTCACTTAGCATACTATGGCACACAGCAGTAGTCTAAGAAGAAACTCCAGGTATAGGGTGGTATATAAACTCAATAAACAATAAAATAATAAAAAGCACAGTTTTTCAAGGCTATTTTTCCAGATGCTGCAAGCTGACAATGATCTCATTCTTATATTGCAGCAGTGTAACCATTCTGGTTTTTCTGGCCAGCATCTGAAAGTTGCATCACATACAGAACAGAAACTCACTCAGTTGTCTGTAAAACAAATGATCAATCCCCCAACAATATTTACCTTCACAGTACAGTCAAACCTTGGTTGTTCAACGTAATCCATTCCGGAAGACAGTTTGACTTCCAAAACGTTCAACAACCAAGGATCAAAGGGTGGCCAGCAAAGTCAATGGAGATAAAAGAAAAAAAACTCCACAGAAGCTGTTCGGCTTCCAAAAATTGTTCAAATCCCGGAGCAGTTATTTCTGGGTTTTCGGTGTTCGGGAGCCAAAATGTTCCAAAACGGAGGCGTTTGGGAGCCGAGCTTGGCTGTATAGCCAGTTTCTGGCATTTGCCTGCAGTGGAGCAGGCAAAGGGAACATCTGCCCTCTTGGCTGGCCAAAGGGAGAGAGAGGAGCAGGAAGTACCAGGAGGCCCCCAGGAGAGGAGGGGAAATGACATCACACAGAGTCTTCTCTACCAATTGCATTTTGATGGTCTTGGTCCTTAGCAGTCAGCTGTAGTCTTAGCCCCTTCTGCTGCTAGCTAGCATGAACCCCTGCACTTTTTAGGTTGGACTGCCAACCTAACCCTAACCCTCAGATTCAGGTAGGTAGTCGTGTTGGTCTGACGCAGTCAAAATAAATTAAAAAATTGTCCAGTAGCACCTTAGTGACCAACTAAGTTTGTACATGCACACAAAAACTTCTACCCAGAACAAACTTAGTTGGTCTCTAAGGTGCTACTGGCAATTTTTATTCTAAGCCTCAGAGAGAGCCCTCTCTAACTAATTGTATTTCTATGGTCTGAGTCTCTGCCCGTCAGCAGTACTGCTCTGTGATCTTAGCCCCTTCTCATGCTAACTAGCAAGAATAGGCTTTTGTTTTGTTTGCTTCCTAATCGCCCACACTTTTTCAGCTGAGGCAAGCAGACCTGTGCCCCAGCACACCCTCTTCTGTTCCCCATCCGCAGCGGGGCCAGGCAGGCTGCAGTGGGGTTCTCTTTCTTGCTCAGGCTCCGCAGGCGTCCTGCTGCCCCCTGCATATTCAGCAGTTTCCCAATGAGCCGCCTTGGGCAGGTGTGGCAAGGAGATTTGCTCTGTGGGTGGCCCAGCCAGGGAAGCGCCACTGGATCCCCTGGGCTGTGCTCATAGAATCATAGAATCCTAGAGTTGGAAGAGACCACAAGGGCCATCGAGTCCAACCCCCTGCCAAGCAGGAAACACCATCAGAGCACTCCTGACATATGGTTGTCAAGCCTCTGCTTAAAGACCTCCAAAGCAGGAGACTCCACCACACTCCTGGGCAGCAAATTCCACTGTCAAACAGCTCTTACTGTCAGGAAGTTCTTCCTAATGTTTAGGTGGAATCTTCTTTCTTGTAGTTTGGATCCATTGCTCCGTGTCCGCTTCTCTGGAGCAGCAGAAAACAACCTTTCTCCCTCCTCTATGTGACATCCTTTTATATATTTGAACATGGCTATCATATCACCCCTTAACCTCCTCTTCTCCAGGCTAAACATGCCCAGCTCCCTTAGCCGTTCCTCATAAGGCATCGTTTCCAGGCCTTTGACCATTTTGGTTGCCCTCCTCTGGACACGTTCCAGTTTGTCAGTGTCCTTCTTGAATTGTGGTGCCCAGAACTGGACACAGTACTCCAGGTGTGGTCTGACCAGAGCAGAATACAGTGGCACTATTACTTCCCTTGATCTAGATGCTATACTCCTATTGATGCAGCCCAGAATTGCATTGGCTTTTTTAGCTGCCGCGTCACACTGTTGGCTCATGTCAAGTTTGTGGTCAACCAAGACTCCTAGATCCTTTTCACATGTACTGCTCTCAAGCCAGGTGTCACCCATCTTGTATTTGTGCCTCTCATTTTTTTTGCCCAAGTGCAATACTTTACATTTCTCCCTGTTAAAATTCATCTTGTTTATTTTTGCCCAGTTCTCTAGTCTGTCAAGGTCATTTTGAAGTGTGATCCTGTCCTCTGGGGTGTTAGCCACCCCTCCCAGTTTGGTGTCATCTGCAAATTTGATCAGGATGCCCTTGAGTCCATCATCCAAGTCGTTGATAAAGATGTTGAATAAGACCGGGCCCAAGACAGAACCCTGTGGCACCCCACTAGTCACTCTTCTCCAGGATGAAGAGGAACCATTGATGAGCACCCTTTGGGTTCGGTCAGTCAGCCAGTTACAAATCCACTGAGTGGTAGCATAGTCAAGACCGCATTTTACCAGCTTCTTTACAAGAATATCATGGGGCACCTTGTCAAATGCCTTGCTGAAATCAAGGTAGGCTACATCCACTGCGTTCCCTTCATCTACCAGGCTTGTAATTCTGTCAAAAAACGAGATCAGGTTAGTCTGACATGACTTATTTTTCAGAAATCCATGCTGACTATTGGTGATCACAGCATTCCTTTGTAGGTGCTCACAGACTGTTTGCTTAATGATCTGCTCCAGAATCTTCCCTGCTATTGATGTCAGACTGACTGGGCGGTAATTATTTGGGTCCTCTCTTTTCCCCTTTTTGAAAATAGGGACAACATTTGCCCTCCTCCAGTCTGCCGGGACTTCGCCTGTTCTCCAGGAATTCTCAAAGATGACTGCCAGTGGTTCTGAGATCACATCTGCCAGTTCTTTTAATACTCTTGGATGCAGTTCATCTGGCCCTGGAGACTTGAATACATCTAAACTAGCCAAATATTCTTGTACTATCTCCTTAGTTATTCTGGGCTGTGTTTCCTTTGCTGAATCATTTGCTCCAAATTCTTCAGGTCGGGCATTGTTTTCTTTATCGGAGAAGACTGAGGCAAAGAAGGCATTGAGTAGTTCAGCCCTTTCTGTGTCCCCTGTTCGCATTTCACCATCTTCTCCTCTGAGTGACCCCATTGTTTCTTTGTTCTTCCTTTTGCTACGAACATACCCATAAAAGCCTTTTTTGTTGCTTTTAACCTCTCTAGCAAGCCTGAGTTCATTCTGTGCTTTAGCTTTTCTGACTTTGTGTCTACACGTGCTGGCTATTTGTTTGAATTCCTCTTTGGTGGTTTCCCCCCTTTTCCATTTTTTGTACACATCCTTTTTTAATCTTAATTCAGTTAAAAGTTCTTTAGATAGCCACCCTGGCTTCTTTAGGCACCTTCCATGTTTCCGTCTCATTGGTATTGCCTGACGTTGTGCTTTTAGTATCTCCCTCTTAACAAACTCCCAGCCATCATGAACTCCCTTTCCTTTTAGTATTGTTGTCCATGGGATCTCACCCAGCACTTCCCTAAGTTTTATGAAGTCGGCTTTCTTAAAGTCAAGAAATTGAGTCCTAGTATGCTTGGCTGCTCCTTTCCGCTGTATAGTAAACTTCAGAAGAGCATGATCACTCGCGCCTAATGATCCTTCCACTTCTACCCCACTAACCAGGTCATCAACATTGGTTAGGACCAGATCTAAAATGGCTGTTCCTCTTGTTGCTTCTCCCACTTTCTGGACAATGAAGTTGTCTGCAAGGCCAGTGAGGAATCTGTTTGACCTTATGCTCTTGGCTGAGTTTGACGTCCAACAAATATCCGGGTAATTGAAGTCCCCCATTACTACTATCTCCCTTCCTTTTGCATGCTTGGCCATCTGTTCCAGGAAGGCATCATCTATGTCCTCCGTTTGGCTTGGGGATCTATAGTAAACTCCCACAATGAGGTCTCTGTTATTCTTCTCTCCCTTAATTTTGACCCAAATACTCTCACTTTGGCTTTGAGGATCTAAATCTTGGATCTCTTCACAGGTATACACATCCCTGACATATAACGCCACTCCTCCTCCTTTCTTGTCTGGTCTGTTTCTCTGAAATAGATTGTATCCCCCCATTATTACATTCCAATCGTGGGACTTATCCCACCAGGTTTCAGTGATGCCTATTATGTCATATTTAGTTTGCTGTACCAAGAGCTCAAGCTCATCTTGTTTATTTCCCATGCTTTGCGCATTAGTGTACAGACATTGAAGTCCATTAATCATTCCCCCGTGTCTCTTATTTAAGGATTTTTTCCTCCCACCACTAGGTCCGTGTGCTGTTTTCTCCATTTGGTCTATGACATTTGGATGATCATCTTCATTAATTGATAGTGTCAGGGGTTCAGAAGCAGAGACGCAGAGAAGGGTGGAAACAGAGAGCGAGGGGGAGGAAGCCGAAGGGAGAATGAGTGATGATGACGACCCGAGATCTCCAAGCCTAAGCAGTGAGTCAGAGGACTCCCAAAAGGGAGCCCCAGTGAGCAGAGCAAGGGGGGGATCCGGGGGGACACCCCAGGAGGAAGGGAACAGAGGAGATTCAGAGAGCAGCAGCTGGAAGTCGGGACCCACGCTCATAACCGAGGGCGGCAGCAGCTGGAAGTCGGGACCCACGCTCAAGACTGAGAGCAGCAGGGAGGAAGGTAGCCAGGCATCGGGTTCCGGAGGCTGTCAGCAGGAGGGAGGGCACGAGTCAGGGGTGGTCACGCCCTCCTCAGAGAGCGAGGCAACGGTTAAGAGGAAAGTAGAGAGTTGGGCGCGCGCGCCAAGTTCAAATGCAGCGGAAGCTGGAGCAGTAAGCAGCCCGGAGAGTGAGCCAGGTCCTAAAGCCCGCCGCAAGGAGGCAGAAGGATCAGGGGGGTCAGCGTCAGAGGAGAGTAGAAGGGAGGAGGCCCAGGGGGGCAGAAGGACCCAGAGGCGTAGGGAGAGGCGAAGGAGGTGGAGCAAGGCTAGGGTATTAAGCTGGTGTGCAAGAGGCGGGGACTCAGACGGGTCTTCGCCGACCTAGAGCAGAAGGTGTAGAGCTGCACGCTGCAGTTCGGAAATGAAACCTGTAACTCAATAAAGACTCTTTTAAAGTGGACGCTGTGTGGCGTGGTCCTATGTGAGCTGGGACCTGGTAGCAGCTCTGACAGTAAGACCCGTCTCCTCAAAGCTTCAGAAACCTGAAACCTCGCAGCGGGAGCAGAAGCCGCTAGGGGAGGAAGAGGGGTGTCTGTAAGCGAGCTCACAAAGGTTAGCAAAATGACGGAAGAACAGAGGATCTCCGCGCTGCAAGAGGCAGTGACCCAGTTGTCCTCAGAGGTATTGGCTTCCAAGAAACGGGAGGAGGAGACTACAGCCGCCTACAGAGACCTACACGCCAGGTTTGAAATGCTTGTTAAGCAAGGGCAACCGGGACCCAGACCGGAGGGCGTGGGATTGGCACGGAGAGCAGGAGGGCTTGTGGCTCACTTCGATGGGACTTTGCAACAGTACCCTAATTTTAGAGCAGACGTAATGTGCGCACTGCAACTGCTGGCAAAAGACTTTAGAGATGAGGAAGAGAAGGTGGGGTTCATATTGTCCCATTTGCATGGGGATGCCAAAGCCTGGCTGCGCAATTTGTGGAGGGATAAAGATCCGGCGCTTCAGAATGCAGATGCCTTTATCAAAGCGATGGATGCGTGTTTTTTGTCTACTATTGATGTGGATCTTGCCAGACGGGAGATTCATGGACTAAAACAAGGGAGGGCGAGCGTCCGGCAGTATCACGCCCGATTTTTTGCGCTGGTCAGTGCTTTAGAATGGGATCGGGATTCGCCCCCTGTCAGAGACCTCTTCTGGGAGGGTCTAAGTTCAGCGGTTAAGGATGAAATTGCAAGGGGGGAGAGGCCCCGAAGCACGCAGGAGGTGGTCCAAAGGGCGCTGACTGTGGGGGTGAGGCTGGAAGAACGTCCATGGTGCAGAGATGAAGGACGTGGAGGGCGCGAAGCAGCGAGAAGTTTCTCTTTCGTTCCGAGGGAAGCAGCGCGTGCGCAATCCACACCTCCGCCAGGAGGGGGAGGAGAACCGATGGAGGTTGGAGGTGCAAGGGCTCAGTCAGCAGCCAGAGCCCTAGCACCGGCAGCAGTGAAAGCGAAGCCTCCTAGAGGGAACAGGAAGTGTTACATCTGCGAGGATCCAGGCCATTTGGCGAAGGAGTGTCCCCGGAGGCTCCACAAGCACACTGCAGCCTCAGCAATGGTGACTGCAGCAACGCAGCAAGGAGAACCACAGCAGGGAAACGACGATGTCTGGCTGGAGACAGAGGCACTGGGGCCCAGCCAGACGCATCTGTGAAGCAGTCCCCAGCAATCTTGCAACCCACGGATCCCCTCCCACCCAAACCAGTAGTGCAGCTCACAGCATCTCTCCAGCTACCCGACGGCGTCACTATCGAAGTGCCGCTTTCTGTGGATTCTGGAAGCAACGCAGACTTTATAGCGCAGAGCTTTGTGGAGCAGCACGCTATACAGCTATTGCCTGCCACTCTGCCCCTGCAAGTCGTCACAGTGGATGGCAGAGAGTTGCTAGGGGGGCAGGTGGTGAAGCAGACGCCACCGATGGTGATGCGCCTTGGCAACCACAGGGAAGTCATCAGTTTTAATGTCACCCAACTGTCGGACACGCCCATTGTGTTGGGCATGAGTTGGCTGGACAGGCACAGTCCGACACTGGCTTGGTACCAGAGACAACTGATCTTCGGCTCCTCTTATTGCGCAGAACACTGCATCCTGCCCCGACGGGAGGGAGAGGAGGAGGAATCACAACTGCAGTTGGGAACGTTGCAAGCGGTCCCCCACAAATACGCGAGCTTTTTGGAGGTCTTCTGCGAGAAGGAGGCAGACAAGCTACCCCCTCACCGGCCATATGACTGCAAGATTGACCTCCTACCGGGGGCGACGCTGCCGAAGGGGCGGCTATACTCCATGTCTGAAGATGAAATGCAGGAACTCAAGCAGTTCATCGAGCATAATCTGGAGCGTGGATTCATCAGAGAGTCCAAGGCAGTGGGGGGCAGTCCCGTTTTCTTCGTGAAAAAGAAAGACACGCCCCAAAAAAGACTAGTTGTGGACTACCGCCTTTTGAACCAGATGACCAAACCGTCTGATTACCCCATGCCCAGGATTGACGACCTCCTCGCGACGGTGCGCAAGGGACGCGTGTTTACCAAGTTGGACCTGCGAGGGGCGTACAATCTCATCCGCATGCGGGAGGGCGATGAGTGGAAGACGGCCATGTTCACACCGCTGGGCACCTACGAATACAGAGTTATGCCCTTTGGATTACAAAATGGCTCTCACTGTTTTCAAGCTTTTATGCATCACGTGTTGGAGGGACTCCTCTACAAGACATGCGTCTGCTTCCTGGATGACATCCTGATTTTCTCTGACTCGCAGCAAGCTCACGACCGAGACGTGAGGGAGGTGCTCAGCAGGTTGCAACAACATAGACTGTACGCCAAGCTGGAGAAGTGCCAGTTCGACACAACGGAGGTGGATTTCCTGGGATACAAGTTGTCGGACAAGGGGATTGCCATGGACAGCACCAAGGTTCGTGCGGTATTGGATTGGAAAAGCCCGCGCAACCGGAAGGAGGTCCAGCGGTTTGTCGGCTTCGCCAACTTCTATCGCAAGTTTATCAAGGGGTTCGCGATGCAGACGGCAGCAATTACGGACACGCTCAGCTCCAAAAAAAAGAAATTCATCTGGACGGAGCAGGCGGAACAGTCCTTTCAAGCGCTCAAGCATCTCTTCGCATCGGAGAAGCAACTGCTGCATATCGACCCCAGTAAACCGTTGAGGGTAGAGACAGACGCGTCAGACAGAGCCGTGGGAGCTGTCCTGCTGCAGCGAGACCCGCAGGGGGTGTGGCGGCCGGGAGCGTTCTACTCCAGAAAGCTCAGCAAGTCGGAGCAGAACTACACCATCTGGGACAGGGAGTTGCTGGCCATTCATGCAGCTTTCAAGGCGTGGAGGCACTTCCTAATCGGCGCCAAGCACACGGTGCAGGTCTGCACGGACCACAAGAATCTGGAGCACTGGCGCACGGCTCAGTTCCTGAACCAGAGGCAGATACGTTGGGCGGAGTTCTTTGCTGACTTCAATTTCCGAATAGAGTACGTCCCAGGCGACACCAACATCATGGCGGATGCACTGTCCCGAAAACCGCAATACCTAGAAGAGGTGACGCCAGCGGCGGCCATGCACATCTTCGCACCGACGGCGTGGGCGTGTGCCTCAGCTACAGTAGACCTGGATGCGGTGCGACGTGCATTGCGGGACGACTCATTCGCGCAAGACAAGATGGCGGAACTGCTCAGAGGCACGGCTACCACGGACGAGTTCCAGGTGCGGGACGGCTTGCTCCTACGCAAAGGGGCTGTCTATGTACCAGGAGACGACCTTCGCGCCAAGGTACTGCAACAGTTGCACGACGCACCCACGGCCGGTCACTTTGGCACAGAGAAAACGATGGAATTAGTCGCGAGAGACTTCTGGTGGCCCAGGCTGAGAGGAGAGGTCGCGGACTACGTCGCGAGGTGCGACACCTGCCAGAGGGCCAAGCCGGTACACAGACCACCGGCGGGACTGTTAGAACCGCTGCAAACACCGTTTGAACCGTGGGAGAGGGTGGCCCTGGACTTTGTGACGGATTTACCCAGCTCGAGAGGCAAGACAGCTGTGCTAGTGGTGGTGGACTTGTTCACCAAGATGGCACATTTCATTCCGTGTGCGAAGGTGGCCACGGCGGAACAAACCGCCAAACTGTTCATAGATCACGTGTTCAAAGTGCATGGCCTGCCACGGTCTATCCTGTCCGACCGCGGACGCCAGTTCATCTCGTCTTTCTGGCAGAAGCTGATGGGTTTTCTAAATGTCAAGGTCAATCTGGCATCAGCAAGACACCCGCAGACCAACGGGCAAGCAGAGAGGGTCAATGCCATCATGCAGCAGTACCTGAGATGCTATGCCAATCAACAGCCTGCGACGTGGGTGGATTACCTGCCGCTAGCCGAGTTCGCTTACAACAACACGAAGCACGTGTCCACAGGAGTGACGCCATTCTTTGCCAACAATGGGAGGAATCCCAGAACCTTCCCGGGACTGGAGAGAGTGGGGGAAGGAGAACCACAGACGGCGGACGCGTTCGCGTCAGAGCTGCAGGCGGTCCACGATCAACTCAGACGGCAGCTGGAGCTGGCTAAGCACGCCTACAAGGTGCAAGCTGACAAGCACAGGCGGGTTGGCGAAGTGATCCAAGTGGGAGACTGGGTCTGGTTGGCAGCCCACGCAGTGCCGACCAGGTCGCTTGCCAAGAAGAAGTTGGGGCACAAGCAGATCGGTCCGTACCAAGTCGAAGCGCAGATCAACCCGGTAGCCTTCCGACTGGCGCTGCCGGAGGGTTCCAGAATGCATCCGGTGTTCCACAGGTCGGTGCTCACTCCCTACAAGGCACCTCACAGGTTCCAGGAGCCAGGGACGGCGCCAAGTCCGCTCCGGGAACGGACGGAGACGCGGGAGGTGAAGCACCAGGACCACATCAACGAGGTCACGGAGATTTTGGACTCCAGATGGGGGGAAGAGGGAGTCGAATACCTCTTAGCCAGAGAGGGCACCCGGGCCAGCGCCAATAGCTGGGTACCAGACTACGCTTTGGAGGAACCCCTGCTCAAGGACGAGTTTCATGCCCTCTTCCCACACAAACCCATGCCAGCGAGCTTCTTCGACGACTGGTTGTTCACACCCACACTTTCTTCCAGCACGTTCCATGGATTCGACTCAGAAGGGGAACCCGCACGGAGCACCCGTTCCCCAGAAGGTTCACCGGCAGGTTCGGCATCAGGCAACTCGTATTGGTGGGACGATCGACCAGAGGAGCGATGGCGCAGGAAGTGGCTGGAGATGCCAGGTCGAGCGACCGACGCAGAGACTGACATGGACGTGTTCGGGGAGGACCTCGGGTTCGAGCACGGCGGTACAGAGATGGAAGAGCAACAAGTCAACGTCGACGACCGCGAGGGGGAAGACTCGGAGGTCTTCAGTTGGCGGCCACCCACGGGGAGCGACCTGTATCCAGCATTCCCTCCCATGATGATGGAGCGCCCAGCACCCACACCTGACAGCGGGGAGGGGGGAAGGGGGGGCTTCGAGGGGGGGATGGATGTCAGGGGTTCAGAAGCAGAGACGCAGAGAAGGGTGGAAACAGAGAGCGAGGGGGAGGAAGCCGAAGGGAGAATGAGTGATGATGACGACCCGAGATCTCCAAGCCTAAGCAGTGAGTCAGAGGACTCCCAAAAGGGAGCCCCAGTGAGCAGAGCAAGGGGGGGATCCGGGGGGACACCCCAGGAGGAAGGGAACAGAGGAGATTCAGAGAGCAGCAGCTGGAAGTCGGGACCCACGCTCATAACCGAGGGCGGCAGCAGCTGGAAGTCGGGACCCACGCTCAAGACTGAGAGCAGCAGGGAGGAAGGTAGCCAGGCATCGGGTTCCGGAGGCTGTCAGCAGGAGGGAGGGCACGAGTCAGGGGTGGTCACGCCCTCCTCAGAGAGCGAGGCAACGGTTAAGAGGAAAGTAGAGAGTTGGGCGCGCGCGCCAAGTTCAAATGCAGCGGAAGCTGGAGCAGTAAGCAGCCCGGAGAGTGAGCCAGGTCCTAAAGCCCGCCGCAAGGAGGCAGAAGGATCAGGGGGGTCAGCGTCAGAGGAGAGTAGAAGGGAGGAGGCCCAGGGGGGCAGAAGGACCCAGAGGCGTAGGGAGAGGCGAAGGAGGTGGAGCAAGGCTAGGGTATTAAGCTGGTGTGCAAGAGGCGGGGACTCAGACGGGTCTTCGCCGACCTAGAGCAGAAGGTGTAGAGCTGCACGCTGCAGTTCGGAAATGAAACCTGTAACTCAATAAAGACTCTTTTAAAGTGGACGCTGTGTGGCGTGGTCCTATGTGAGCTGGGACCTGGTAGCAGCTCTGACAGATAGACTCCTACCTTCAGGAGCACTGTCTCCCTCCCCCACATTAGTCAGTTTAAAGCCCTCCTGATGAGGTTTCTGAGATTTTTGGCAAAAACATTTCTCCCAACCGTTGTGAGGTGCAGCCCATCACTTGCCAGAAGTCCATCTTCAAGAAACTGCAGTCCGTGATCTAAGAATCCAAACCGTTCCTGTTTACACCATTTGCGAAGCCAGCTGTTCACTTCCACTATTTTCCCCTCTCTCCCTGGGCCACGTCGTTCAACTGGGAGGACAGATGAGATGACAATTTGTGCATTTAGTTGCTTCAATTTCCTGCCGAGAGCCTCGTAGTCTCTTTTGATCTTCTGGAGGCTATTGCTTACATCCTTTTATATATTTGAACATGGCTATCATATCACCCCTTAACCTCCTCTTCTCCAGGCTAAACATGCCCAGCTCCCTTAGCCGTTCCTCATAAGGCATTGTTTCCAGGCCTTTGACCATTTTGGTTGCCCTCCTTTGGACACGTTCCAGTTTGTCAGTGTCCTTCTTGAATTGTGGTGCCCAGAACTGGACACAGTACTCCAGGTGTGGTCTGACCAGAGCAGAATACAGTGGCACTATTACTTCCCTTGATCTAGATGCTATACTCCTATTGATGCAGCCCAGAATTGCATTGGCTTTTTTAGCTGCCGCGTCACACTGTTGGCTCATGTCAAGTTTGTGGTCAACCAAGACTCCTAGATCCTTTTCACATGTACTGCTCTCAAGCCAGGTGTCCCCCATCTTGTATTTGTGCCTCTCATTTTTTTTGCCCAAGTGCAATACTTTACATTTCTCCCTGTTAAAATTCATCTTGTTTGTTTTTGCCCAGTTCTCTAATCTGTCAAGGTCGTTTTGAAGTGTGATCCTGTCCTCTGGGGTGTTAGCCACCCCTCCCAGTTTGGTGTCATCTGCAAATTTGATCAGGATGCCCTTGAGTCCATCATCCAAGTCGTTGATAAAGATGTTGAATAAGACCGGGCCCAAGACAGAACCCTGTGGCACCCCACTAGTCGCTCTTCTCCAGGATGAAGAGGAACCATTGATGAGCACCCTTTGGGTTCGGTCAGTCAGCCAGTTACAAATCCACTGAGTGGTAGCATAGTCAAGACCGCATTTTACCAGCTTCTTTACAAGAATATCATGAGGCACCTTGTCAAATGCCTTGCTGAAATCAAGGTAGGCTACATCCACTGCGTTCCCTTCATCTACCAGGCTTGTAATTCTGTCAAAAAACGAGATCAGGTTAGTCTGACATGACTTATTTTTCAGAAATCCATGCTGACTATTGGTGATCACAGCATTCCTTTGTAGGTGCTCACAGACTGTTTGCTTAATGATCTGCTCCAGAATCTTCCCTGCTATTGATGTCAGACTGACTGGGCGGTAATTATTTGGGTCCTCTCTTTTCCCCTTTTTGAAAATAGGGACAACATTTGCCCTCCTCCAGTCTGCCGGGACTTCGCCTGTTCTCCAGGAATTCTCAAAGATGACTGCCAGTGGTTCTGAGATCACATCTGCCAGTTCTTTTAATACTCTTGGATGCAGTTCATCTGGCCCTGGAGACTTGAATACATCTAAACTAGCCAAATATTCTTGTACTATCTCCTTAGTTATTCTGGGCTGTGTTTCCTTTGCTGAATCATTTGCTCCAAATTCTTCAGGTCGGGCATTGTTTTCTTTATTGGAGAAGACTGAGGCAAAGAAGGCATTGAGGAGTTCAGCCCTTTCTGTGTCCCCTGTTTGCATTTCACCATCTTCTCCTCTGAGTGACCCCACTGTTTCTTTGTTCTTCCTTTTGCTACGAACATACCCATAAAAGCCTTTTTTGTTGCTTTTAACCTCTCTAGCAAGCCTGAGTTCATTCTGTGCTTTAGCTTTTCTGACTTTGTGTCTACACGTGCTGGCTATTTGTTTGAATTCCTCTTTGGTGGTTTCCCCCCTTTTCCATTTTTTGTACACATCCTTTTTTAATCTTAATTCAGTTAAAAGTTCTTTAGATAGCCACCCTGGCGTCTTTAGGCACCTTCCATGTTTCCGTCTCATTGGTATTGCCTGACGTTGTGCTTTTAGTATCTCCCTCTTAACAAACTCCCAGCCATCATGAACTCCCTTTCCTTTTAGTATTGCTGTCCATGGGATCTCACCCAGCACTTCCCTAAGTTTTATGAAGTCGGCTTTCTTAAAGTCAAGAAATTGAGCCCTAGTATGCTTGGCTGCTTCTTTCCGCTGTATAGTAAACTTCAGAAGAGCATGATCACTCGCGCCTAATGATCCTTCCACATCTACCCCACTAACCAGGTCATCAACATTGGTTAGGACCAGATCTAAAATGGCTGTTCCTCTTGTTGCTTCTCCCACTTTCTGGACAATGAAGTTGTCTGCAAGGCCAGTGAGGAATCTGTTTGACCTTATGCTCTTGGCTGAGTTTGACGTCCAACAAATATCCGGGTAATTGAAGTCCCCCATTACTACTATCTCCCTTCCTTTTGCATGCTTGGCCATCTGTTCCAGGAAGGCATCATCTATGTCCTCCGTTTGGCTTGGGGATCTATAGTAAACTCCCACAATGAGGTCTCTGTTATTCTTCTCTCCCTTAATTTTGACCCAAATGCTCTCACTTTGGCTTTGAGGTTCTAAATCTTGGATCTCTTCACAGGTATACACATCCCTGACATATAACGCCACTCCTCCTCCTTTCTTGTCTGGTCTGTTTCTCTGAAATAGATTGTATCCCCCCATTTTTACATTCCAATCGTGGGACTTATCCCACCAGGTTTCAGTGATGCCTATTATGTCATATTTAGTTTGCTGTACCAAGAGCTCAAGCTCATCTTGTTTATTTCCCATGCTTTGCGCATTAGTGTACAGACATTGAAGTCCATTAATCATTCCCCCGTGTCTCTTATTTAAGGATTTTTTCCTCCCACCACTAGGTCCACATGCTGTTTGCTCCATTTGGTCTATGACATTTGGATGATCAGCTTCAATAATTGATAGACTCCTACCTTCAGGAGCACTATCTCCCTCCCCCACATTAGTCAGTTTAAAGCCCTCCTGATGAGGTTTCTGAGATTTTTGGCAAAAACATTTCTCCCAACCGTTGTGAGGTGCAGCCCATCACTTGCCAGAAGTCCATCTTCAAGAAACTGCAGTCCGTGATCTAAGAATCCAAACCGTTCCTGTTTACACCATTTGCGAAGCCAGCTGTTCACTTCCACTATTTTCCCCTCTCTCCCTGGGCCACGTCGTTCAACTGGGAGGACAGACGAGATGACAATTTGTGCATTTAGTTGCTTCAATTTCCTGCCGAGAGCCTCGTAGTCTCTTTTGATCTTCTGGAGGCTATTGCTTGCAGTGTCATTGGTTCCCACATGAACCAAGAGGAAGGGGTATTTGTCAGTGGGTTTTATGATTCCTTGCAGTCGTTCAGTTACATCTTGGATCTTAGCCCCAGGGAGACAGCACACTTCCCGAGACATCTTGTCAGGCCCACAGATCACTGCTTCTGTTCCCCTCAGTAGGGAATCCCCTATCACCACTACACGCCTCCTCTTGGGTTTGGTCGGGGTTCTTCCGTGAGCTGTCCGTTCCAAGGTCGCCTGCACATTCCCTGAGGACTGACTTTGCTGCTCGTCTTCATATACCTGATCGACTGTAATGAGGGAGAGATCCTCAAATGGAGTCTGCTCTTCGTCTTCCATGCTAGGGGAAAGGACCTCAAAGCGATTGTGTATTTCTAAACAATCAGAGTGAACCCTGGGCCTCCTACTTCTTTGAGTCACGTTTCTCCATATATCTGGCTCCTGAGTTGGTGAACTAGCCTCCTTCTCAGGGGAGTCCCCTGTCTCCTCCTTGGTGGGGACGGTGTGCTCTGTTGCTTCCAAGAAGAGCTCCAGCTCTCTAATTCTTTGGAGCGTAGCTACACGTTCCTCCAGTTGCTGGACCTTGTCTTTTAAAAGGGCAATCAACATGCAATTGCTGCAGGTAAAGCTGCCTGCAACCTTTGGCAAGATGGCAAACATTGCGCAGGAATCGCAGGCGACTGCAGCTGTTCCCTCCCCTTCCATCTTGAGATTGTGTCTCCTTGATTGTGCTGGCCTCCATCAGGGCAGCTCTGGCAGAGCAGCTCTCCAAGGAAAGATGCATGGTGGCTCATCCCCACCCCCTCCGTGGCACTCTGAGCCCCAATGGATCTGTGTCCCACTGCCCCAGTCCAAGACTCTCACCTCTGCCTTTGCCTGCAGAGGAATAAAAGCCAGGGGTGAAATGCCCCAAGCCCACTGAGGCGAGCCCCAACCCAGGGACTGTGCAAGAAGGAAGACGGCCAAGACTACTCCTTGTTGGCTCCTCTCCCCCTTCCTCTCAATGAGGCTTTGGGGGAAGGGCATCTCTGAGGACTTGCCTTCCTCACTGGGGCACCTGCCTCCCCCTCACCTGCAGTTGTGACGCTGGGATTGGCAGTCCAGAGGGTAACACCCAAGTAGGACCAAAAGCAGAAAAAAGACAAAACTTCTCCCGTTGGGAAGCTGGCAGTAAAGTTAAGTTTCCCCAGAAAAATTGCAGAATGAAGGAGAATAACAGAACCCTGAAAACAGAAGCTGCAGAGGGATAACCCTTGGCATGAGAGTTTCTCAATGCTCCTTGTTGTGGTTCTGGTTCATACATAAACTACTTATGCTGCAAATTACCATCATTAATGGAATTGATCTGTGCAAGACCGAGGTTGCCTAAGGCAAAACACCTGCCTGTCCCTGTAATTTGCAGGCGCCCCAAATGTGGTTTGTGCATCATGCTCCCCTTCCAGTTTATTTTCTTGCTCTCTGGCTCCCTGGTTTCCAAGATGCCTGGTGAGGCCAGAAAGCAGAGGTTATTCCTCATTCCGCTTTCTCCTGGAGGGGTTTCTGAGTCCAAGTTGTATTTCATAGGAGTACAACGAAGACAGGAGATGGAACAGGACTGCAAATGTGGAAAGGGTGTTTAGGCTGGAACCCCTTTGTGGTTGAATGTTAGATAAACTGAGCATTTCACTAGTGATGCGCTGGACCAGTCTTTCTGAAAACATGCCCTGTGGGAGATGCAGCAGAAATCTTGGGTGACAAAATATAGTGAAATAGCTCTAAGCACATGGTCTGAGCTGATTGTGAGCAAGCTCTGTCCCATTCTATCTCAGTGAGTTCTCATGACTGAACAAAGGAGGAAACTTCCTTCCAGGTGAGGGGGGTGAGCTAGATGAGTCTAGGAATACAATTCTCTGGTCTTAACCATTTCATGCATTGTGCACTAAGCTTGACTACAATTTCCCACAACTTGCTCAGGGTAGTTGAAACAAAGACTGTGAGGAACTCTCCAAACTGAGAGGATGTTCCCAATAACAGCTTGGCATGCAGTGAGGTCACCCCTCCTCCTGGCTACACTGAAGCACAGAGCAGTTGTTTGCACCAGAGAGGGGGTGGGGTGGGGATGTCTTTACCCAATGAAGCACATGACCCTTTTGGACACACCCCCATCCCCTTCCATCTTTGCCTGCGCCACTGCTGTTCATGTCACCACTTGCTCCTCATCCAGTTTCCTAATTGGACAGAAACTGATTTGAGAGAAAATGCATCAAAGAGCAGGATTTGCCAGGAACCTACAGAATTGATACAGCTTGTGGCAAACAGCGCATGGATGCAGCTTCGGAAATGAAGTAGGAATGCCCTGGATGGGAATGGGGAGGAAAGGGGCAAGGGCAATTCAATGCAAACAAGTTTTTCTTTTTTTAAAATAGATGTTATTAAAGTCTGAAAACAAATTCAAAGGTCAACATAAAAGATAAAAAACTAATCTAAACAAAAGCACAAACAAAAAAGGAAAGAAATAAAGTAAAGAAAATGATAACTTCTGATTCTTTGTCTGTCAGCTATATATAGAAAATTTGTCAGGGGTTCAGGAGCAGAGGCGAGGGCAAGGGAGGAAACAGAGAGCGAGGGGGAGGAGGCAGAAGAAAAGATGAGTGATGACGACGGACCCGAGATCTCCGAGTCTTTCCAGTGAATCAGAAGATTCACAGGAAGGAGCGCCAGTGGCCAGAGCAAGGGGGGAGCTTAGGGGAGCACCCCAGGAAGAAGGGTCCAGAGGGGGCTCAGAGGGGAGCAGTTGGAAATCGGGACAAGCGTCACCAACAGAACGTAGTGGAGAGGAAGGGCGCCAGGTACCGAGCTCTGGCAGCTCGCAGCAGGAGGGAGGGCACGAGTCAGGAGTGGCCACACCTCCATCGGGGAGCGAGGAAACGGTCAGGCGGCAAGTGGAAGGTTGGGCGCGCACGCCAAGTTCAAATACACAGGAAGGTGGAGCAGTAAGCAGCCCGGAAAGGGAGCCAGGTCCTAAAGCCTGACGCAAGGAGACAGAAGGGTCCGGGGGGGTCAGCGTCAGAAGCGTCCAGAAAGGAAGAGACCACGGGGGGCAGAGGGACCCAGAGAAGAACGGTCAGGCGGAAAAGGTGGAGTAAGGCTAGGGTATTTAGCTGGTGTACAGGGGGCGGAGACTCAGACGGAGCTTCGCCGGTCTAACCCATAAGACGTAGAGCTGCACGCAGCAGCTTGAGAATGGAAACTGTAATTCAATAAAGACTTTTACTAAGTAACCGCTGGCTAGCGTGATCCTCTGTGAGCTAGGATCTTGAAGCAGCTCTGACAAAATTGTTCAAAGAATCCATTCCAAAATAGTTCCCAGAATTCCACCAATATCATTTTCAATCCTCAATATTATATTATAAGGTCACTTTCTTTTTAATGCAAAAAGTTTTTTCTTTTTAGAGAACTGGGCAAAAACAAACAAGATGAACTTTAACAGGGAGAAATGTAAAGTATTGCACTTGGGCAAAAAAAATGAGAGGCACAAATACAAGATGGGTGACACCTGGCTTGAGAGCAGTACATGTGAAAAGGATCTAGGAGTCTTGGCTGACCACAAACTTGACATGAGCCAACAGTGTGACGTGGCAGCTAAAAAAGCCAATGCAATTCTGGGCTGCATCAATAGGAGTATAGCATCTAGGATCAAGGGAACTAATAGTGCCACTGTATTCTGCTCTGGTCAGACCTCACCTGGAGTACTGTGTCCAGTTCTGGGCACCACAGTTCAAGAAGGACACTGACAAACTGGAACGTGTCCAGAGGAGGGCAACCAAAATGGTCAAAGGCCTGGAAACGATGCCTTATGAGGAACGGCTAAGGGAGCTGGGCATGTTTAGCCTGGAGAAGAGGAGGTTAAGGGGTGATATGATAGCCATGTTCAAATATAGAAAAGGATGTCACATAGAGGAGGGAGAAAGGTTGTTTTCTGCTGCTCCAGAGAAGCGGACACGGAGCAATGGATCCAAACTACAAGAAAGAAGATTCCACCTAAACATTAGGAAGAACTTCCTGACAGTAAGAGCTGTTTGACAGTGGAATTTGCTGCCAAGGAGTGTGGTGGAGTCTCCTACTTTGGAAGTCTTTAAGCAGAGGCTTGACAACCATATGTCAGGAGTGCTCTGATGGTGTTTCCTGCTTGGCAGGGGGTTGGACTCGATGGCCCTTGTGGTCTCTTCCGATTCTATGATTCTATGAATGTCCAATCTTGAGTAAATATTGACAATATTTTTCTCTGATTAAACATGTCTACTTCACCATCTCAGCTAAATCCAATAATTTTAACAACCATTCCTCCATGGTAGGTAATGATGAATCTTTCTGCGTATAAAAGTCTCACAGCTGTAATCATGTATTGAAATAAAGTTCCATAATCTTTTTCTAATTAGAATCATAGAATTATAGAGTTAGAAGGGATTCCCCCAGGCTGATCTAGTCCAACCCCCTGCAATGCAAGACTCTCAACTCAAGCTCCCATTCAGTGCCTTCGGTATCTTCTTGTATCGGAAGGGGGATGATCTATTCTCTTACATTCTTGTATTCTCTTGACATAGTGATATTTCTGACTTGCAGCCACATTTGATACTCGGCAAACCCCTAGCCAGTTCAGGTATCTCAGGTGTTCCAGCTCAAGCACACCTGGTGCAACTAATCAACACCAGTTGTATTTGTGCTGTTGTGAGGGATTCTATTCAGGGGGTTGAATGATAGTGAGACTGGAGAAGCCAGTATAAGTTGCAATTTCAGATGAATTGGAGGGAAACCACTTGAAGCATCCATTGTGTTGAGCTATTTCAATTGCTTTTGTTTGATTTGCTCATTGCAAACAGCCGAAAGTCTGTAATTTTTGATAATAAACATGATTTGCAAAGGGAGTTGAGGGAGTTGAATAATTTTGATTTCAACTGTATGTTGTATGAAATAGCCTCTTATGAAAGCTTAATTGAATCCCAAACTGTTTGCATCTCTATGACTTTGTCTAAATTATTCTCCAATAAATATTTTAACTTCTGTTTGCAGTCTTGTACAAACTTTTCTTGTTGTAATAAGCCTCTACACAAACATTTTTTTCCTGTTGAAAGTCATAATAACTGGATTATGATTGAGAAAGTCTTTGGTAATGTTAAAGCCGGAGGGGGGGGGATTGTGACACCCCAGAAGTGGTACCACGGCCTCGAGTCAGGATGATGAGCCTGAGCGTTCCCCTACACTGTTTGCACAAATGCAACATAAACCTAAAACCCCAAAGCTCCCTCTTTTGTTCAACGTAATGTGTGTACACTCAGAGGATGACTACCAAACCATCCTAAATGTATTCGCAGAAGCTTACAAGAAGCTTGGCCTATTGCCCAACATCCAAAAAACCAAAGTGCTGCACCAACAAGCACAAAACAATCCCTCTGCACCACCACAAAGCGACCTCAGTGGTGGAAAGTGTCGATCACTTCTCTTACCTGGGCAGTTATCTTTCCACAAGGGCCAACATTGATGCCAAAATCCAGCATCGCCTGAAAGTGCAACTTTCTCCTGATTGAAATGCAGAGTGTTTGAGGACCAGGACATTTGCAGGGAAACCAAAATGCTTGTTTACAAAGCTATTGTACTAGAACCTTACTGTATGCCTGTGAAACATGGACCACTTATAAATGCCATCTCCAACTTTTTGAAAGATTCCATCAACAGTGTCTCCCAAAAAAATTACACATCACTTGGGAAGACAGGCAAACTAATACCAGCGTACTGGAAGAAGGAAAGATTAAGAGTGTCGAAGCAATGATTCTTCAACATCAACTTCGTTGGACTGGTCAAGTTGTGCGGATGCCTGATTATCGTCTTCCAAAGCAACTACTCTATTCCAAATTTAAGAATGGAAAACGTAATGCTGGTGGTCAACAAAAGAAGTTTAAAGACTCTTTCAAGGTAAATCTTTAAAAAGTAGTATAAACACTAACAACTGGGAAACATTGGCCTGTGAGCACTCCAATTGGAGAATGGGCTTTGGAGACACTCGAACTCAGGACACAAGGGAGAAACACACTAAGAGGAAGGCACGCTTGGCAAATCCACACCATGATGAACTCCCACCCGGAAACCAATGTCCCCACTGTGGAAGGACGTGTGGATCCAGAATTGGCCTCCACAGTCACTTACGGACTAACTGTTCAGACTGTGTTCATGGAAGACAATCTTACTCGGCTACGAGGGATCACATGCAACCCATGTTTGGGGTTCCTACCCTTTGTGTGTTTGAACCTTGAGGCAACACTAAAGATTGGGTCTACTGGCGCAGTTTTGGTTTTTAAACTTGGCTGGAAATTCCTTCTTTACTGACTGGAGGGACCCACGGGGAGTGGCACCCCAAGGAGCTGGGAAGCAGAGTCAGCCTGCACCCCAGGATTTCCCTTTTTAACTATAAGTCAGCTTTATGCACCCAAGTAACCGGTGTCTGTCCACCATATCATGTCTGTTCTTGAGAAAGATCTGTGTCTTTTGCTGAAATATGTAAATTGCTTTACATCTCCATTTTATCTCGCCAGATATCAACAAGTTCCAAATTATCCATCTTTTTTTAAAAAAATGTTTAGGTACCTTACCCTAGGAAGTTTTAGTATTTTTCTCTGAAGCTCTAGCCTGTATTGTGAAGACCACTCCATTCCAATCTCCCATAACGCACCAACTTTCATATGAAAAACCCACCAACTTTTCCATAAATCATTTATAAAATATTGATTTGTCTTCATTTGGAGCATAAATGCCTAAAACCACAGTTTTATTCCCTTGGATGCTAACTTCCACCTCAACATATCTACCTTGCTTTGGAACAGGACGGAATGAGGGGGGGTTTCTTTTTTTATCTTATGTGATTACCTAACAACCCCCCCCCCCCGGAAGAATCGTTGCAATTACTGAATATAAGAGGAATGATTAAGAACTGTGTGGAAATGAATTACTAATCAAAGACATGGTTTGTGAAATATTTGGAAAGGAATGAAAGGCCTTTGGAATGACGCAGCTATAAAAAGAGACTTGTTAGGAAGCAGGCCTGGTGGCTGGATTTATTATTGAGGGGGAGGAGACCACGGCTTTGTTATTATAGCGGACTGTGAGTTTGACCTGGCAGAACCCCCTAAGAAGATCAAGGAGAGAGTGACAGGCTTGCGAGGATTAATGGGCAGACTTTAAGAATGCTTTGTATCGAAGTGTTGAAATGGAGTCTGCCTGTCTGAATATGGCTCTTGGAGGAACGGACAATCCACACAGGATATAACAACGTTTGTTTTTAACCCGCTTGTGGAGACCATCAGAGGTCACAAAGAAAGGAATATATGATAACAACAAGAAGATGAAGAAAACAATAGAGAGAAGATTGGACAGAACTGTGAATACTATTTGGACAGAACTGTGAATATTAAAGCAGCAGCAAAAGAGATGTTTGGATCCCTTTCTGAGCTCGAAGCATGGGTACCCCCAACAAAAATTTAAAAATTTGGTTTTGTAATTTGGAATTAATGTGATCTGATTGGTTTGTTAATAAAAATTATATGGGAAAAAAACACATATCTACCTTGCTCATCAGTTTTGGGCAAAATTGGAATGTCTATGTACATGTAGAATAACCCCATTTTTTTCTTCAGTTCTGCAGACAATTTCCTCAGCTAAATTTTTTTGAAACAAATATTTTATATTGTTTTCCCTAATACGTGCTTCTGGTAAACAAATAAGATCCAATTTTCAACTCATGAAAGATCTCTTTTCTCTTTTCAAAGGGCTGGCTATAAGATAACAAGCCCTGCACAGCTGAGGTGCCAGCTATCAGAAGTGTCATATCCCTTCCCATAAAACAGCCCTTCTCTTGGTCCTGCCACCTTCACAGGCACCCTTGGTGGGGTGGGGGAGGGGGCTTTCTCAGCGACGGTTGTGGGAGATGGATGGAGGGTTAAATCTGCAGGCTAAAATGCAAAAGTAAACAGGCTGTGAAGACTCTGTAACAGAGTGAAACACTTAGTAAAGCTTAGGAACAAGGCAATCATACCTTTTACCACTTTTATTTGTGGTCTTCTGACCTTTCCATTGCAAAGAATAAGATAGACAAAAAAGTTTACGTACAGGAAAACACTTCTAAGTTACAGTAAAACAAGAGTTTGCAGTTGCAGCAAACATGGCCGAAACCAGCAGCTTCGGGAAAACAAATCTGCTTCGCTTGGAAGAGAGGCAACTTTGGAACTCCCCGCCTAGAGAAGTCAGGCTGGCTCCCTTCTTCTTGCTCTTCCACCAGCAGGTGGAGAGCTTCTCGTTTCGACAGGCTCTGGGGAACAGACTGCTTTTAATGAACGGGTTGGCACCGTGCTGTTTTTATTGCAATTATCTTCTGTTATGTGAGTGTGTGTACAAAATTTTATTAATGCTTATTTTAAAAAAACGATTTCCCCTATATTTTTAGCTGTTCTTATTTTATCTGTAAGCAGACTTAAGTCCTTGTCAGGGGGGAAAGGTTGGGTATGAAATAAAAATAATAAAAATAATTATTAGTAGAAGTAGTAATTGTTGTTGTTTACTCGTTCAGTCGTGTCTGACTCTTCGTGACCCCCTGGACCAGAGCACGCCAGGCCCTCCTGTCTTCCACTGCCTCCTGAAGTTTGGTCAAACTCATGTTCGTAGCTTCGAGAACACCATCCAACCATCTCATTCTCTGTCGTCCCCTTCTCCTTGTGCCCTCCATCTTTCCCAACAGCAGGGTCTTTAGTAGTAGTAGTAGTAGTATAAAGCTGATTTTTTGGATATAAGGCTCCGAATGGAAGAGGGTGTTGTTGTGGACCTGTGTGCTTGCTGTCCACCACCTGGGAAATGCCTCTGTACCTGCTCTGAACATGCTCTGAACTTGCAGCAGCAGGAGAAGAGTAAGGCAACCACGTCAGGCATCTGCCCACTGCAGGGGCGCAAGGTGGGGAGAAGGTGGATCCCTGTAGCTGCAGGTGGTGCAGAAGCAGAAGCCTTCCAAAGAAGAGGAAGGGAGCTGGAAGTGCTCAGGTGGGGGGGGGGAGGATGCTGTGGGGAAATTAAGCAGAGCAACAGCCTTAGACATCTTCCCAGCATTCTGTGATTCACAACGAAGGCTTTGGAGCAGGCTACTTCCTCCTGAGTAGGACATTGAGCAACATCAGGACCATTAAGTTGGGCGGGGAAGTGGCAACAGCATTGCTCAACTCCAGCCCTGTGGCAGACTTCCAGAAGCCATCATGGAGTTCAGGCTGGGCTTGTGATGATTCCCGGTGAAGAATCCAGGAAGCAAGCAAGGACAAAGTTGCAGTTCAGCAGATGAATCTCCAAACTGGAAAGTCAAGCCAGGCAGATACGGATCTGCACACAGCGGGGAAGATGCCTGGGCTGGGAATTCTGGGCTGGGACAAGCATGGCTGCCAGCAGTGAAGGTGTGGAGGTCAAGTTCTTGAGCAGGCAAAAGGCTCAGAGCAGGTAGTTTGCAGGAGCCCAGAGCTGGGAGGAAGCGGGGATCAAACACCCGGCAACGTGGCTTGTAATGAAGGGGTGGAGTGAGTGAAGCACGACTGAGGCAACGCCACCGCCTGAGACTGCCTGAGCAGCAAGAGGAGGCAGTGGCAGGTGGTTTCCAAGGCATCGCAGCAGCAGCAGCAGAAGGAGTAGGTGCCACGGTGGGAAGCAAGGGCTGCTCCCAGAGGAAGCCAGACCGAGAGAGGTGGCCCAGGGGCAGCTCACGCCCAACAGGATGATGGGCATTGTGGGAGTGAGCCTTTGGCCAGATCCAGCCACAGGGCTCTTTCATGCTCTCAGGTGAAATGGGGCAGGGGGAGGTGAAGCTCCCCTGGTGCGTCTGTGGGGCAGGGGGGCTGCGCAGCTCCTTGTCTTCTGTGGCTCTGTAGTGTGGTGGGGAGGCATCAGCCTGAGAGGAGGTCTGTTGAGAGATGAGGGAAAAGGGGATGTCTGGTTGGACAACCAGCGATGGAGAGGACCTGAGAGGATGGAAGGCACTCAGGAAGGGACCCAAGAAGGTCCCCAGCAGATAGAGAAGGGGGGAGCTCAGCACCCCTTGGGGCACCCAGTGGGGTGGGGGAAGCTTTGACCCCAGGTTGGCCATGGCCATGTCACCCGTTAGACAAGCCTTGCTGAGAGGTGACGTAGCCACATCTTCCCTCCAGAAGATGACTGGTGCTCTTGTCTCACATCTTCCTAACTGAGTCTTTTTGAATTCCAAGCCTGGAAGACATTCTTGATGCAAAGCAACCAAGGGCCACTGGAGACCTTCAGAGAAGATCAATACTCCACTGGCAAAAGGTACTTCACTTTCCTCAGCCAAAACACAATTTCTAGAAACCTCAGTAAAGCTCATCTGAGGAGAAGGAAAGGCTCCTCCACTGTCTGAGGTACCACCTCAAGCCCAGGAGAAACAAAAATGGGGAGGGGAGAAGGTCGATGCCAATGAGGCATTGTGCAAGAGGCCCAAGGGAGCCAGCGGTGGGTTTCTGCAAGAGTCCCTGGGGGTGGTCAGCCCCTTCTCAGCCATGGAACTCACTTGGTGGCTTTGGGTCTCTCTCTGGTCACGCAAGGCTACTGCCAACGCAGCCTAGCAGCCCCTCCTTCCCTCCCTCTCAGCTGAAGCTGCCTCAAGAGGCTCTTGGAGCAGAACTGTAGATTGGCGAGAGACCCAAAGGGTCATCTAGTCCAACCCCCTGCAATGCTAGAAGCACAGTTACCTTGTGAGGAGCAAATGGGGCCATGCCAGCTTCCTGGGGGAGGGCAGGAGGCCAAAGGGATGTCCGCACACAGGCAGGAACCCCATTGGGAAATGGGAGGTGGCTGGGCTTGTGCAATGAAGGAGACGCAGGGCTCTGCCTAATGGAAGGGTGTGGGGAGAGAGGCTCTCTCTTCCTCCTGCAGTTTCTCTCCCTTCCCACCTGTTTCCTCGCCTCTGGGGGTGACTCCTCACCTTGGAATTCCATGTAGGAAGTCCTGCATGTCATCCCTGCGCAAGCAAGTGAATGCACTTCCTCTGAGTAAACAAGGATGCCTTCTCCTCCCACTGGAGAGGAAAATTGCCCTTGCGCTGCCACCGATTACAGGAGCTGGCTAATTGCACCTGGGTAGTTTTTAGGGATCAGCGGAAACATCCTCACATCACACCTGGCTCAGCGGACAGCAGGAGAGCGGCGAGGAATGTGCAGTAGGAGCTCCTGGCCGTGCTGAAGAAGACAAGACTCAAGGATGGGAGGTGAGTTTGGGATGGTGGCACCTGCCCCGGCCAGCCCTGCTCTCTGCCCTGCAGCCTCCATGCTGTGGTCCTTGCTAGGGTGGGAGGGAGCTTTCTCTGTGGTGGCCTTTGGCTTGTTGCTCTGCTGAGACTGGAGTCCTCAGAAGAACACAAGGCAACTGTGCATTTGCTGTCTCCCACATCCAAGGGGTCCAGCCCAGCTGCCTGGGGCCTTCCAAGGGAGAGATGGTGAGTTTCTGGGTGCCAGGAGAAATGGGGTGTTCCTCTTCCCCAGCAGCTCTACCCTCAGGGTGCAAGAGGGCCTTGAAGGTCCCAAGTGATGGCTCTTCCTCTCAAGGTGGCAATCTGCTCTGAGTGGACGGATGCCGCGCATTCTTGAGCATCCTGGAGTTCCTGCACCAGCCTCTTCTTCCATCTCTCCACTTCATGTATTTATGAGTAGAAAATATTAATATATTGCTCTTCATAAATAGCATCTGAGCGGTTTGCAACAATCCTCCACCAAAAGCCCATCAGCAGGTAGCCCTTCCAAACCCCTCAGAGTCCTGCTCTGGTTGGCCTCCCACTACAACCCTCCTTGAGGCTCCTTAACCAAACAGTCATGGGGTGGTGTGTGTGTGTGTACGTGCGCCTGCCGCTTTGATCTTTGTCCTGATCTGGTCTAACCCAGGTGGGAACTGCAAAACTGGGTACCCAGAACCCCCCCCCCCCGCCATTGGCATTAACCCCTGTGAAAGAACTGGGCAGCAAGTGGCGCATGAAGACCCAACAGCCACATATCCCCAATGTTAGGGCAGGTTCTGCCTGCCTGCCTGGCATTTAATGCCTGGAACACCTGAGAGCATTTCCTGGTCTCACCACAATGGGAGCAGCTGAGTCTTTGATCTCCCTCCCTCCCTCCCTCCCTCCCTTTAATGGTGACTCATCCTTCTCACTTCATCCTTCAGGTTCAGATTTGCCAAGTCTAGAGAGCAAAAACCCCGGAAGCAGCTGCTTCCCGCACCATCCCCAAAGCACCAGCTGGATTATGGGCAACTCTAGAACGCTCTCTCTGGACTGGGGCATGGAGACTCAGTCTTGGCACTGACCTCTACCCTGTGCTGTCCTGGTGGTGGTGGTGCTGGAAATCCCAAGGACGCAGCAGCAGCAGCCCCCCCCCCCCCAGCCCCTCGGCTGGGTGGTCAGGATGTGCCTGAGGAGGACTGCAGGGAGCTGCCTTGGAAAGGGAGTCCCTCAGCTCTGCTGAGCTCCTCTGCACTTGGGTGGCAAGGGCTGCCCGGCGTCAGGGTGTTTTGTCCTTGTTGCAAATCACCTTGTGTGTCTAATGAAGGCAAGGCCTCTTCCTCTTTGATGTTCCTGTCGGGAGACATGCAGCTCCTTCCCTGGCTGGCGCCCACACCCATGCTGCTTCCTAATCTGTGATGATTGATGGATGTTATACATCCCGCCCCCCTTCATCACTTTCACACACAATCTTGACTTTTCATTTGATGCTGCCCTCTCCCCTTTTCCTTTTCTGTCGCAGTTTTCATATTTTGTGACATTGATTTAATTGGATATTGTAAGGTGGGTTGAAGAAACTTACCTGGAGAATGGGATGTAGGTGTGTTGCTAAATAAAATGACGATAGCTGCTCTGGTCAGCATGGATATTGCTCCCTGTCGCGGCCCCCCAAGGAGCAGCGTCTGCTGAGGAGAAGGCTTGGAGACGTGAAGGGGGACGAGCAGCGGCTGCGTCTGGCTGGCTGGCTGGGGAGAGCAGAGTCAGGCCAGGCCCCTTCCAGACTCACCTTATGCTGTTCCACAGATCTGACACCAACACAGCTGAGCTGGCAAATCCCGGCCAACGGCCCGGCCCACCACACCAGCCGCTTTGCCTGCTCGGAGCTGGCTGTACGCCGGGGGCAGGGCTTCTTGCTGACCGTCTACTTCAATAGACCCCTTCAGTCCGGGGACAGCTTTGCTTTCGTTGTAGAGACAGGTAAGGCCGCCCCCCCCCCACTGTTTCCCCCCCATCCTCCTTCATGGCCAGCTGGCATCACTCGCATGGGCACCTCTTGGCCTGATCTCTGGCGCCTCCGGGATGGCACCTCTGCTCCCCTTCGGTCCTTGCGCACCTTTGGCCTCTGCACACGGAAGCGGCAGATCTCCTGGGCCTCTTGCCTGCCACGACCTTTTTGACCGCGGGGTTCCCCTTCCCCACCATCCTACCCCTGCATGCAAACATCTCTCTCCCACAAGAAGCTTGTCCATCTTTAAGGTGCTGCCAAACCTGGCTTGCCCTGTGCCACGTTATGCCCTCCACAGCGTTCTCTCTGGTGGGAAGCCAAGATGGCACCACCACCACAGGAGCTGTTCTGTGGCACGGAAGAGACCGGGTCCAGTGCGGGCGCACACACGCACCAACACTCCTGTCCCAGGAGGTCTGTGCAGTGCCTGCACCCAGAGGTTGGAATCAGGTTGGCCAGCTGGCTGGATCTTCATGCTGACCAAACCCTTCAGGGAGAAGGTTGCCGCTTGGGTAGCCTCTCACAGGTATGAGTCACCTCCAATGACAGCTTTGCCTTTGCCTCTGTTCCCTCTGGCAGGGAGAGCCCCTTCGGAGTCCCAGCACACCCGGGCCGTCTTCCCCGTCTCCAGCGCCCTGACTGGAGGGTCCTGGAGTGCCATGCTCAGCTCCATCAATGGCAACTGCGCCAACTTCACCCTGGCCAGCCCCCCCACCGCTGCCATCGGCCGCTACAAGCTGAGCCTGCAGATGATGTGTGGCAACCAGGCCTATGCCCGCTTCCTGGGGCAGTTTGTCCTGCTCTTTAACCCTTGGTGCCAAGGTAAGATGCTCCTCTGCCTGCCTGCCTGCGCAGGCCCTGCTGCCGCCCTTGGGATGGGCCTCTGCCCCACAGGGGTGTTTCTGCTGAGGGTTGACAAGCAGACAATGCAGTTGGTGCCATGTGACAGCTTCCCAAGCAAGCAGGCAGGGAATCATAGACTCAGAGAATTGTAGGGGGCTTTGGGCTTCTTTGTTGCTCAAAGCAGAAGCCTTGCACAGACCTCCTCCCCACCCCAGATGTTGGCATCTGGGCAATGAGATGCCTGACCCAGAAGCCCGACTCGGGCACAGCAATGCTCTACTGACCGGCTGGTGATGGACCGGGCTGATGCTGCAAGAGTTTGTTATGGTGGTCCTGGAGACAGAGTCGTCATCCCACCCCCACCCCCCCCCCCGCAGCACATGGGGCCAAGTGTGCTTCACAACAGCAGCAGCAGGAGGAGGAGCAGGCCTCCCCTCTCCCTCCCTGCCTCCCAGGGACTCTCCTCCTGTTCTTCTGGTTGCATCACCCAGGGCCTCTGGGCTGCTCATCCATCATCCAGCTGGGCGGTGGAAACTCAGCACTCAGGACTAGCTAAAAATGGGAACGTGGCTGAAAAAAGAAGGGCAAGATCCAGCACAGCTGGGCAGGAGGCCAGATCCCTCTTTGCCCAGAAGAACGTTGGCCCAGTGAGCCTCCCAGAAGCACCTGCAGATCTGACTGCTGCTGCGTCCGACCGAGTCCTGACTTGCCCCTTCCATGCGTCAGCAGAGCAAGCAGCAGCCAGAGCGCTTTGCTACAGCAGCAGCTGCACAGGGGAGGCCCCCCCCCATTTCCATGGGCCCCTTTCAAGGCCCCCCCACCAAGCAGCCTAGTGGTTGCACTACCCCACCCCCAAAGGATAGGGAAGGGGGTAACATGGTCCCACTGGCTTTGCAAGGCCTAGCTGACAGCCCTCCCCTCCTAGGACAGATGCTGGGGGGGGTTGCCTCGAGTCAGGCCAAATCCCTGGCCTTGGAGGGCCCTGGAACTTGCCCACACCAGGCTGGGAGACCCCAGAGGATGCCAGGTTTTTCTTGGAAGGGAGCCAAGGGCTAGGAAATCCCTTGCTGCAAAATGGCCGGCTTGGGAAGCTCCATGGCAGCTCCTTCTTTTGGCCCAAGGAGGCAGGAGCAATGATGGGGCTCAGCAAAAAAGCTCCTTGTGGGGCAGGGACATGGCAGGGAGGGGGCTCCCCTCTCACTGCCCAAGCAGAGCAGAGCAGGATGTGACCCTTTTGCCCAGGCTCCTTTGCACTGCTCAGCTGGAAAGCTCTCCCTCTCAGTTGTCAAGACGAGTGTCCCCATCCCCTGGGGCAGGGTCTCTGACCTTCAGGGTCACAGCCACGGTCTGCAGTGTCTATGCAAGAACCACAAAGTAATAAAACTGTATTGTTGGAACAGACGGCAAGGGTCTACTAGTCCAACCCTCCGCAGTGCAGGAGCACAGTCAGAGCATCCGACCACCACCTTCCCAAGGAGTATAGCTCTTGCCCCCAGAAAGTTCTTCTTAATGTTTTTTTCTGGAATCTCCTCTCTTGCAATCCAGCTCTTTCATAAACTTACATTTGCAAGGATGTTCTATTCAGCAAAATAATTATTTTCCAAGCAACTGTTGCCCAGCACACACCAGAGGGAAACTGTTACAGATAGGTAGCCGTGTTGGTCTGCCATAGTCAAACTAAAAAAATTCCTTCCAGTAGCACCTTAAAGACCAACTAAGTTAGTTCTTGGTATGAGCTTTCGTGTGCATGCACACTTCTTCAGATACACTGAAACAGAAGTTGCCAGATCCTTCTATATAGTGAGAAGGTGGGGAGGGGTATTACCCAGAAGGGTGGTGGGAATGGGAGATTTGACAGAGGGAAACTGATTTATATGATCAAGTTCTAATTTTAGAGCAAAGCTGGAGGCCCCCAAAGACATTTGAGGGGAGGCATTTACCCCTTGCCACTTGGTTGTTCAAAGCCCAATCCAGCTTTACTTGAAGCACCCACTGCCACCCTCTTGCCTCCGCCCAACAGGAGACCTTGTCTACATGGCAGATGAAAGCGAGAGGCAAGAATACGTTCTGAACGAAAATGGGATCATCTTCGTGGGAAACGCCAACTATATCGAAGCGCGAGGATGGTACTACGGGCAGGTCAGTGTTAAGGTCTTGCTCCTGGCCTTCAAAGCACCAGCTCTGCTGCTGGCCCTATATCTCTGGGCTATGGGGCTGTGGCCCTATATCTCTGGGATTGGGGTTCCACCGCCCCTGCCAGGGGGACAGCAGCGGTGCCCTTGTAGCCTGAAGATGGAGAGGTGGCCAGGAGAGGAAGGGAGGGGAGGCAGCATTTTCCTCTGCCTGGATCCTCAGAGCGATGGAAACCTTCATGGGAGGATAAGCAGGGCAAGTAGTCCTGGGAAATGGGGTCATGGGGAGGTTGAGGAGAGCAGCTTCCTAGGCCATTGCTGTATGGCTGCACAGTCACCGTCGAGTGGGATGAGCCTTAATAGGTAGGAGAAGATATACTAATTGTCATTTATCCATCTAGGCACCCACGTGTGTGGGCTGAACAGGGTTTCAAAATATTCTTCTTCTTTGGCAGTAGCCAAGTCAGATAGTCTTCCATGAACACGGTCTTAACAGTGTGTCCGCAGGTGACTGTGGAGGCCAGTTCTAGATCCACATGTCCTTCCACAGGGGGGACGTAGGTTTCTGGGTGGGAGTTGATCCTGGTGATGGTTTGCCAAGCGTGCCTTCTTCTTAGCATGTTTCTCCCTTGTGTCCTGAGTTCAAGTGTCTTCAAAGCCCATGACACCTTTGGGTCAAGGCTGTTCTCCAACTGGAGCGCTCATGGACCAGTGTTTCCCAGTTGTCATTGTGTTTATACTACATTTTTTTAAGATTTGCAGTGAGAGAGTCTTTAAACCTCTTTTGTTGACCACCAACATTACGCTTTCCATTTTTAAGCAAAATCACCCCATGCGTGGCAGAAAATTTAAAAACATAGGAATTATAACAAATCAAATCAATTAGGCTGTAGAACCTTGTTTTGAGCAAGTCCAGCTATGAAGTAAGCTGGCTCCTTAATAAAGAACCAGGCAACAGCTTGGAAGGTAAGCTTAATAATAAGATTCAGTTACTTTGGACAGGCGTTGGTTCACAGCAACAGGAGCAGTAAAGACTATGCAAGCAAGTCACTGCTCTTTACTTTTCTGAGCTGGAGCAAGGGAGGCAGATCTGCACCTATTGCTGGTCAAAGGAAGAGAGCGAGAGAGAGGAGCAGGAAGTACTATATGCTCCTTCTTCTCTGGGAGAGGAGGGGAAATGACATCACACAAAGCCCTCTCTACCAATTGCATTTCTATGGTCTTGGCCCTTAGCTGTCAGCAATGGAGCTCTGTAGTCTTAGCCCCTTCTCCCGCCAGCTAGCAGGAACCTGCACTTTTTAGGTTGGGCTGCCAATTTCACACATGCTGAAGCTTGCCCACATGTTCTGTGACTGTGTGTGTAGCCCAAAGTAGAGAGTGCATTGCATGATGGGAGGGAATGGTTCCTGCCACCACCAGGAGCAGAACAAGACAAGACTCTCTTGGGGTCAGCATTCTCGGGTATTCCCTCCCAGTGTCAGGGGCTGAAGGTAGACAAGAGGGAGGCAGCCACTGAGCCCAGCTCCATCTGTGCCCCGTGGCATGGAGATGGTTCTGCTCAGAGGATGCTGGGCTGAGGCCTGAGATAATAATCTGTATCACAGAGAACGAGCAGAGGAGCGGCAGGTGCTCCTGCTGGCTGCGGAGCGCTGGGGGTCCCCACTTGCCCTGGAACCAGTTGGTCCTTCTGCATCTTCATGTGCACAAGAAGACCCTCTGGTTCTAACCTGCCCCAGCCTGAGGGCCCATGTTTCCCTCTCCACCTCTTGCCCTTGGCTGGGTGACGGCGTGTATCTGTCTGTGTGTGGATGCTCCTCTGCTTCCTGGCGCGTTAGAGAACCTTCCTTTCTGCCTTGCAGTTCCAAGATAACATGCTCAACCTGGCCCTGACGCTGCTGGATCTGAGCCTCTACCACCGCCAGGACCCAGGTGGGGACACGTCGCGCAGGAGCGACCCTCGCTACGTGGGCCGCGTGATCAGCTCCATGGTAAGCACAAGCAGCCCTCTGCCACTTGATCCCAGGCGGGGTGAGATCCTTCAGGGAGCCTGAAAGCCCTCCCCAGGTCCCAGGCCCCGCTCACCCGCCTGCTCCTCCCTCACCCGCCTCCCTGGCGCTTTAGGTCAACGGGAACGACAACGACAACGGGGTGCTGGAGGGCAAGTGGAGCGAGGAGTTTGCCCACCACGAGAACCCCTCTCGGTGGGACGGCAGCGTGGCCATCCTCAGAAAGTGGGCGCAGGACAACTTCCGGCCGGTCCAGTACGGCCAGTGCTGGGTCTTCGCCGGGGTGGGCGGCACAGGTAGGCTTCTGGTGGCAAAGCGGAGGAAGAAACGGGGGTCGGGGGCGCCGAGCAGAGCCAGACCCACCGGCCCCTCTCTCCTCTCTCTCGCAGTCCTGAGGTGCCTGGGCATCCCGACCCGCTTGGTCACCAACTTCAATTCCGCCCACGACGCAGACACGAACTTCAGCATCGACAAATACTACGATCCCTCTGGGAAGAGCATCAAGAGGGGACAAGACTCCGTTTGGTAAATGCGCCTCCGGTGGGCGGGGAGGAGGCCCTTCGGGTGCTCGATCCCAGGATTCCCTTCAGAGAATCACAGAACTGTAGAGTGAGAGGGGACCCTGAGGGTCATCTGTTCCAACCCTCCGCAATGCAGGGATCTTAACTAAAGCGCCCCCACCGGGGGCCAGTCTTGCCAGGCCCTGGAGACAGACAACGGATATCTGGGGTTTCTCTCCATTTCTCACATTTCCAATCTTAAACTCAATTCTCCACCACCTTCATGGGAAGTTTTAAAGGAGGGGTTGGGTAGGCACCTGTCAGAGATGCTTTAGCTGAGATTCCTGCATTGCTGGGGAGTGGGTTGGTCTAGATGACCCTTGGGATCCCTTCCAACTCTACACTTCTATGAGTCTATTCATGTCTGTGTTTGGCTCTGGGGATCAGCCCCCTACAGGCAATGGGACTGTCAGAGGAATGCCAGATCTTGGGCCAGGATTCTGGCAAAGCCCAACGTCGCCCTCCTCAGCCTGGGCTCCTGTCCGGGGGGGCGGGGACTGTTCTGGCCCAGGGGACATTTCTCCCTCCCCAGCTCTTTGGGGAAGAGGAGTCACTTTCCCAGGAGAGCTGGAAGGTGGAGGGAGCCAAGGCAAACACCTGCCCCTTGGGCAGTGCTGCTCACCGTCCTGTTTGCAGAGGCAGTTATGGCTCAGGGAGCACCTCTTTGCTCATCCAGTCCAAGATCAACAAGGGCAGAGCCCAGGTCACTCGGCTTGGCTAGGCGGCCTCTTATCATGCCAGGAGCAGCCATTGGTTTCATTCATCCCCATGTCTTTGCCCTGCTTCTTTGTCTATTTGGGGGACCCTTATGATAGCTAAATATGACTCCATTATAAAGCAATATTAAAACATGGGAGGGGGAATAAACATCATGTTTACCAATAATCACCAACCAGCCAGGAAATATTCCCTCTAAAGGTCCCAGAGGACCCATTGCTGACCAGTTTGAGCGGATTTGGCCAGAAGCCCCCGGACAGGACCTCCCTGCCTGCCTTTCTGCCTCTGGGCTCTGGGGCAGCGTCGTCTTTGAGGAGCCAACTCCCAGGGGCCGGGATCCCTTCAGCCACCCTAGAACATATGGCATTGCCATTCAAATGGTGTCCACGAACCGCCTCATGTGGTAATGTGGGGAAGGGCTTACTTGCCCCCCCCTATTTTATTCAAGTTGGCACCCCTGCCACCCGCCCTCCTTGTGAGCTCAGCCCCTTGGCTTGCCATCTGCGCATGAGGCTCGTGTTGTATAGAAGCTATGTGGGGAGAGCCCTGGCTCTGCCTCCTGCCGCCCCCTCTTCAGGCGAGCCTCCAGCGCCTTCAGGGGAAGGGACACAGCTCAGCAGGGCCAAAGCATCTGCAGCAGGCGCCCAGTTCAATCCCCAGCCCCTCCAGAGGAGAACCTGGCCTGAAACCCGGGAGAGCTGCTGCCAGGAAGAGTGGACAGTGGTGAGCGAGATGAGCCCGTGGTCTGACTCTGTACGAGGCAGCTTCCTATCTCCTCCTCTGTTCCTTCCCCCCTTCAGGGATTACCATGTCTGGAATGAATGCTGGTTCACTCGGAGGGATCTGGGGAATGCCTACTGCGGGTGGCAGGTGGTAGACGGAACCCCCCAGGAGAAAAGCCAAGGTAAGGCCCTCTCCTGCCCCCACCCCACCCTGGTCGCCCTCCAGAGCAGCTGCTGCATTCCGCTTTCCTTCCAGGGATCTACCAATGTGGACCAGCCTCTGTCCTGGCTGTCAAGCAAGGAGACGTGCGGCTGAACTACGACACGGGATTCGTCTTCTCCGAGGTGAATGCCGATATCAACCGATGGGTCATCTATCCCGACGGGAGGCAAGTCAGGGTCTATTGCGACACAGCGTCCATCGGCAGCCACATCAGCACCAAAGCCGTGGGCAGCAACTATCGGGTGGACATCACCAACAACTACAAGTACCCAGAAGGTGAGTCCCCTTCCCTCCTGGACCAGCCCCTTCCGGCTGGCTTCCCCCCTTCCCCCATTTCTGATCTCAGGGGACACACTAGGCGGGCAGAGGCAGAAGCCCCCACCGGCCAGGCCAGCACAGAGGCCACCAAATTAGCATACAGGTGGTCTCTCCAAACGGGGTGGCAGAATGGCAGGTTCAACGGAGTATCAATAAGGGCAAATCGATGCAGGGTGGGACAGCTTGTCATCGGCTGTGACCTCCCAGGATGCAAACTTTGTCATTGTACTAGAAAGCAAGACCAAAAGATGATCAACTAGGAAAGGGAGTAAAAGGACAACCACCAAAATCACAATGCCAGGGTTTAAACTCCATTGCAGAATCGCAAATTTGGAAGGGACCTTGAAGGACATCTAGTCTGTCCACACACACCCACACACCCTGCTCCATATGGGAATGAGTGATACAATAAGAACTTAAAACTCCCTTGCTGAAGCAGCCCTCCAAAAGGGGGGCACCTAGTCCAAATAGCCAAACAGGCGCCCCATGGGAAACCCCCAGGCAGGACCTGAGCACAAGAGGCCTGTCCTCCCCCCTCCTGGGGTTCCCAGCAGCTGGTATTCAGGAGGCCAATCAGGGCCAGTAGGACCACCTTTGGGGAGGGGCTGGATTCTGCCGGTCTGAAGGAGGCCCCAGTTCTTGACCGTGGAGCAAATGACAGGCAGGAGATGCACAGCAGGTGTGTAAAATTATGAATAGCTGCCAACAGAGAGAACAGAGGGGAGTCTGTCTGCCTCGTGCCCAGCAATCCCTTTCCCTTCTAGAACAGAGAAAAGAGAATCCTTTCTCAAAGGCAGCAATCATAGCGGAGGTGGCGAAACTCCCAGGGAGGAGGGGGTCTGTCAGTGGCCGTGACGAGGAGGCGCAAAATGGAGACTCCATGCTCAGCGGGAGAAGACTTCTGCAAACCAGATAGTCAGGCAACAACACGGGGGCTCAGCCCTTCCGGGAAGGTGCATTTGGTGGGCCACAGCTGGAGGCAGAATGAGGGGCTGGGAGATCCCACAGAGGCACCTGCACCCTTGGCCGCTCCCCCCGCCAGAACGCCAGGGAGTGTTTGGGATACCCGCTGGCAGAGGCTCTTCCCCGTCCCACACGGAAACCTTCCTGCCTGGGCTCTGCCTGCCTTCCCTCAGTCTCAGGATTTCTGGCTGGAAGCAGCATTTGGGAAGGAAGGAAGCACATGCTGTGTGCGCTGAAGGTGCTGCTGCTGGTCCTTGGCACTGGAGAGAACAGCTGGGGATCCTGAGGCGTCCCCCACGCCCCTCCCCAAGGCCCCCTGTGGGTGCCAGCAGAGCCAACCGCCCTGTGCTGGGCTTTAACTCTGCAGAAGGCGACTTCTGGGGCTCTGCGTCTGACTCCGTGCGGCCCTCTCTGCATTCACAGCGCCCCATACGTCCTCAGGCACACCCGCCCGCCCTCCCTGCCGCAGTGCAGCTGCTGCCTGGACTCTGGAATGCGCTCCGTGCACATTCTCTTGGGATGAGGAGCCCCAGCCCTTGGCTCCCGGCCCAGCTCCACGTGCTGGAAAGCGGCCAGCGCTCCTTGGGCTTCTGCCAGATGATCACTCCCACCCTCACCTGTGTCTATTGGACATCCTAAAGCAGCCCATGTAGGAGCTCTGGAAGGTGCTCTGTTCTGAGTTAGACCTCTAGTCCATCTTAAGAGCATCAGAAGTGGGGCCACCTAGATACTCGCACAATAGCATGAACAAGCTTTTTATTTTTGGGCCAGTCAATTGGTCAACTGCTTTCAACTGCTCAAAGGGCCAGTGCTATTTGTCTCCCACTCGCCCGCCCAGCTAGACTAGGGAGGCTATGTGCAGCAGGAAGCACCAGCCGAGTCAGGTCATTTCCCGCAACGCCATTCCTGCAGGTGTTCCTTTCATGTGCGCTGGCAGAAAAGGGGCACAGCAGGTGGGCAGTGTGTCAGACTAGACCTGAAGACCTGGAGTGAGCTGGAGGCCTGCATTTTGGCAGGGGGGCTTGGAACCGGAGGCTGACCGCTCCCTTCCTTTCCTTGCAGGCTCTGCCGAGGAGAGAAACATCTACCGCAAGGCCTGCTCCCAGATGTATGGGTCCACGCCCAGCGAGAGCCGCATGAGCTCCACCGACGACGCCTCCGCCTCCGAACTCATCACGCACCCCGGGCTCTTTGGGAAGTTCAAGCTGGCCCAGCCACCCATCCTTGGCAAGGACATCAACCTCATCCTCACCCTGGCCAACTTGGCCCCGGAGCCCAAGACCATAACTGTCAACCTGAGCGTCTCGAGTGTCCTGTACACCCGGAGGGCCATCAGAGAGATCCTGAAGGAAGTGATGACTGTCAGCCTTGGCAACAAGGAAGGTAAGGGGCCTCCCCTGCTCCGTGTCTCAAAGCCCATCCAGGCAGGGAGGGAGAACAGGGGTGGTCTGCTGGGTGGCTCTACACAGCTTCTGCTGCCATCCAGGAGTGGTACCAACTGGGCTGCCCTTTGCACCCGCTCCACCTTCTGGCACCCCCCACCCCACTCTGCAATGGCCCCCTGGGGCTTCCAGACACGAGGCTCTTGCAAGGCTCCCCCTCGCTCAGGCTCCCACTAGAGGCAGCTGCGGAGAAATGCAGCCTAGCAGTAGAAATGCTGTGCAGGGCCCATCATGAGACCAGGGCCAAGAGCAGGTCTCCGGGCAGAAGCACCCCCAGCCCCACTGTCAAAGCCAGAGCCCCCTGGACCGGGGGGGGGGGTCCTCTGAGGCCTCCAAGCATCACCGTCAGGGAGCCAGCAAAGGAAGGAAGCCCAGCTCAGGTGAGTCTGTACCTGCCCTTGGGGTCTGGAGCGGAGCAGGGAAGGGAAGCCAGCACAGGAAGGCAATGGCAGGGGCCACCTGGAGCAGCCTGTCTGGAGGGAGCCCCAGCGCATGGGCTGTCCCCCCCCCCCAGCCGAGGAGGGCCAAGGCAGGCTGCTCTCACTTGGCAAGCTGGAGAGCTAAATGGGAGGCCCGGGATTTGTTTGTTTGCTTGTCTTGTCCATTTAAAAGCATTTATAAATCACTTGATGTTTCAAAATATCTAAGCGGTCTGCAATTTTTTTAAATAAAAAAAACTAAGCAGTATCGTTAAATCAAAAATGCAGTCTGAACTCTATAAAGCATAGAAGATCTTAGAAAGACAAACGAGATAGGGATTTGAGGTGTTGGGAGCCATAAACAAGGGTCTCACTTTGTGGGTCAGGCAAAGAGGTCAGTCTTCAGCTGGCTGAGGGAGGTCTGCATCTTCTTTTATGCTCTAAGCTCTGGCCTTCCAGCCAAGGGGGTCCTGGCTGGGAATGTTCTGCCCTTTGGGGGCTGCCAAGAAGAAGAAGAAGAGTTTGGATTTGATATCTGGCTTTATCACTACCTGAAGGAGTCTCAAAGCGGCTAACATTCTCCTTTCCCTTCCTCCCCCACAACAAACACTCTGTGAGGTGAGTGGGGCTGAGAGACTTCAGAGAAGTGTGACTGGCCCAAGGTCACCCAGCAGCTGCAAGTGGAGGAGCGGAGACGCGAACCTGGTTCCCCAGATTATGTGACTACCGCTCTTAACCACTACACCACACTGGCTCTCGTGGGAGGAGGGAGGAGGAGGAGGGATGTCCTCCAAGCTGCTTCCCTCTGGAAGCTGCACCTTCCGCTGCAGAGGCGGCCCTGGAAAAGGGGCGGGAAGAGTTGTGGTCATCGCTGGGCTGAATCCATGGAGCAGGAGCTCCCCTCTTGCAAGGAACAAGTTCAGGGGGCAGGAGGCTAGGTGGTGGTGGGTTGCCTCTGAGGAAAGGATCCTGACTCCCCCCACCCCTCTGCCTTTCAGAGAAGCACCTCCCACTGCGGATCACGTACGGCCACTATGGGGCATCCCTGACGGACGACAAGAAGCTCTTGGTCACGGCCTTATGTGACGTTGTGGACGGCGTGAAGCTGCTGGTGGAGAAGGCCATCACCCTGGAGACCCAGAACGTCTCCATCATGGTAAGGAGCCCCTCTGCACTCAAGGGCTGCAGCCAAGAAGGAATGCCCCACTCCCTGCTGGCCCCCCGTCCTGGAACCGCAGCCCCCCACCCACAAGTGATTTTATTTTATTTTATTATTATTTTACTTTTTATTTTCAATGTAGAATCATAACAAAAATTACAGACATTAAGTCCAAAATAGTACTATACAAACAAAAAAGAACGAAACATACAAAAAAGAGAAAGAAAAAAAGCAAAGGAAACAAAACAAAAACGAAAAAGCACACATCTACAGAAAAAAACCATATCTCATTACATACATATACACATATTGACTTCCTTCCTTTGTTCTAAGACCTCAAAAAATTTACTCTTACTGTATTGTTGTGTCTAATGTAGATTACTTCCATCTTTGTACTTTTTTTTACACCATTTTTCTTTTTTACACCCACAAGTGATTTTAATCACTGCTGCTGCTGCTGAGGCTAACTTGATGGTGGGAAGATTGAGGACAGATGAAAGAAAGTCCTCCTTCTTGTAGTGCAGAGTGAAACTGTGGAACTCCCTCCCACTTGAGGCAGGGATGGCTTTGGAAGAGGATGGGACAAATTATTGGAGGATGAGGGGGCAACTGAGGGCTGCCAGTCGAGATGGCTCTGCCCGCCCTCCGCAGTTGGAAGCAGCATTGCTTCCGAATCCCAGGTGCTGGAGACTGCAGGGGGGGGGGGAGAGGGGCTCCTGCGCCCAGGTCCTGCTTGCAGGGCTCCCAGTAGAGGCATCCGGTTGGCTCCTGTGAGAAGAGGATGCTGGAATGGATGGGCCACTGGCCTGATCCAGTTCTTCTGATGTTCATATGGCAATGAAGATGCAAGTCCAAGTTGAGAGGCTTCTTCTAGCCTCAAGACCCCAAATAAGAGGGGCTGAGTTTGGAGCCACATCAGCACAGACCCTGTCCTTGGGCAAGGGGAGGGGGCAGCCAGTCCCCTGTCTCCCCTCATCTGGCCCCAGGTCCATACTGCAGTACCTGCAAACCCTGCCTCACCTCCCCATCCTGGTTCAGCCCTGTTGCATCATGGGATGCCATCCCAGAATGCAACAGCTCATAAGGGAGCTTGGGCAGGAGGTGGTGAGCCCCAAAGGGTTAATGATGCAGCCTGACTATCCCAAGGCATTCAGGGCCAAGCTGGATGAACCTTGCGGGGCTGTTGGGTTCCCCCTGCAACTGGATCAGGGGGGGGGGAGCTCAACCCTTTGCTCCTGCTGAGATCCTGACCCAATTTGGAATGTGGCTGTGAGTATCCTGTTTGCAACGATTCCAAGGCCTAAATAGGTACAGTGTTTGACCGTATTTGAAAGAGGGGGGGGGCTCTGGAGAGGTGGTGGCTGTGCCTGAGGAGGGGGTCCTGGCTCAGCAAGCCCCCTGGGTCTGTGGCTCTGCCAGGATAAGTGCTGGTGCAGAGTGCGTTCCCAGAGACTGAGCAGCTCCTCTCCTTGGTTGCAGGCCCCTCCAAGCGTTGTAGCCAACAAACCGGCCACCGTGGAGATCTTCTACGCCAACCCTCTCCCAGAGCCAGTGGACAACTGTGTGCTGCTGGTGACACTGATGGGCCAAGCTGTCAAGATCAAGTAAGTTTGGCGGGGGGAGGAGCAACCAGCAAGTGGGAGGAGCTTGGCTGGTCCACTCTCCTGCCTGGCAAGGGGAAGGCGAGGAGACGTCCCACCCAAGCGACTCCTCTGAGAAGCCAAGCCAGCTGCAGGTGGAGCCAGTTCAGCCGTGGCCCTGTGGAGGACGTAACCCCTGCAGGCCTCTGGCTGGCCACTCCAGGGCTGCATCCTTGCATGTGTGTGTGACTCTCTCTCTCTCTCCCTTCAGTGTGGCAGCGCTGGCACCTGGAGAGAAGTCCAAAATCTTCTTCGAGTTCACCCCACGCACCGCAGGGGCCATGCAGCTCCACGTCGACTTCTCCTGCAACAAGTTCCAGCACATCAAGGGCTTTGTGCTCATGAACGTGGCCCCGGCCGGGTCCATGTGATCCGGGGCAAGGGGCTGTGGTGGTGAAGGGTGTGTGTGTGACTGTCCTGTTCCTGCGCGATGATTAAAAGCTTTTTCCCCAGGCAGAAAAGTGGCAGCATTTCTTCTAGGGGGTTGTGGATGGCTAAGGCACATCTCATGGGTGGGGTGAGGAACGTCTCCTGCTCCTTCAGTCATCAAATTATAGATTTGGAAGGGGTCTCAAGGGTCATCCAGTCCAAGCCCCGCAATGCCAGAATCTCCACTAAAGCATCCCTGACAGATGGCCAGCCAACCTCTGCTTAACAGCCTCCAAGGCAGGAGAGGCCACCACCTGCCCAGGGCTCTTGCCCTCTTCCTGACGTTGAATTGGAGTCTCCTTTCTTGCCATTTGTATCCCTTGGTTCTGGAGCAGCAGGAAAGAAGCTTGCTCCATCCTCCCCATGACAGCTCTTCCTCCTCCTCCACCACCTCTTGTAGGGATCTTTGGGCAGACTGGTATGCTCTGATGTGCTCAGAAAGTGGGTCAAATTGCACCACTTGGGCCTCTCCAAGGCACAGAACCACCTCCTAGCAAATGGTCAGCTAAGAAGGCGCACTAGGTGCATCTTGCAAAATCTGCTTGGTCACGGGGAGGAGGGGGCAGCAGGGGGCATTCACACAGTGATCTCTTCCAGGGCTGGGGTGCTCTTCTTCCTGGCTGAATTGCAGCAGCTTTTGCCAAAGGGCAGGTCACACTAGCTGGGCCCTGGAAGCAGATGAAGAACCTCCAGGAGCCCCACTGGAGGGGCCTCCCTCTGGCTTCTGCTGCCCAGGCCTCAGGAGTGAACCCGGCCCCCTTTGTTCCCAGCGTGGTCTCCCCAGAGGCCAGACAGGCTCCTCGGTCTTGCCTCGCCCCAGCCGCCATCCAATCCCTCCCCTCTCAGGGCCCTTGCAAGGACCACAATATTGCCAGCCCCCCCCCCCCTCCGCTTGCCTCAACCTTTCCCCCCAGGACTGCCTGGGCCCAGCTCTACCCCCTGAAGAAGCCACCCACCCTCTCTCTCCCCCTCCCTGCCCTAGCTGGCTCTGCCCACAGGCTCGCCCCCACCCTGCCCCAGACCGCTACTCAGAGCTTCCTTCATGACGGTTGGGCCGGCCCTCCTCCCCTCCCCTCCACCTCATAATGAACATGCCTGAATATAATAACAATAATTAACCATAATAGATGTGGAAATGTGGTGACCCAGCTGACTGGTTCAACTGGATTTCAGCGGTTTTGAATCAGGGGGGGGGGGGGTTGAAGCACTGCCTTTAAACTAGGTCAGCCAGGACTGAGTGGGGGCACCTGGCTCTCGCCTTCATCCAGCAGCTGGCTCTACTCGGGAGGAGGGAGAGGAAGAAAAGGCCGGGTCAGAGCCATTCGCTCCCTCAGTCCCAGCTCAGGGAAGAGGGACTTCATGGATACGAAGTGGAAGGTTGAGGGTGACAATGAGCATTGGACTAGGCGATCCTTGGTGTCTCTTCTATGACCCCCTCCAACTGGGTGGTTTTTCAAGGGATGACTGAGCCCCTGCATGGAGGATCCTCTGTGGCTGGCCACTGGCTACTCCCGTGGTCAGAGAAGAGGTCTCATGAGTCCTGGCCTTAGGGTGGTGCTGGTGCTGGCAGAGGAGGCGCTCTCCCTGCAAATCATCCTGGCATTGTAGGGGCCCAGAACTGGACACAGAATTCCAGGTGGCAGGGGTGCCAAGTTGAATAAAGCCCTGCATAATCGATCACATGATGATGCAGTGCACAGACACCATTTGAATGGCAATGCCCATCAACTTTGGGGCCCACCCCCTCAAATATTTTATTGGGGGGACAAACCCCCTCGGCCCCTAGGAATTGGCTCCTATGCCGGGGGGGGGGCTGACCAAGGCAGACTAGAGCAGGATGCTGGACTCAGAGCCCCTCCCTCTGATTCCTCCTGTTGTGCAGGCAACACAGCACAGAGGGCTGAGGGGGGGGTGGCTGGGGGGGGGGTTGAAACAAGCAAGGAGTGGGGCCATTTAGATGAAGCACCAGGACTGCTCCAGGGGAGCCATGGTTGCCCCATCAGCAAGACCAGCTGCCCGTCGGAGCCCAGGGCTCTTCTCCACGTCTCTTGGGCCTCTCAGCTCCCTTCCTGACAGGGGCTGCCAGCCCTGGGGGAGGTTCTGCTCTGCCTGCAGTCAGTGCTTCTGAATCCCAGTTGCTGGACTGCTCTTGAGCTCAGGTCCGGCTTTGAGGCTTCCCCCTGTGGCATCTGGGTAGCCACTGGGAGGCCGGGAGGCCAGACTGGCCTGATCCAGAAGGACTCTCATGTTAAACTTGAGGAGGGAAGGTGGATTGGCCTGGGTTGTCTCCCCCTTTATGATCATCCAAAATCATGGGAAAGCCCCCAGCAAGTCTTCCAAGCCGAGCATCTCCTCACGTCCAGCTGCAAACAGGGTCCTCCTGGCTTCCTTGGGCCCCGTCTCCTGAGCCAAAGCCTCTTTCCCCATCCAGGAAGCCCCATGCGGAAAAGGCACCTCAGGCCGACCTGCCCTTGGACACCTGCCAGGTGTGGGGAAGAGTAATTAGGAAGCTGCTGGAGAGAGGAGCTTGTTCTGCGTGGGTGGCCAACACGCAGCCCGAATGACAGCCAGCAGCCCCACCCGGCTGCATCCCAGACCTGTGGTTGGAAACGGAGCGGGAGAGAACCCCACCCCTGCCGCGGGCTCTGGCGCTGCGGGGGGGGGAGCCCCCAAAGACCTCTGGGTCTCATCACCCCCCACATCCAATGCCCTTTTAAATGAGTTGTCGGGGTATTGGTTTGTTTTGTTCTTATTTTTATTATGTCAGTGTTGTTTTTTATATTGTAATTTTATGTTGTTGAGATCTATAGATGAAGTGTGGAATACAAATTTATTTAATAATGATAATAATACCTGAGGGGAGAAGAAATCCTCCAGGGGCAGCGTCTTTGGACTGCCCCACGCCTGGGCTGCGCTTGCCATCTCCGCTGCCCCATGTGAGGGCCTGCAGCAGCTTGTCTGGCTCTTTAGCCCTGCGGGGCTCAGGGCAAGGACTGCGGGAGGCAGGTGGGGAAAGGGCACCCAAGTTCCTAAGAAAGAGCCTCGGGATCTGTCCCCACATCTTGAGGCTGAGTTGGAAAGGCCTCTCTCTCTCTCTCTCTCTCTGGTCTCCGCACCGCCCTCTGTTGTGCCGCCTCTTACTTTTCTTCTACTAAAAAGTCCTAAATGCGACAACCTTTCTGCCTAAAGGAGTTGTTTCACCCCTTGGCTGTTTCAGTTGCCCTTTTCTGTAGCTTTTCCAGCTCCACAATCTCGTTTCTAAGGGCAGGCAGCCAGCAGACGCCAAGGGTGCTTGCACTGTGCCATTTTCCATGCCTGCAAGTAGGACATGCCTTCCAAGTGTCCCCATCTTTCAGAAGTCATCCCAGTTTCTGATCTGATCCTGGAATGTCCCTGGTTTTCCTTTTTCCTCCCCTCCATGTCTCAGACAACAATTAAGAATGGTGTGTGTGTGCAGGTGCAAAAACGGAGTCCAGTTTATACTGAAAATAAAATCCCTGCACCAAATGAAGGAAATGGTGATGCTGGCATAAAAAGCCCTTCCTATAATTCTGAAGGGAAATGTCAGCAATCCACTTTAAATTGCAATGCTTCAGCAGCTGGGCATTTTTTAGGAAACATGTGGAGTGTTTCTTCCAGGGGTCAGCAACCTTTTTCAGCAGGGGGCCGGTCCCCTGTCCCTCAGACCATATTTTGAAGAAGAAGAAAATGAACGAATTCCTGTGCCCCACAAATAACCCAGAGATGCATTTTAAATAAAAGGACACATTCTACTCATGTAAAAACACGCTGATTCCCGGACCGTCTGTGGTCCGAATTGAGAAGGCAACTGGGCCACATCTGACCCACGGGCCTTAGGTTGCCTGTTGTTGCTGTTTAGTCGTTTAGTCGTGTCCGGCTCTTCGTGACCCCCTGGACCAGAGCAGGCCAGGCCCTCCTGTCTTTGTAGGTTGCTCACCCCTGGTTTATTCCTTTATTGTAATCTATTGAAGGTGTTGTACACCATCCCTTCACTTGCAAATTGTTTCTTTACAAAAATCCTGTGAGGTAGCTTTAGTGGAGAGGTTGTCAGTGGCCCAAGGTGACAAATGATGTGTATGTGATGTCTTCATGTGTGGTGAGATCAAACGTGGGAGCAGCTTCCTGACATAACAACAACCACCAAACAACAACAACAATTACACCTCGTTCATCTGCCTGGGTTGCCCCAGTGTAGAATAGACTGTCCCTATTTTCACTGCACAAATGTTGGAGGGTCTGGTATGAGCAGTGTGGGAAGCCCTGAAGAATGGACTCCACCTGCCAATCCATCCCTGCTTTGCACAAGCTCTCAGCTGTTGGGCAGGTGTTTGACAAGAGCAGCCCTGCCCAGGAGGCTGCCTAGGGCAGCAGAATCTCAAGAGGTGGGCAGAGGAGGACGTGGTTGTCAGCCACATGCCCTCTTCTGGAATCACTTTTGGGGCACACGTACAGCCACCTCCCCCAGGCTGCTCTCCAGCGAAACCTGGTCTTCTGGTTTTTGGCAAGGACCAGAGTCACACGCAGAGTCTGTGGCAAAAATGGTGGGAGGAGGCCGCCCTGTTGAAAGGCACATGACGTCTAGAGGGCAAGCCCAGCTGGCACAGCTGTAAAAAAATTCCCGGCTGGTGATCATTGGGAAAGAGACTGGAATTAAAACTGGAAACATGAATAGATATCCAGTCTGAAACCATACCGGACCCGGCTAAGCTTTGCAAATGTGCTTGCAGTTTTATTGCTGCACCAATGGCATTGTGAGGCAGGTCCAGCAAGGGGGGGGTGACCCTTAAGCCGAGAGCCCCCCCCCAGACTCAAGACAGAGGCTTTGCAGCAGAAGGGCCTTCAGTATAGGAAGGGGGGCAGAATCTCTAGCACAGCCAAGGGACCCAACCCCTCCCTCTGTTTTTCTGTCTTTGTCTTTTATTTTTATGCTGTGAACCACCCTGGATATATGCATGAAGGAAGACGTACAAATTTAATGAATCATCGTCATCATCATCATCTCAGCAGAGTCCCTCCTGGAGAGCAACTAGTGGGGGGGTGAGTTGCCGTGCCCAAGCGTGGGAGTGGGGGGGGCGTCTTGTTGGAGGGGATGTGGTTGTCAATGGGGCTCTTTTCACCCAGCAGAAGCTGAAGGCCAACAGCAGCATCAACAGGAGGATGAAATGGGGGTGGGAGCTGCCGGGGGGGGGGCAAGTTTCACATGGACAAGAAGGACAGTCCTGCCCTGGAGCCCCAAATGAACTTGCGTCAAAAATGCTTCTTGGCTGCAGGCCTGAAAGGAGAGAGCAGCAGGACATGCTTCTGCTCACGCACTTTGCTTCTGGGGAAGAGGAACTGGGCGCAGGGCTTGCTTTGAAGGCCCCCCACTTCCTCCAGGCCTGTAATTCCAGCCCTCACCCCTGGTCCCACAGAACTGGATGGGGCAGGGAGCAGCAGACCCAGAGGGGCATCCTTGGTCTCTGGTCAGGTCTGGGCAGATGGAAGAATGTAAAGGCAGAATCCGAGAGAGGAAAGGGCGATATTGCAAGGCAGGGGGTGGAGATAAGAGAATAGCAGCTTATCTGATGCAATGTCCTCCCTCCCTCCTGAGCTGGCCAGGGCAGGTTCTTATTGTTGCCTGCTGCTCCTGTTTCTCACACCAGGCCAGGGACTTGCCTTGTTCAGGTAAGAGGATGGGTCACCTGAAGTTCATGCACCACAGACACACTCTCTCTCTCTCTCCATGTCCAGGCAGTTTTGGAAGGGAGTAGGTGGCTCTGTTTGCCTCAAAGCAGACAGGGGGAGCTCCCCCCCCCCAATTTTTCCTTGGGTGCTTCCAAGGGGAAAGAGGCTTCAGGTGGCAGGTGCTTGGGGGGCTGGAGGGGCTGGAGGCAGGGCTGTGCCTGGGTTGGAGACTGCCCTGCCAGAAGTACTCCTGGTCATAGTTTTTGCAGGGCGTGGCGGCCCAGGAGGGGCCTCCTCGGGGCTCCCTTTGGGACTCAGGTGGATTCATGCAGTCCTTTGCTTCTCTCTGGACGCACCCTGGAGGCCCACAAGTCCCCACAAGTGTTTTTGCAGGCAAGGCCTGGCTGAGTTGATGCTTGTCATTCCTCCCTGCTCCCTTCCGGGGACCCAGAGATCATGCCACACACCTGGGGCTTCGCCTTCCTGCCAGCTTCTCTCCAGCTCCAGGTGCCAAATACCTCTGCCACACTGAGACAACAGAGTTCGCTGGTGTGGGGCAGCTGCTCTGCTTATGCTGCATATTTTTAATTTCTGCATGTTGCATTTCATGCCATCTAATGACCCTTATTTTAAAAAAAAACTCTGAACCCAAATGAGATTAACCTTTTGTGTTCACAAGACAGCTTCTACTGGAATAAAGTTGTTTGTCCTCAAAGTGCCCCAAGATTATCTGCTGTTGTTTCTCCCCAGCTTTTTAGAAAGCAGGAACAGAGTCATTTGTCATGCCGATGAGCATTGTGGCAACTGCCATGTTGCATTTGCACTGCAAGCCACCCGGCTTCTCTCAGCATCCGGAGTGCACCGGCCTTTCTGGCTTTGCTGTGGACATTGAACAACAGCGCATGGTGAGAGGGCAGGTTGGCATGACAGCCCAATCTCATTGGACAGGGCACGGCCCAGAAGGGTGTCTGATGCCCCTTCACCTGGCCTGGCACAGCCATCCCCCAAGGCCACAGCTCCCCCTGCCCATGATGCTGCCAGGAGGAACCTGGGTGGGGCGATGGGAGTCCCTGAAGGGCCTGTCTCCCGCTTAGCAGCCCCCCGACTTGCAGGGTGGGCTCAGCCTTGGCTAGTGGAAGATCGTGGGCAGCTCCTTCCTGGCACTAATCAAAGAGCTGCAGCGCAGGATGGAGGCAGCCAGGAGCGTTGTCTGCAGGCTGATGAGGCAACCCTTGGCAGCTCACCTTCAACTGCATGCTGGCAGTTAGGTGGGCGGCCTTGTGGGAACCTGGCTGAACTGGCATCTCCTGTTGGCAAGAGAGTCCACCTCTCTATTAGCCTAAGTAGGCAGGCAGGCGGGCAGCCTCCTCTGTTGTCGCTCACACTTTGCTACAAGGGCAGACAAGCAACACCCAGCAGCAGCAGCAGCAGCAGCAGGCAAGCAGGAGAAGATGCCAAGAGGGCTGCCAAGCGCCTGCCTTTTGCCTGGTGGCTCCATTGACTCCTTCTCCCCCAGGCTGGGAGACTGCTTGGAATGGCTCCATCTGTGAGACCTGTCACTCAAGACAAGCACAGAGGCAAATTCTCAGGGGCTCCTGCCTCAGCCGGCCGGGGAGAAACTCTTGCGATGCCTGGCCAAGGTGGGTGGGGAGGCTGAGGTGCTAAGAAGAACTTTGGAAGCAGCCGTATATCAAGTCAGACCATTGGCCCATCTAGCTCAGGACTGCCTACACTGGCTGGCAGCAGCAGCTCTCCAGGATTTCAGGCAGGGGCCCTCTCAGAAGATGCCAGTGGAGACTGAACTGGGGACCTTCTGTTTGGAAGGCAGACGCCCTCCCCAAACTCCTGCTGGTGGTTCAACGTCGTCTCCTCCTCAAGCAAGCGCTTCCATCCCCCTGCAAGTGCGGCTCCTGTTGCTGCGGACACTGACCACAGGCTGGCTCATGGGGGACTGTGCCCACCTGGCCCCAGAGCATCCTCTCTTCCAGGGCTTCTGGGGCAAAGGAGGGCCTTTCTCCCCACCTGTTGCTCCCTGGGATCCTAGGGCCTTTCCCCTCCAAGGCAGGTGGCCAAGGGGCCAAACATGCTGGCTTCCCCCTAGCTTCCCTGCACACCTGAGGAGTGAAACGTGGCCCGGGGGGGGGGCAGCAGAGTCTGCAGGGGATGGGGCAAGAGAACCAGGCCAAGGACTTGGGAATGCAGCTGCTGCTTATCACCCCTTTAATTAGAGGCCTGGAAAATTACTGTCCGGCCGTCAGTGGCACTGCAGGGCAAAGCAAGACTGAAATTGGCCTTCTCTTCCTCTTCCTGGTGCTTTGCAACATTCAAAACACCCCCAGGGAGCTCCCCCTCTCCCCCTCGTCTCCCCCTGTCCTCTCCTTTGGGACACTGCTGGGAGCGGAAGGGAAGAGGAAGGTCTCTGGCAGAGCAGCAAGGAGGCCTCTCATCTCCCAGCACCATCTCCCCTCCGGCCACTGGTCCTCCAGGCACTTCCTCCCCCCCCCCCCCAGTTCTTCTTGCTCATTGCAGGACAAAACACCTCCTTGTTCTGTCCAGGACAGGCCTGCTGGGGCTGAGCTCTCTGAACCAGAGGGAATGCTCCGTAGGCGACAGAGGCTGGAGGTCAAGGAGAGGAGGAGGCCGGACCGCAGCAGCTCAGGGAGGCTGGGCAGGGTGAGGAAGAGATGCCTTTGTCACAGCGCATGGAGCAGGGGGCTTCCAGGGGCGCTTTCTGTGCACCAGGGTCCCCATGCTTTGCACTGTGCCAAAGTAAGGAGGTGTTGCTTCCCTCCCTGGTCCAGCTGCCTCCTCCCTGCTAGTTCTTGTCAGCTGTGAGGGGCCACTGTCAAGAGCACAGAGGGCAGAGGGCCTTCTCAGTGGTGGCACCTGCCCTGTGGAACACCCTCCCATCAGCTGTCAAAGAAATAAACAACTATCTGACTTTTAGAAGACATCTGAAGGCAGCCCTTCTTAGCAAAGTTTTTAATGTTTGAAGTCTTATTCTGTTTTTAATGTTCTGTTGAAAGCTGCCCAGATGGGTGGGGTAGAAATCATCATCATCATCATCCTGTTGGATGAGCTTCAGCCACTGGGCTGAGCTAAATGTCTTGCCCAGGCCCTCCAGCGTCACTGACTCACTGCACAGGGAAGTCTCTTCCAGAAGCTGTTCTTCCTTTGCAAAATTCCCTTTCTGGCCCGAGGGACAGTGTGGTCAAAGGAAAAGGGGCTCAGAATTTGCCCAGCATCTTTGGCCTGCTGGACTCAGGCGTGAGCTTGACCGGGTTGCCTTGGAGAGACTCTGGTGCTGTTCCTTCTCCATCATCTGGGAAGGAGGGGGGAGGCTGGCGGGTCCGCAGTGGCACACGACACATCGCTGCTCAAGGCAGCAGGCAGGGCTGATTTGTGCCCAAACAGGGAAAGGAGACTCTTGGCCGGGTTCCTTGCCAATTCCCAACCAGATTCCCTAAACAAGCCAGCCAGGCAGCCTGTCCTGGGTATCCTGCCTCTTCCGGCCAGAGCCCCTCGGCTGCCCTGGGTCTTCTGCCTCCTACAGCCCCCAAGTTTTGACTTGGGCCTCAGCAAAAAGAGAGACCCTGCCTGGTCTGTGGGTCTCCTCATCCTCTCCCCGGCAGCCCATCTCCATTGATGCATATATCACATATATTCAACTATTGTTGGTTTCTTCCTTTTATATTCTGCCTTTCTTTCACCATGGAGCTGGTGTGTGTGTGTTCATGTGCCATATGTTTGGGGGCTTCCAGGGGGTCCTCCATCCACGCACCAACCCAATTCAGACCGGCTTTCATTGTGGCCTTCAGACCATACCCTGGGAGCATGGTTTTAGAGACGAGTGACTCTTCTAGGATGGAGAGTGATTTACAGAGCGGTTTAAAAACATTGTAACAATGTCATAAAATGTTATAGGACCCATTCAGAGAACCTGATGGCTTAAATGCCGCACATCATTAACCAAGCTTTATGAGGAACAGTTGAGGGAGTTGGGGATGTTTAGCCTGGAGAAGAGAAGACCGAGAGGAGATTGATAGCCATCTCCAAACATCTGAAGGGCTCCACTACGAAGATGGAGCAAGCTTGTTCTCTCCTGTTCTGGAGGGAAGGACCTGAACTAATGGAGTCAAATTACAAGAAAGGAGATCCAGCTAAACATACGCTAGAACTTTCTGGCTGTAAGAAGCGTTCAGCAGTGGAAGAGGCTCCCGTGGAAGCTGGTGGACTCTCCTTCCATAGAGGTTTTTAAATAGATGGCCATCCATCAGGGATTATTTAGCTGTGATTCCTGAAGTTCAGGAGGTTGGACTAGATGACTCCTGGGTCCCTTCCAACTCTGCGATTCTATGATTTTCCTAAAGCAAAGCATCCCAACAAACAGCAGGAGCCTAACATTATTTGTGTGAGCCCAGCAGCCCCAGAGGTGGCAAAGGCTGGTCTTGTGCAGGGTGGGGCAAGCTGGAGTCCCCTTTGCAGGAAGGGAGCCCCACAGAACTGGAGAGGGGGGCACCTGGCCTGCCCCAGCAGACACCCCCAGTTGTTGCCAGGAGCTTTCCAGGGGAGAAGGACCGCCTTGTCTTCCTGCTTACAACAACCCTCTCAGGCAGCTTCCTGTTATCAGCCCATCTTGTTGCAGTTGAGAGCAACCATGGCCTTCATGCCCAATGAGATTTATTTGCGTTAATTTACAGTGGTACCTCGGGTTACAGACGCTTCAGGTTACAGACTCCACTAACCCAGAAATAGTACCTTGGGTTAAGAACTTTGCTTCAGGATGAGAACAGAAATTGTGTGGCGGCGGCATGGCAGCAGCGGGAGGCCCCATTAGCTAAAGTGGTGCTTCAGGTTAAGAACAGTTTCTGGTTAAGTACGGACCTCTGGAACGAATTAAGTTCTTAACCCAAGGTACCACTGTATTGCATTTCTATCCCACCTTTTTCCTCCAAGGAGCTCAAGGTGGTGTATTTGGTTTCCTCCCCTCCTCATTTAATCCCCACAACAACCTGTGAGGGAGGTGAGGCTGAGATGGGTGACTAGTCCCAGGGTCACCCCGGGAGAGTCACAGCCGAGTGGGGATTTGAACCCTGGTCTCTCCCAGGTCCGAGTTCAAGACTCCCCATTGCACCATGCTAGCTCTCAAGCTTTGCTGGTTCTGGCTGGCAGAGCAAGGCTGTCCCTCTGCCCCCAGCTCCCCTGCAATGGCCACTGCTAGGTACTAACAATAGGCAAGTAGGATCCTAGAATGCAACAACTGATTGGCCTGCAGGAAAAGACCAATCAGGCTCTAGGAGGGAAGCAGAATCAGCCAATCAGATGGGACTCACTGCGTAAATAATGTATATAAAAGCCTGAGTTTTGGGGGCAGTTCAGTCACTGTTTTACAAGCTGCAATAAAGAGCATGAAATCACTACAGGACTCCAAGTATATTTCAGCCACACTAGAGGCGGTGGGGACCTTTCTTTAATCTCACCTCTGCCCAACTCCGTGTTGCTCTGGCGAGACCCTGGGCAGGCAGGACCCCCAGTTGCCAGCCGCAGGCAAAGGGCCCCTGGGAGGTCTCTTGGGAGAAGTCAGCCCTGCTCCTGAAAGGAGGTGATTTGGGGTCCCGGCTGGCTAGGGCGGAGCCCATGATATTGCTATGAGATTGTGGGTGCAAGACACCCTAAATTCCAGGATTCAGCAAATGTTAGAATTTAATCAATGCCGGCAGCATTAAGACTGGATGCAAGATGCTGGATTTAGCAAGTATTAAAATTAAAATAGCCAGGCGCGCCAAGAAATCACCTGGCAGGCGAGCCATTAAGAAAAACAAAGGTAAGGTAATGAGCCATTAGGAAAGCCAAGGAGAGGGAACTCCGTGCCAGATAGCAACTGGGAGGGGCCCCTCCCTTAGCTCCAAGTTTAGCTTGGAAGACAAGGCAGAGTTTAAAAGCAGAGCTCCAGAGTTGGCTGTGAGGTGGGAAAGGTTGCAGTCTGGAAAAAGTCAGCAAGCTGCAGAGTCAGAGCAATGGCTGGTGTCTGTTTTGAATCCAAGGCTGAAGCTCTGGGAGAAACAAGACCCTTTTGAGGTGTTAATACTGTGAGCCCCTCCATTGTAGGCTCAGGTTGTAGATATGTGCAAATAAACCATTTATCATAGTCTCTGCTGTGCCTCATACTCAAAAAGAAACACGGACCATCACCCCTGGCCTCTCTCACCACTCAGAGGCAACACAATGTTGCTTGGCTTAGACTCGGTTTGCAATGGAAGGTCCGGGGGGCAGGGATGGTGGTCTGTGGTTGGTGGCAGTCAGCGATGGCCCTGAGGCAGAGGCTGCGGGTTGCCCGATGTTTCGTTTCTCTTTGGCGTGATCCTGATCCCTCATCCTGCAGGGCTCCCAGCTTAGGTTAGGCTGGCACAAGCAGACTGCCAGCTTAGCAGGTCTATGAAGAACAGGCACAAGTCCCCCCCCTCCCCCCCAAAAGACAAGAGCTCGCTAGCCAGCAGAGCATTCATGTGAGAATGTCTGGAGAGCCCATCTAAGTCCAGCATCCTGTTCTCACAGTGGCCAACCAGGTGTCCCTTGGGGAGACCAGCCAGCAGGATTCAAGCACGAGAGCAGTCTCCCTTCCTGTGGCCTCTAGCAACTGGTATTCTGGGGCACTGCTGCCTCTGAGCATGGCCACTGTGGCCCTTCTTGACCCATCCCCCTTGTTGTGGCAGAGCTGGCCTTGGCATGGGGAAGGAAGGCTCCTGCGGAGACTGAGCTCTGGAGGACAAGGTGTGTATGTGGGGCAGGGGGAGGTGCTCAGCCTGCCGGAGGATCCCTGGGGAAAGATCCTCCCCAGCTGCTATTAGCAAGCACTTCAAAGAGTCCTGCTAATGAAATAATGTTACATCAGAAACAAGGAAGGGAGAGGAGGGAAGGCTGGAAGGGCAGGAAGCCTTGTTGACAAGCCAGGAGGAGGAAATGGAGGCAAGCAGGCCAGGCCAGAGGGAGGGTGGGCTGCCCAAGGAATCCTGGTTGGCTGACGCAGGCAGGCTCCCGCTTCCCATGTGGCAAAAAGGTAGAGAGAAACCCCCAGATTATGACCTCTCAGAAGTTCCCTCCTAGCATCTGTGAGAGGCAGGGACTGAACCAAGGCCACCCAGCGAACCCGTTCAGGCTTCATGGCTGAGTGGGGATTTGAACCTGACCTAGTACGATGCTTTAACCACTACACCACACGGCCTCAAACCTCTGCCCCAACCTTCTGGCAACAGCAGCTCTCTGGGGTCTCAGGGAGGAGAGTCTTCCAGCCCAACCTGCAGAGGCCAGAGGGGATCTCCTGCTTGCAGGTCTCTGCTCTGCTCTGCCAGGCCACCTCTTGGCCTATGATTTCTGCTGAACCCCAGATAGGCAGGGTATAAATATATTATTATTATTATTATTATTATTATTATTATTATTATTATTAGGCTTTGCTGGCTCAGCCGATCTGGGACACTCAGTGAGAAAGAAATTGTCATCATACACTTTGTCATATATGGACAGTTTTTGAACTACATAGGAAAGTTCCTGAAATTATTATTTTATTATTTATTTATGCTGAGGCTCCCTATCCTGCCTCGTCTTCCAGTTGAGCAAAAAAGAATAAAAACAATATGATGAGAATTTTGACTAGTTGAGATAGCCAATGGCACCCTGAGGGCTGGACTGTGTCTGTGGGACCCAAATCCCTGTGCAGCAGCACCCCTGCAATACAGAGGCAGATTTCGGGGAACGTGACACTGAGTCGAGAGGGCACCACTGAGGGTGCTGGAAGAATGAGGGACAACAGAGGGCAAGAAGTAGGTGGGACTGAATTTAGGTGTTGCACAGGGCCCAGAGTCCGCCACTGCCCAATGCACCGCCCCCAAACAGCCAAAGGTGATGCTTTGGGGAGCAAACCACTGCCCCGAAGCCCAGGCCCCAGCTGCCCATGGTTCCACTTTCAAGCATTTCTGAAAGAGCAAGATGGGCAACAGGCTCAGCCTGCCCGCTGTTGAGGTTCAAGTGCTGGACTTCTGGAGGCACAGAGGGGCTCCTCTGCCCAGCACCTCCCTTTGCATCCTCATCTCCTGGCAGACAGCTTTGCGTGTGCCAGCCAGCCAGCCAGGGAGGGTGGCATCTTCTCCAGGGCTGTTTCCCAATATTTCCCTCTGTTTCCTCTGTTGCCTCACCTTTTATGCTTTGCCGCCAGTGAATAAACATCTTCTAAGTGTGCACATTTTTGTGGAGAGTTTCTTCTGGAAACACCCTGCCTTCCCCTCAAAGCTTTGCACCTTGAAGCTGTTAATGAGAGAGTAGCTGAAGGGGAAAGAGAGGGAGGAGACGGGCACAGGAATGCTCTGCCCAGTTGGGCCTCCTCTGGCTTCAGACCTAGAATCAAGGCAAGGCTGGAGATGCACTGTTTATGGCAGTTCACCCAAGATCAGAGGGAGGAGGCCCCCAAAACTCCCCCTTTTACCCTGAGGGATGCGGCCAACTAAGTCACACTCGTGGAAGAGCCACTGAAACCTATGATGTTTTAATGTGTTGTAAACTGCTGGCATCCTTCTGTCCGGAGAGACAATGGAGTATGCTTCTGGGGGTGAAGTCAGACCACCCTGGGGCGCAAGGCTGGGTGATGGGTCTGGAGGTTGTGGGCTGCCCAGACCACCAGACCCTCCCCCCTTGTTCATGGGGTCCAAAGGCAAGCCGAGCAAGAGGTCTGGCACCAGCCTGGCTGCAGCAGTTGCTGGAAGGAGGCGTAGGAGGCGCCAGCCAACATCTTCGGGACTCCAGTCTGGTTCTGTGTGGGATTTACTCCTCAGCCTTTTCTTCTCTCAAAGATATCCCACAAGGCAGTGGAGGTTCAGGATCAGCGTTTTCCTTCTCCTGGATGGGCTCCCTTCCCAGGTGGATGAGTCCCATCTGCATTTCACTTTCCTCTACAAGATGTGCAGAAGCCGCCTTCTGGGCCACTGGATCCACTCTTGGTCTCGCTGCTCCATCTGCCAGAGCCTCTCTTGCATGCAGGGGGTGAGACCTCTTGGTGTGGCTGCTGTCACTGCTGGCAGCTTCTAGGAGCCACAGGTGGGAGCTGAGTGCAGGTGGGGACCCAAGGCGGACAAACCTTTCCAGAAGGAGCAGGGCATGTCCTGCACCAGAGGTACTACCCCTCCCCCAGCACCCCATACAAAAAACAAACAAACAAAAAAACAAACCTATTCAGAGCACGATTTATTTATTTATTTTATTTGCCTGTCATTTAATTTTGCCCAAAGCGACTTACAACTAATCCCTGGGGAATCTCATGCACGTTCTTCCTCATGCGAAGGCTGCAGCCCTCTCAGCTTCCTTGACTTCTTTACCTAATGATGTCAAGATACTAAAAGCACAACGTCAGGCAATACCAGTGAGACGGAAACAGAAGAAGCCAGGGTGGCTATCTAAAGAACTTTTAACTGAATTAAGATTAAAAAAGGATGTGTACAAAAAATGGAAAAGGGGGGAAACCACCAAAGAGGAATTCAAACAAATAGCCAGCACGTGTAGACACAAAGTCAGAAAAGCTAAAGCACAGAATGAACTCAGGCTTGCTAGAGAGGTTAAAAGCAACAAAAAAGGCTTTTATGGGTATGTTCGTAGCAAAAGGAAGAACAAAGAAACAATGGGGTCACTCAGAGGAGAAGATGGTGAAATGCAAACAGGGGACACAGAAAGGGCTGAACTACTCAATGCCTTCTTTGCCTCAGTCTTCTCCGATAAAGAAAACAATGCCCGACCTGAAGAATTTGGAGCAAATGATTCAGCAAAGGAAACACAGCCCAGAATAACTAAGGAGATAGTACAAGAATACTTGGCTAGTTTAGATGTATTCAAGTCTCCAGGGCCAGATGAACTGCATCCAAGAGTATTAAAAGAACTGGCAGATGTGATCTCAGAACCACTGGCAGTCATCTTTGAGAATTCCTGGAGAACAGGCGAAGTCCCGGCAGATTGGAGGAGGGCAAATGTTGTCCCTATTTTCAAAAAGGGGAAAAGAGAGGACCCAAATAATTACCGCCCAGTCAGTCTGACATCAATAGCAGGGAAGATTCTGGAGCAGATCATTAAGCAAACAGTCTGTGAGCACCTAGAAAGGAATGCTGTGATCACCAATAGTCAGCATGGATTTCTGAAAAATAAGTCATGTCAGACTAACCTGATCTCGTTTTTTGACAGAATTACAAGCCTGGTAGATGAAGGGAACGCAGTGGATGTAGCCTACCTTGATTTCAGCAAGGCATTTGACAAGGTGCCCCATGATATTCTTGTAAAGAAGCTGGTAAAATGTGGTGTTGACTATGCTACCACTCAGTGGATTTGTAACTGGCTGACTGACCGAACCCAAAGGGTGCTCATCAATGGTTCCTCTTCATCCTGGAGAAGAGCGACTAGTGGGGTGCCACAGGGTTCTGTCTTGGGCCCGGTCTTATTCAACATCTTTATCAACGACTTGGATGATGGACTCAAGGGCATCCTGATCAAATTTGCAGATGACACCAAACTGGGAGGGGTGGCTAACACCCCAGAGGACAGGATCACACTTCAAAACGACCTTGACAGATTAGAGAACTGGGCCAAAACAAACAAGATGAATTTTAACAGGGAGAAATGTAAAGTATTGCACTTGGGCAAAAAAAATGAGAGGCACAAATACAAGATGGGTGACACCTGGCTTGAGAGCAGTACTTGTGAAAAGGATCTAGGAGTCTTGGTTGACCACAAACTTGACATGAGCCAACAGTGTGACGTGGCAGCTAAAAAAGCCAATGCAATTCTGGGCTGCATCAATAGGAGTATAGCATCTAGATCAAGGGAAGTAATAGTGCCACTGTATTCTGCTCTGGTCAGACCACACCTGGAGTACTGTGTCCAGTTCTGGGCACCACAATTCAAGAAGGACACTGACAAACTGGAACGTGTCCAGAGGAGGGCAACCAAAATGGTCAAAGGCCTGGAAACGATGCCTTATGAGGAACGGCTAAGGGAGCTGGGCATGTTTAGCCTGGAGAAGAGGAGGTTAAGGGGTGATATGATAGCCATGTTCAAATATATAAAAGGATGTCACATAGAGGAGGGAGAAAGGTTGTTTTCTGCTGCTCCAGAGAAGCGGACACGGAGCAATGGATCCAAACTACAAGAAAGAAGATTCCACCTAAACATTAGGAAGAACTTCCTGACAGTAAGAGCTGTTCGACAGTGGAATTTGCTGCCAAGGAGTGTGGTGGAGTCTCCTGCTTTGGAGGTCTTTAAGCAGAGGCTTGACAACCATATGTCAGGAGTGCTCTGATGGTGTTTCCTGCTTGGCAGGGGGTTGGACTCGATGGCCCTTGTGGTCTCTTCCAACTCTATGATTCTATGATTCTATGACTTGGATGCAGCAAATGTAGCTGGATCCAACCCCGAGGCAACAGCTTAAGAGCCGCCCCAGCCTCCCACCCCCATTGCTGGCAGCAGCAGCGGCAGATTTAGGGTGGTGCAGGTGGTTTCCCCCCACACACACACACACAGGGTGCCAAGCTGAGGGGCTGCAAAATAATAACAAATGAAAAAGGAAATATTTGGGGGGGGGGCTTTGTCCTTGCTCAGGGCACCATAACCAAAGTGTGCCCCTGACAGTGACCTCCGTCGTGTGGGGCTGGGCCTCAGAAGTGCTCTGGGTACAACCAGAGGCAGCCTGTTGTTCTGGATGCGGCCTGGAAGAGCAAAGCGGGAGAGCCTCCTTCTCATTATGTTTAATTGCAGCCCCACTGCTGTCATTTGCCCCATCCAGGATCCCTCCTGCTGCCCCAGGCAGGCTGAGTCAGGTGTTTGTGCCTCCCTCCCCCTCCCAGGCCCATATCCCTCCACCAGGCTGGGCATGCCATGCCCCACGCTGAGCGGCTGCAGCAGTGCAGCAGACAAAAGGGCCACACCTGCCTGCGCCTGCCCAGCAGCCCTGATTCTTGTGTCACGCAAGAGAGCCAAGGAGCCCCAGTCTCCCACCAGAAGGCGGTGTTGGCACCTGGAGACGTGGCTGGCCGCCTTTCTCCATGACAGCCAGAGGCAAGCCGAGACTGGGGAACACTCCCAACGCTCACAATGCAGAACTCAGCCCCCCAGGCCCCCCCGAGACACTCCTAGAAGGCAGGCAGTCTGGGCCTCTCCTCACACACACAGCTGGACACCCCACCCGGGACAGAGTTGAGCCACCAGACCAGAGCAAAAGCAGCTGACTGCTGGACAATTCAGGACAGATCAGAGGAAAGGCAGAGTTAAACTATGGAACTCCCTGCCACAAGAGGCAGTGACGGTCATCAACCGGGCAGCCAACTTGAATAAAATATTGGGGGGGGGGGAGGTAAGCCCCACCCTGCGTAATTGATCACAAGGTGCAGCATGCACACACACCATTTGAAAGTGCAACATTCAACAACTTTGGGAGGGAGCCCCCCCATATTTTAAGGGGGGCAAAGGGCCCTCGACCCCTAGGAGTTGGGTGCTATGGTCATGAACAGGGATGGCTTGAAATGAAAGACAGATTCATGGAGAAGAGAGCTTTTGGGAGGGTCTGCATAAAAGGCGGATCTACACGGATCCTCATGGATCCTCCACTTTTTAAAAAATAATTCCAACAAATGCAGTGTCAAATCACAACTAGAAGGCACGCCTACAAACTGGACTATAAAAAACGTGGATCCAACACTTTGCCGTACTGCAGCACCATAAAAACATGGATCCGAGGCATGGATGCTCATGAATTCATATGATTTTTATATTGAAACAAAATAAAAACACCATGCTACTGTAGACCACATCTTAGTCTGTAGGAGGAACCAAAAAAATCACGCATCCACTGTTTCGTGGTGCCGCAATGGCGCAAAAACATGGTTAAAAAACACGGATCCTCATGAATCCTCATGATTTTTGCACTAGATCAGCCCAAACTCACTTTCAAATTACACATCATGTCCAGGGGCACAACATCCACCACAGAAATCACGGATCCATGGCTTCCTGGCGAAACCGTGGCCCAAAAACGTGGTTTTCAAGAACGGATCTTCATGGATCCACACACTTTCTGCATCGGGCCAACCCAAACTCACCGTCAAATCACATATCATAGTAAGGGGCACAGCCTACACCACAAAAAACTCGGATCCACGCCTGCCTGGCCACGCCCTGGCCCAAAAACGTGGTTCCGAAGCACGGATCCTCATGAATCCTCATGATTTTTGCACTAGATCAGCCCAAAGTCACCATCAGATCAAACATCATGGCCATGGGCACAGCATCCACCACAAAAATCACAGACCCACGACTTCCTGGCGAAACCGTGGCCCAAAAACTTGGTTCCGAACCACAGATCCTCATGGATCCTCACGCTTTTTGCATCGGGCCACCCCAAACTCACCGTCAAATCACACATCATGTCCAGGGGGACAGCCTGCACCACAAAAATCACAGATCCACGGCTTCCTAACCATACCGTGGCCCAAAAACGTGGTTTTGAAGCACGGATCCTCATGGATCCTCACGCTTTTTGCATCGGGCCACCCCAAACTCACCGTCAAATCACACATCATGTCCAGGGGCAGAGCCTGCACCACAGAAAACTCGGATCCACGGCTTCCTGGCCACTCCAAGGCCCAAAAACGTGGTTCCGAAGCACGGATCCTCATGGATCCTCACGCTTTTTGCACTAGATCAGCCCAAACTCACCGTCAAATCACACATCATTCCCAGGGGCACAGCCTGCACCACAAAAAAACTCGGATCCACAGCTTCCTGGCCACTCCATGGCCCAAAAACGTGGTTCCGAAGCACGGATCCTCATGGATCCTCACGCCTTTTGCATTGGGCCACCCCAAACTCACCGTCAAATCACACATCATGTCCAGGGGCACAGCCTGCACCACAAAAAAACTCGGATCCACGGCTTCCTGGCCACCCCATGGCCCAAAAACGTGGTTCCGAAGCACGGATCCTCATGGATCCTCACGCTTTTTGCACTAGATCAGCCCAAACTCACCGTCAAATCACACATCATTCCCAGGGGCACAGCCTGCACCACAAAAAAACTCGGATCCACAGCTTCCTGGCCACTCCATGGCCCAAAAACGTGGTTCCGAAGCACGGATCCTCATGGATCCTCACGCTTTTTGCATTGGGCCACCCCAAACTCACCGTCAAATCACACATCATGTCCAGGGGCACAGCCTGCACCACAAAAAAACTCGGATCCACGGCTTCCTGGCCACCCCATGGCCCAAAAATGTGGTTCCGAAGCACGGATCCTCATGGATCCTCATGCTTTTTGCATTGGGCCAACCCAAACTCACCGTCAAACCACACATCATTCCCAGGGGCACAGCCTGCACCACAGAAAACTCGGATCCACGGCTTCCTGGCCACTCCAAGGCCCAAAAACGTGGTTTTGAAGCACGGATCCTCATGGATCCTCACGCTTTTTGCATTGGGCCAACCCAAGCTCACCGTCAAACCACACATCATTCCCAGGGGCACAGCCTGCACCACAGAAAACTCAGATCCACGGCTTCCTGGCCACTCCAAGGCCCAAAAACGTGGTTTTGAAGCACGGATCCTCATGGATCCTCACGCTTTTTGCATTGGGCCAACCCAAGCTCACCGTCAAATCACACATCATTCCCAGGGGCACAGCCTGCACCACAGAAAACTCGGATCCACGGCTTCCTGGCCACTCCATGGCCCAAAAACGTGGTTTTGAAGCACGGATCCTCATGGATCCTCACGCTTTTTGCATTGGGCCAACCCAAACTCACTGTCAAATCACACATCATTCCCACGGGCACAGCTTACACCACAAAAAACTCGGATCCATGGCTTCCTGGCCGGTCCATGGCCCAAAAACGTGGTTTTGAAGCACGGATCCTCATGGATCCTGACTCTTTTTGCATTGGGCCAACCCAAACTCACCATCAAATCACACATCATGTCCAGGGGATCTGCCTGCACCACAAAAAACTCGGATCCACGGCTTCCTGGCCACTCCATGGCCCAAAAACGTGGTTCCGAAGCACGGATCCTCAAGGATCCTCACGCTTTTTGCATTGGGCCACCCCAAACTCACCGTCAAATCACACATTTTTCCCAGGGGCACAGTTTACACCACAAAAATCTCGGATCCACGGCTTCCTGGCCACTCCAAGGCCCCAAAACGTGGTTTTGCAGCACGGATCCTCATGGATCCTCACGCTTTTTGAATTGGGCCAACCCAAACTCACTGTCAAATCACACATCATAGCCAGGAGCAGAGCTTGCACCATAAAAATTATGGATCCACGGCTTCCTGGCAACGCCATGGCCCAAAAAGGTAGTTTTGAAGCACGGATCCTCAAGGATCCTCACTCTTTTCGCATTGGGGCTCCCCAAACTCACCATCAAATCACACATCATAGCCACGGGCACAACTCACAAATCATGAGTTGCACTACAAAAATCTCAAAAATCCCCTTTCCTGCACTGTTAATGTCACCACTGCAATATTATTATTAGAGCCGATAGGAGAATATATGACTACCGTATTTTTCACTCTATAGGACACACTTTTTACCCTCCAAAAATTAAGGGGAAATGTGTGTGTGTCCTATGGAGCGAATGCAGGCTCCTTGGCTTCAGCGATAGCAACACGAAGCCTCCGATGCGCAGAGGGAGCGCTCCCTCCACGCTCCAGAGGCTACGCGTTGCTTTTGCTGAAGCCTGGAGAGCGAGAAGATGACCCAGAAACTACAACTAATCCAGAACGCAGCAGCTAGTCTGGTGACTGGGAGTGGCCACCAAGACCATATAACACATGTCCTGAAAGACTTACATTGGCTCCCAGTACATTTCTGAGCACAATTCAAAGTGTTGGTGCTGACCTTGAAAGCCCTCAACGGCCTCGGCCCAATATACCTGAAGGAGCATCTCCACGCCCATCATTCTGCCCAGACACTGATGTCCAGCACCAAGGGCCTTCTGGTGTTTCCCTCACTGTGAGAAGCAAAGTGACAAGGAACCAGGCAGAGGGCCTTCTTGGTTGTAGCGCCCGCCCTGTGGAATGTCCTCCCATTAGATGTCAAAGAGATAAACAACTACCTGACATTTAGAAGACATCTGACGACAGCCCTGTTTAGGGACGTTTTTAATGTGTGACTTTTTAATGTATTTTTATTTCATTTTTTGGGAAGCCACCCAGAGTGGCTGGGGAAACCCAGTCAGATGGGCAGGGTACAAATATAGTAGTAGTAGTAGTAGTAGTAGTACTTTGTAGGATTTGATAATCTTTATAGGTCTTTTAAATTTCTAATCTATCTATCTATCTATCTATCTATCTATCTATCTATCTATCTATCTATCCCCTCCCCCGTTTCCCTTTCTGTACTTCCTTATCCTTATAAAATTGAATATATATATTTAAAATTTACGGCTCCACAGTTTTCTGGGTCGCCCCATATTCATTACCCAACCACCTATGCTGCTCATGGCCAGATCACTTTGGGGCACTGCCATGCTGTAAAAAGATTCTCATGAAGCACAGATCCCCATGGATCCTTAGGTTTTTTTTATGTTTGGTCACCCTGAAATCACTATCAAATCACACATGATGTATATGACCACAGAACGAACCACAAAAACCACAGAGCACAGCCAAGGAACAAACACTATATTAAATCCTCATGGATCGGCATGATTGTTAAATGGACTCCACCAAATTATATTATAAGATCACACCAATGTCCATGGAATGACCGAAATACAAACGCTATCTGAAATGTTCTGCATTAGCAAGAACATTGAAATAAAATGACATTCATATTCATAGCTTCCACTGTGAAGAACTGCACCTGGAAATTTTTGACACTGCTAAACCTCAAGAATGTCCAAGGCAGAGATTGTGATGATCTTACCTGTGAATGTAAATTATCAAACCAACTAGATGGAGACCACCAAAGTAACCATGAAAAACAATCACCTGTCTTTCGTCAATTCAGCTACAAATGGTTTTGGGACAAAAGTTGGTTGCTTTGCAGGGGTAGTAATTATAAATGGAGGTTTAACTGCAAGTTTTTTTGAGAACAGATTTTGTCAGTGCAAACTTTGAAATAGGGAGTTTCCAACGTGGTGCCCATGGGAATCATGTTGCCTGCTGACAGCTTTCCTGGAGTCCACCACGTGTTATTAGAAAAAGAGCAGGATTAGTGGTGAATTGTGCCCAGCATGACTTCAGATTGTTCATAGTACATTTGATTGACTACAGGGGCATATGAAGGGGCAGCGGGGTGATGGTGCCCCAGGGTGCCATGCTGGGGGGAGAGTGACAGTAAGGTCGCTGTACTGGCTGCCGCTCTTGCAGCAACTGTACAGGCAGCCCCTCTCGCAGCGACCGTATGGGCCATACGGGCAGCTGCTCTCGCGGCGACTGTACAGGCTGCTGCTCGCGTAGCGTCCGTACAGGCAGCTCCTCTCACGGCGGCCGTACAGGCTGTATGGGCAGCCGCTCTCCTGGCGACCATACGGGCAGCCATGCATGCAGAGTCCGTACAGGACATCATCCAGGACTTGTTACCATATTATAGCTGCCACAAAATCTATCGGCATGCCACCAGAACCAGGGAAGCCTTGCCAGTTGCAGCTCACACAGTTGAAGTGAAATAAAAGACAGTAGAGTAGATCGGGAAGAAAGTTCCCCAGACTGCAGGAAAAGATAACAGTAGCTCCAGCATCTGATTCAGTGCAGGCTGCTGAGGGGTTTGACTCCTTAAGATCACCAACTGACTATGAGACACCTGGAAAGCACTCAGCCTCAGATGACCTCCACTCCAAAAGGTGGGAAAGAGGATTTGAAGTGACCAATATTGATTATTTTGATAGCAGCCCCATATTCTCAACACAAAGTGAGAAGTGTTTGGACAAATCACTGATTTGTACATCAGTTCCCCCATGGCACAACTGTACCTTCCCCACACTCAGTCTACAAACCATGGGTTTCAGTTGGCAACATCTGTGTGTATGACTATGACATAACCACACTGAAAGGATCAAACTGGATAAATGATCGCATAATAGATGCCTTTCTTGCCTCCAGGGTGATCATGGCCAAAGAGCTAGGTCACAATGGAACAATTTTCCCACTTACCGTACTTGCCACTTCATGCAGATATGTCAAAGATTGCCAGTGCAAGCTCTGAAGAACTGTTTGAGATTTGGAGTGCTAAAGAAAGATGTTTTGATTATTCCAGTAAATGACAGAGAAGTCCACTGGAAACTGATAGTAATCATTTTTAAAAGGAAGACCATGCTCTATCTAGATTCCAAACATGGATTGAACCACTCTGTGATTGATGCAATAACATCCTTCTTAGCATGTCTGTATGAGATGGATTCAAAATATCCCTATAGTTTTGCGGCTGATCATTTTTTGCACCAACTGATATACCCAGGCAAGGTACCGTAATTCCAGTGACTACGGTCCTTTCACATGTACCATTGCCCATCTGATTGCTTCTGCTGCCCAATTACAGTTCATACAAAAGGATATGGCTGCCATTAGACCCTGGATTGCAGAAAAAAATAATACAGTACTGTGGGAAAACCTATTTTGAAGGACAAGACAAATATTTTCAAGTGGAAATTGATGCTGTTCCTCCCAAGAAGAGACAAATCTTGAACGAGAGTTACATTACTGTGTCTCGATCATGCCCAGAGGGATGGAAGGATACACTAACCTATTGCTCAGATATCCTTGTTTGAAGGCTGCTGGTCACTATGTTTCTTGAAGGAAGGGTGCAGGAGGCCCAGTGGTGACCTAACTATGGCTTACTGTGAAGGAAACTGCAAGGACTGGTACCACTGCTTTCGCATAGGCATTGATTCAAAAGATCTTCCAGAGGTTTTTGTGTGTCCAGACTGTCAATCCACTGTGGCCAAATAGATTTTGAAATTGCGAACTGTCATATTCCACAGGTTGGTATAATACAGCAAAATCCAAACATATAGTTTTCATCATCATGGCAGGGATGGTCCTTTTCCATAGAATTCTTATTTATGGAGTTAGTTTTTATATCCTGCTTTTCTCTACTTGAAGGAGTCTCAAAGTGGCTAAAAATCTCCTTTCCCTTCCACCCCCACAGCAGACACTTTGTGAGGTAGGTGGGGCTGAGAGAGTTCAGAGAGAAGTGTGACTGGCCCAAGGTCACCCGGCAGCTGCATGTGGAGGAGCGGGGAAGCGAACCAAGCTCACCAGATTAGAGTCCACCGCTCTTAACTACTACACCACAGAAACGTATCTCTTAAAACTCTGGAGCAAGCTGTTCAGTTCAGCCTCATAGTGATACTGATTTGTGGAGGGAAGGTTGGTGATGAGCAAGATCTGTTCCCATTTCCCAACACAGAGACCATAGAGCAGTTTCTTCTGGGGGCTGAACCTGCAGAGTGTTTCTGTTCAGAATTTCCTTGGCAGAAATTGGCTAAGTGCCTTTATAAACATTCAGCTTCTCAAATCGAACCCCATCATGAAACTTTCAGGTGTAGCTGTTGGAGGTGGAGGGCAGAGAAGGTGCTAGTCCTTACCTCCCTCCTCCCAGCCCCATGATCAGTTGCCCAATGGGCTGAATTTCAGGGCTTTTGCATGCAAAGGGCAAGCTTGTTCTTTACTTGTTTAGACTCTTTAAACTTGGAAACAGATATTTGGCTCCATGACCAAAATGACCAAAAGGGCCAGCTTCTAGAGGACTGGAAAGATCATAATTGTACTTCCCCTACCCTCAGCCCTAACTCCATTGAGTATTTTTTGTTATGAGACTGAGTGTTTGGGGCTGATGCTGTAGCATTCTTGTCTGGGGGCTTGATGGAAAAACAGAAAAGTGACCCTCGCCTAACTCTCCAATGCCCTTCAACAAGAATGCTGTAGGAAATATTGCTAAGCCCAAAGGGAGGCAAGAATTTGCTTCAGCTCACCTTGTTAATGGCAGAGCAAAAGCTATGCGTGTGTCATTCTCAATCAGTCTACTTTCAGGACTGATTTTAGAACCCTCTTATATCAGGCCACATGGTCACTGGAGGTGGCCCCATCATGCAAACATGACTATCCACACAGGGACCATCTATTTTTGTTTTTTCCCCCTGATACTGGATTTTAAGTTACAGTTACATCTTTTAAAACAGCTGTCAGTATATCACACTGTATTCCGCTTGCCTTCCAAAGGAACACGTGGCTCTCCCCACATAGCGGGTTAGGTTGAGACTGCTGATCCAAAGTAATCAGTAATTTTTACGGTAATTACAATCCTGCTTTCCCTTGTACCAGCTTACCTTGACTTCAGTAAGGCCTTTGAAAAGGTCCCCCATGATATTATTGCAAAACAACTAGTAAAATGTGGGCTTGACAAAGCTACTGTTAGGTGGATTTGTAATTGGTTGATGGGCTGAACCCAAAGAGTGCTCATCAGTGGCTCACCTTTACCCTGGGAAAAAATGACTACTGGGGTTCCACAAGGTTCTGTCCTGGGCCTGGTGCTATTCAATATTTTTATAAATGATTTGGATGATGGAATAGAGGGTGTGCTAATCAAATTTGCAAATGACTGCAAACTGGGAGGGGTTGCTAATACACCAGAGGACAGGGTCAGAATTCAAAATGACCTGAATAGCCTAGAGAGCTGGGCCAAAACCAACAATATGGAGTTTAATAGGGAGAAATGTAAGGTACTGCACCTGGATAGAAAAAATGAAACGCACAGGTGGGGGACACTTGGCTTGACAACAGTACCTGTGAAAGGGATCTGGGAGTCTTAGTCGACCACAAGCTGAATATGAGTCAACAGTGTGATGTGGCAGCTAAGAATGCCAATGCAATTCTGGGCTGCATCAATAGGAGTATAGTGTCTAGATCAAGTGAAGGAATGCTACCACACTATTCTGGTTGGTTGGTCAGACCACACCTGAAATACTGTGTCCAGTTGAAGAAGGATATTGTCAAGCTGGAGCATGTCCAGAGGAGGGTGACCAAAATGTAAAAGGTCTGGAATTCAAGCCCTATGAGGAGAGACTTAGGGAGCTGGATTTGTTTAATCTAGAGAAGAGAAGATTAAGGAGTGACATGATAGCCATGTTTAAATATTTGAAGGGATGTCATGTTGAAGAGGGAGCAAGCTTGTTTTCTGCTGTTCTAGAGACTAGGATGCAGAATAATGGATTCAAACTATGGGAAAAGAGATTCCACCTGGGCGTGGTAATCCAGTCAGGGAAAAAGGGAGGCATACTATGTTTAGGGCACCGTTTCCAGCCCCTTCCCCTTTTCGGGGTGAGCATAGTGGATCCTAAAAAGGGCTGCTCAGTCATGGATACAGCTGCTGAGCTGCTCAACGGCCTCATTCCTTGAGTCAGAACGACTGACCGCCCATGTGTCGGTTCATGACTAGGGGCTTCACATTCCTGCCACAGTAGCCATTTAGTGATGGCCATGGGGGGAGGGTTTGGGGAGGTTGGGTTTGGTTTTTGGAAGACGCCTGTGTGTGAATTTGTTTTATGTGTGTAGATTAGTGCACGCTGACCAACGCACAGTCTTCGCAGTAGGGCTCTGTTCTGATGGCATGAGTAGTCACGACAAACTGGTGGATCCTATCTGCTGCAGCCTTCATCCGCCTTCAGAGCCATTGTAACACACTGCTTGTTATCACCCGCCTGTTCTGCCGTTGAGGACTTCTTGGATCATTCTTTGTCTAACTCCTTCCCTGTTATGTACTAAGCTTGGATCCTAGAACAATAGGCAAGTAGGATCCTAGAATGCAAGAACTGATTGGCTTGCAGGAAAAGACCAATCAGGCTCCAGGAGGGAAGCAGAATCAGCTAGTCAGACGGGACTCATTGTGTAAATAATGTATATAAAAGCCTGAGGTTTGGGGGGAAATTCAGTCACTGTTTTACAAGCTGCAATAAAGAGCATGAAATCACTACAGGACTCTGAGCATATTTAATTTTCTTTGACCTTACCACCTTGGGTGACCCTGCTGGGAGTACGAGATTCCCAATGGCTTCGCTCACAAGGGTCATAGGAATGTGCAAGCCCACTCACCATGACAAGTGAGAGAACTGAGATAGATTGCACTGAGCCCTGGTTCTCATTAGACAGAGCGTTCCACCAAAAAGGCTCTGGCTCTGGTTGAGGACAGCTGGATATGTTTTGGGCCAGGGACCACCAGTAGGTTGCTGTTAGATGAGCGTCACACTCATGGGGGGTGCATTGGAAGATAATTCCCACAGATAAGAAAGGTCACAGACTGTTTAGGGCTTTAAAGATTAGACCAAAACATTGAACCTGATTCGATACTCCGCCTGGAGCCAATCCAGCTGATGAACAACCAACTGAATGTGGGCTCTCCACAAAGTCCAAGTAAGAACTCGTGCATCTGCATTTTAGACCATTTGGAGTTTCTGGAGCAGTCTCAAGGGTAGCCCTGCATCTCTCTCTCTCTCACTCTCTCTCTCTCTATCACATTTATACCCTGCACTCCCCGGCTCAGGTGTACAGCAAGTTAAAGTAGTCTAGCCTGCAGGTGACTACTGCATGGTTCACCATGGCTAGGCTGGAAAGGGACAGGCATGGTACCGATCTCCTAACCTGTCATAGATTCAAAAATTCCAGTTTGGCTACATTTGTGACCAATGCCTCCATAGAGACAGAAGCATCCAGGATCACACCGGGACTCCTGATAGCGGCTACAGGTGACTATTGCGCCCCATGAAGAGCTGGGAGCTGGCAAACCAAACTGAAATTATTCTGGCCCAGCCATTGGACGCCCATCTTTAATGGATTGAGATTCAGCCGGCTCAGTTTCCTCCATCCCAGCACACCCACCTAAAAATTGGCCAATATATCCAGGGTAGCATCTGGCAGTAGATCCATGATGTTTGTGGTCAGATCTGTGGTTATGTACAAGATATTTGAATAAAGGGTGAATTTGGGGTTCCCAAATGCAAAAAGTGTGATGATCCATGAGGATCCGTGCTTCAAAACACGTTTTTGAGCCATGGAGTGGCCAGAAGCTGTGGATCCGTGTTTTTTGTGGTGCAGGCTGTGCCCATGGCCATGATGTGTGATTTGACGGTGAGTTTGGGTTGGCCAATGGAAAATGCATGAGGATCCATAAGGATCCATGCTTTGAAACCACGTTTTTGGGCCACAGTATGGCCAGGAACCCGTGGATGCGAGTTTTTTGTGGTGCAAGCTGTGTCCCATGGCATGAAGTGTGATTTGACAGTGATTTAGGGGTGGCCCAGTGCAATAAGTGTGAGGATCCACGAAGATCCGTGCTTCAAAACTACATTTTGGGCTACGGTGTCGCCAGGAAGCCATGGATCCGTGATTTTTGTGGTGCAGGTTGTGCCCCTGGCCTTGATGTGTGATTTGATGGTGAGTTTGGGCTGATCTAATGCAAAAAGCATGAGGATCCATGAGGATCCGTGCTTTAAAACCACGTTTTTGGTCCACGGTGTTGCCAGGCAGGTGTGGATCCGAGTTTTTTGTTGTGCAGGCTGTGCCCCCTGGTATGATATGTGATTTGACAGTGAGTCTGGGTTGGCCCAATGCAAAAAGCGTGATGATCCATAAGGATCCGTGCTTCAAAACCACGTTTTTGGGCCTTGGAGTGGCCAGGAAGCCGTGGATCCGAGTTTTCTGTGGTGCAGGCTGTGCCCCTGGCTATGATGTGTGATTTGACTGTGAGTTTGGGTTGGCCCAATGCAAAAAGTGTTAAGATCCATGAGGATCCGTGGTTCGGAACCAAGTTTTTGGGCCACGGTATGGCCAGGAAGCCGTGGATCCGTGATTTTTGTGATGGATGCTGTGCCCTGGCCATGAAGTTTGATCTGATGTAGACTTTGGGCTGATCTAGTGCAAAAAGCGTGAGGATCCATGAGGATCCGTGCTTCAAAACCACGTTTTTGGGCCTTGGAGTGGCCAGGAAGCCGTGGATCTGAGTTTTTTTTGTGGTGCAGGCTGTGCCCCTGGACATGATGTGTGATTTGACAGTGAGTTTGGGTTGGCCCAATGCAAAAAGAGTGAGGATCCATGAGGATCCGTGCTTCGGAACCACGTTTTTGGGCCATGGAGTGGCCAGGAAGCTGTGGATCCGAGTTTTCTGTGGTGCAGGCTGTGCCCCTGGACATTATGTGTGATTTGACGGTGAGTTTGGGGTGGCCCAATGCAAAAAGCGTGAGGATCCATGAGGATCCGTGCTTCAAAACCACGTTTTTGGGCCTTGGAGTGGCCAGGAAGCCGTGGATCCGAGTTTTCTGTGGTGCAGGCTGTGCCCCTGGACATGATGTGTGATTTGACGGTGAGTTTGGGTTGGCCAATGGAAAATGCATGAGGATCCATAAGGATCCATGCTTTGAAACCACGTTTTTGGGCCACAGTATGGCCAGGAACCCGTGGATGCGAGTTTTTTGTGGTGCAAGCTGTGTCCCATGGCATGAAGTGTGATTTGACAGTGATTTAGGGGTGGCCCAGTGGAATAAGTGTGAGGATCCACGAAGATCCGTGCTTCAAAACTACATTTTTGGGCTACGGTGTCGCCAGGAAGCCATGGATCCGTGATTTTTGTGGTGCAGGTTGTGCCTCTGGCCTTGATGTGTGATTTGATGGTGAGTTTGGGCTGATCTAATGCAAAAAGCATGAGGATCCATGAGGATCCGTGCTTTAAAACCACGTTTTTGGTCCACGGTGTTGCCAGGCAGGTGTGGATCCGAGTTTTTTGTTGTGCAGGCTGTGCCCCCTGGTATGATATGTGATTTGACAGTGAGTCTGGGTTGGCCCAATGCAAAAAGCGTGATGATCCATAAGGATCCGTGCTTCAAAACCACGTTTTTGGGCCTTGGAGTGGCCAGGAAGCCGTGGATCCGAGTTTTCTGTGGTGCAGGCTGTGCCCCTGGCTATGATGTGTGATTTGACTGTGAGTTTGGGTTGGCCCAATGCAAAAAGTGTTAAGATCCATGAGGATCCGTGGTTCGGAACCAAGTTTTTGGGCCACGGTATGGCCAGGAAGCCGTGGATCCGTGATTTTTGTGATGGATGCTGTGCCCCTGGCCATGAAGTTTGATCTGATGTAGACTTTGGGCTGATCTAGTGCAAAAAGCGTGAGGATCCATGAGGATCCGTGCTTCAAAACCACGTTTTTGGGCCTTGGAGTGGCCAGGAAGCCGTGGATCTGAGTTTTTTTTGTGGTGCAGGCTGTGCCCCTGGACATGATGTGTGATTTGACAGTGAGTTTGGGTTGGCCCAATGCAAAAAGAGTGAGGATCCATGAGGATCCGTGCTTCGGAACCACGTTTTTGGGCCATGGAGTGGCCAGGAAGCTGTGGATCTGAGTTTTCTGTGGTGCAGGCTGTGCCCCTGGACATGATGTGTGATTTGACGGTGAGTTTGGGGTGGCCCAATGCAAAAAGCGTGAGGATCCATGAGGATCCGTGCTTCAAAACCACGTTTTTGGGCCTTGGAGTGGCCAGGAAGCCGTGGATCCGAGTTTTCTGTGGTGCAGGCTGTGCCCCTGGACATGATGTGTGATTTGACGGTGAGTTTGGGGTGGCTCAATGCAAAAACCGTGAGGATCCATGAGGATCCGTGCTTCAAAACCACGTTTTTGGGCCATGGAGTGGCCAGGAAGCCGTGGATCTGAGTTTTCTGTGGTGCAGGCTGTGCCCCTGGCTATGATGTGTGATTTGACTGTGAGTTTGGGTTGGCCCAATGCAAAAAGCGTTAAGATCCATGAGGATCCGTGGTTCGGAACCAAGTTTTTGGGCCACGGTATGGCCAGGAAGTCGTGGATCCGTGATTTTTGTGATGGATGCTGTGCCCCTGGCCATGAAGTTTGATCTGATGTAGACTTTGGGCTGATCTAGTGCAA